>NC_086447.1:915227827-915562915 GCF_028390025.1 Pseudophryne corroboree | reverse complement strand
CCATGTCCTCACTGAGTGGGTTAATGGACCCCCCCCCCCCTCATGCCCTCACTGAGTGGGCTAATGGATCCCCCCCCTCATGCCCTCACTGAGTGGGCTAATGGATCCCCCCCCCTCATGCCCTCACTGAGTGGGTTAATGGACCCCCTTTCCCCCCCCGCTCATGCCCTCAGTGGGTTAATGGACCCCCTCCCCCCTCATGCCCTCACTGAGTGGGTTAATGGACTCCCCCCCCCCCCCCCCCCCCCATGCCCTCACTGAGTGGGTTAATGCCCCCCCCCCCCCTCATGCCCTCACTGAGTGGGTTAATGGACCCCTCCCCTCATGCCCTCACTGAGTGGGTTAATGGACACCCCCCCTCATGCCCTCACTGAGTGGGCTAATGGACCCCCTTCCCCCCCTGCCTCATGCCTCACTGAGTGGGTTAATGGACCCCCCCCCCCCCCCTCATGCCCTCACTGAGTGGGTTAATGGACCCCCCCCCTCATGCCCTCACTGAGTGGGTTAATGGACCCCCCCCCTCATGCCCTCACTGTGTGGGTTAATGGACCCCCCCCCCCCCCCCCTCATGCCCTCACTGAGTGGGTTAATGGACCCCCTTCCCTCCCCCCCTCATGCCCTCACTGAGTGGGTTAATGGACCCCTCCCCCCCCCTCTCATGCCCTCACTGAGTGGGTTAATGGACCCTCTCCCCCTTTCCCCCCCCCCCCCTCATGCCCTCACTGAGTGGGTAATGGACCCCCCCCCTCATGCCCTCACTGAGTGGGTTAATGGACCCCCTCCCCCCCTCATGCCCTCACTGAGTGGGTTAATGGACCCCCCCCCCTCATGCCCTCACTGAGTGGGTTAATGGACCCCCCCCCTCATGCCCTCACTGAGTGGGTTAATGGACCCCCCCTTTATGCCCTCACTGAGTGGGTTAATGGACCCCCCCCCCTCTCATGCCCTCACTGAGTGGGTAATGGACCCCTCCCCCCCCCCCTCTCATGCCCTCACTGAGTGGGTTAATGGACCCTCTCCCCTTTCCCCCCCCCCCTCATGCCCTCACTGAGTGGGTTAATGGACCCCCCCCCCCCCCCCCTCATACCCTCACTAAGTGGGTCAATGGACCTCCTCCTCGCCCCCCCCCCCCCTCATGCCCTCTCTGAGTGGGTTAATGGACCCCCCCCCCTCATGCCCTCACTGAGTGGGTTAATGGACCCTCTCCCCTTCCCCCCCCCCCCCCCTCATGCCCTCACTGAATGGGTTAATGGACCCCTCCCCCCCCCCCCCCCACTCATGCCCTCACTGAGTGGGTTACTGGACACCCGCCCCCATGCCCTCACTGAGTGGGTTAATGGACCCCCCCCCTCATGCCCTCACTGAGTGGGTTGATGGACCCTCTCCCTTTCCCCCGCCCTCATGCCCTCACTGAGTGAGTTAATGGACCCCCTCCCCTCATGCCCTCACTGAGTAGGTTAATGGACCCCCTCCCCCCCCCTCATGCCCTCACTGAGTGGATTAATGGACCCCCCCCCCCCCTCATGCCCTCAGTGGATTAATGGACCCCCTCCCCCCCCCCCTCATGCCCTCAGTGGGTTAATGGACCCCCTCATGCCCTCACTGAGTGGGTTAATGGACCCTCTCCCCTTTCCCCCCCCCCCCCCTCATGCCCTCACTGAGTGGGTTAATGGACCCCCCCCCCCTCATACCCTCACTAAGTGGGTCAATGGACCTCCTCCTCGCCCCCCCCCCCTCATGCCCTCACTGAGTGGGTTAATGGACCCCCCCCCCTCATGCCCTCACTGAGTGGGTTAATGGACCCTCTCCCCTTCCCCCCCCCCCCTCATGCCCCTCACTGAATGGGTTAATGGACCCCTCCCCCCCCCCCCACTCATGCCCCTCACTGAGTGGGTTAATGGACACCCGCCCCCATGCCCTCACTGAGTGTGTTAATGGACCCCCCCCCTCATGCCCTCACTGAGTGGGTTAATGGACCCCCCCCCCTCATGCCCTCACTGAGTGGGTTAATGGACCCTCTCCCTTTCCCCCGCCCTCATGCCCTCACTGAGTGGATTAATGGACCCCCCCCCCCCTCATGCCCCTCAGTGGATTAATGGACCCCCTCCCCCCCCCCCCCTCATGCCCTCACTGAGTGGGTTAATGGACCCTCTCCCTTTCCCCCGCCCTCATGCCCTCACTGAGTGGATTAATGGACCCCCCCCCCCCTCCATGCCCTCAGTGGATTAATGGACCCCCTCCCCCCCCCCTCATGCCCTCAGTGGGTTAATGGACCCCCTCATGCCCTCACTGAGTGGGTTAATGGACCCCCTCCCCCCCCCTCATGCCCTCACTGAGTGGGTTAATGGACCCCCCCCCCAATCATGCCCTCACTGAGTGGGTTAATGGACACCCCCCCCCCCCTCAAGCCCTCACTGAGTGGGTTAATGGACCCCTCCCCCCCCCTCATGCCCTCACTGAGTGGGTTAATGGACCCCCCCCCCCTCTGCCCTCATGCCCTGACTGAGTGGGTTAATGGACCCCCTCCCCCCCCCCCCCCATATGCCCTCACTGAGTGGGTTAATGGACCCTCTCCCCCTCCCCCCCCTCATGTCCTCACTGAGTGGTTAATGGACCCCCCCCCCATGTCCTCACTGAGTGGGTTAATGGACCCCCCCTCATGCCCTCACTGAGTGGGTTAATGGACCCCCCCCCCCTCATGCCCTCACTGAGTGGGCTAATGGATCCCCCCCCTCATGCCCTCACTGAGTGGGCTAATGGATCCCCCCCCTCATGCCCTCACTGAGTGGGCTAATGGACCCCCCCCCCCCTCATGCCCTCACTGAGTGGGTTAATGGACCCCCTCCCCCCCCACCCTCATGCCCTCACTGAGTGAGTTAATGGACCCCCTCCCCCCCCCCCTCATGCCCTCACTGAGTTGGTTAATGGACCCCCTCCCCCCATATGCCCTCACTGAGTGGGTTAATGGACCCTCTCCCCTCCCCCCCCCCCTCATGCCCTCACTGAGTGAGTTAATGGACCCCCTCCCCTCATGCCCTCACTGAGTAGGTTAATGGACCCCCTCCCCCCCCCCTCATGCCCTCACTGAGTGGGTTAATGACCCCCCCCCCTCATGCCCTCACTGAGTGGGTTAATGGACCCCCTCCCCCCCACCCTCATGCCCTCACTGAGTGGGTTAATGGACCCCCCCCCCTCATGCCCTCACTGAGTAGGTTAATGGACCCCCTCCCCCCCCCCCCTCATGCCCTCACTGAGTGGGTTAATGGACCCCCCCCTCATGCCCTCACTGAGTGGGTTAATGGACCCCCCCCCCCCCCTCATGCCCTCACTGAGTGGGTTAATGGACCCCCTCCCCCCCCACCCTCATGCCCTCACTGAGTGGGTTAATGGACCCCCTCCCCCCACCCTCATGCCCTCACTGAGTGGGTTAATGGACCCCCCCCCTCATGCCCTCACTGAGTGGGTTAATGGACCCCCCCCCCCCTCATGCCCTCACTGAGTGGGTTAATGGACCCCCTTCCCCCCCCCCCCCTCATGCCCTCACTGAGTGGGTTAATGACCCCCTTCCCCCCCCCCCCCCTCATGCCCTCACTGAGTGGGTTAATGGACCCCCCCCCTCATGCCCTCACTGAGTGGGTTAATGGACCCTTTCCCTTTCCCCCGCCCTCATGCCCTCACTGAGTAGATTAATGGACCCCCTTCCGCCCCCTCATGCCTTGACTGAGTGGGTTAATGGACCCCCCCCCCATATGCCCTCACTGAGTGGGTTAATGGACCCCCTCCCCCCCCACCCTCATGCCCTCACTGAGTGGGTTAATGGACCCCCCCCCTCATGCCCTCACTGAGTGGGTTAATGGACCCCCTTCCCCCCCCCCCCCCCTCATGCCCTCAGTGGGTTAATGGACCCCCCTCCCCCCTCATGCCCTCACTGAGTGGGTTAATGGACGGACCCCCTCCCCCCCTCATGCCCTCACTGAGTGGGTTAATGGACCCCCCCCCTCATGCCCTCACTGAGTGGGTTAATGGACCCCTCCCCTCATGCCCTCACTGAGTGGGTTAATGGACACCCCCCCTCATGCCCTCACTGAGTGGGCTAATGGACCCCCTTCCCCCCCTGCCTCATGCCCTCACTGAGTGGGTTAATGGACCCCCTCCCCCCCCACCCTCATGCCCTCACTGAGTGGGTTAATGGACCCCCCCCCCTCATGCCCTCACTGAGTGGGTTAATGGACTCCCCCCCCCCCCCCCCCCCCATATGCCCTCACTGAGTGGGTTAATGGACCCCCTCCCCCCCTCATGCCCTCACTGAGTGCGTTAATGGACCCCCCCCTCATGCCCTCACTGAGTGGGTTAATGGACCCCTCCCCTCATGCCCTCACTGAGTGGGTTAATGGACACCCCCCCTCATGCCCTCACTGAGTGGGCTAATGGACCCCCTTCCCCCCCTGCCTCATGCCCTCACTGAGTGGGTTAATGGACCCCCCCCCCCCCTCATGCCCTCACTGAGTGGGTTAATGGACCCCCCCCCTCATGCCCTCACTGAGTGGGTTAATGGACCCCCCCCCCCTCATGCCCTCACTGAGTGGGTTAATGGACCCCCCCCTCATGCCCTCACACTGTGGGTTAATGGACCCCCCCCCCCCCCTCATGCCCTCACTGAGTGGGTTAATGGACCCCCTTCCCTCCCCCCCTCATGCCCTCACTGAGTGGGTTAATGGACCCTCTCCCCTTCCCCCCCCCCCCTCATGCCCTCACTGAGTGGGTTAATGGACCCTCCCCCTCATGCCCTCACTGAGTGGGTTAATGGACCCCCTCCCCCCCTCATGCCCTCACTGAGTGGGTTAATAGACCCCCCCCCCTCATGCCCTCACTGAGTGGGTTAATGGACCCCCCCCCCTCATGCCCTCACTGAGTGGGTTAATGGACCCCCCCCCCTCATGCCCTCACTGAGTGGGTTAATGGACCCCCCCCCCCTTATGCCCTCACTGAGTGGGTTAATGGACCCCCTTCCCTCCCCCCCCCCTCTCATGCCCTCACTGAGTGGGTTAATGAACCCCTCCCCCCCCCCCCCCCTCTCATGCCCTCACTGAGTGGGTTAATGGACCCTCTCCCCTTTCCCCCCCCCCCTCATGCCCTCACTGAGTGGGTTAATGGACCCCCCCCCCCTCATGCCCTCACTGAGTGGGTTAATGGACCCCCTCCCCCCCCTCATGCCCTCACTGAGTGGGTTAATGGACCCCCCCCTCATGCCCTCACTGAGTGGGTTAATGGACCCCCCCCTCATGCCCTCACTGTGTGGGTTAATGGACCCCCCCCCCCTCATGCCCTCACTGAGTGGGTTAATGGACCCCCTCCCCCCCCCCCTCATGCCCTCACTGAGTGGGTTAATGGACCCCCCCCCCCCTCTGCCCTCACTGAGTGGGTTAATGGACTCCCTCCCACCCCCCTCATGCCCTCACTGAGTGGGTTAATGGACCCTCTCCCCCCCCCCCCCTCATGTCCTCACTGAGTGGGTTAATGGACCCCCCCCCTCATGCCCTCACTGAGTGGGTTAATGGACCCCCCCCCCCTCTGCCCTCATGCCCTCACTGAGTGGGTTAATGGACTCCCTCCCACCCCCCTCATGCCCTCACTGAGTGGGTTAATGGACCCTCTCCCCCCCCCCTCATGTCCTCACTGAGTGGGTTAATGGACCCCCCCCCTCATGTCCTCACTGAGTGGGTTAATGGACCCCCCTCCCCCCCTCATGCCCTCACTGAGTGGGCTAATGGACCCCCTCATGCCCTCACTGAGTGGGTTAATGGACCCCCCCCCCCCCTCATGCTGAGTGGGTTAATGGACCCATCTCCCCTCCCCCCCCTCATGCCCTCACTGAGTGGGTTAATGGACCCTCTCCCCCCCCCCCTCCTCATGCCCTCACTGAGTGGGTTAATGGACCCCCTCCCCCCCCCCCATTCCCTCACTGAGTGGGTTAATGGACCCCCTCCCCCCCCCCCCCTCATGCCCTCACTGAGTGGGTTAATGGACCCTCCCCCCCACCCTCATGCCCTCAGAGTTGGTTAATGGACCCCCCCATGCCCTCACTGAGTGTGTTAATGGACCCCCCCCCCTCATGCCCTCACTGAGTGGGCTAATGGACCCCCTTCCCCGCCCCCCCTCATGCCCTCACTGAGTGGGTTTATGGACCCCCTTCTCCCCGCCCCCATGCCCTCACTGAGTGGGTTAATGGACCCCCCACCCTCATGCCCTCACTGAGTGGGTTAATGGACCCCCCCCCCTCATGCCCTCACTGAGTGGGTTAATGGACCCGCCCCATCATGTTTGCACTGACTGGGTTAATGTGCTCCCCCCCCCCCCCCCCCCCTGCCTCCTCATGTCTGCACTGAGTGTGTTGATGCCACCCTATGTCGGTACGGAGTGGGTTGTTATCATCCTTTATCAGCACAGGGAGAAAGAAGATGCCTAGCATGAGTTGTGTATTCACTTCAACGCTGTTACTAGTGTCGCCGGGGCCTATCCTATTAGCCACGATGCCGGCAATTATTGTAGATTACTCTTCTGGTGCCTCAGGAACCGGAATCATAATCACAATAACTCTCTGCCGGAGCCGCGATAACAAATATTATTGGGAGCTTATACCATATACCTACTTCTACTTAGTTAAGGGCTCTGCTTCTTAGGCTACTGAACACAATTAGCTCCAGAGGGTTCGTTCACTTGGTGCGCCTAGCTGCTTGATCCCGGAGCCGCGCGGTCACCCCCCTCACAGAAGCCAGATGAAAGAAGCCGGGTGAGTATGTGAAGATCCGAAGGCATCAGACGGCAGAAGACTTCAGTAATGAGGTAGCAGCGCAGCGGTAGCGCTGCATGCTCCCACACACTTCACCAACGGCACTTGCGGGTGCAGGGTGCTGGGGGGTCTTCTAAGGGCTGGCAGAATGCATTTTTGGTGCCCGGGCACCGTTTTCTGTACCCCCGCCAGCATTTCAAGTTTAAATTTTAGTGGGACTGAAGAGTGCCGGGAAGGGGCGGGGCTTAGCCGCACAGCTCACCAGCGCCATTTTCTCTCATCCACAGATGCTGCATGAGACGATGGCCCCGGACCTACAAGCTCCAATTCAAGTAAAAGGGAGCTAATTGGGGGGAGGGTGAGGTGTGGCACAGATATTTGGTGCATATATATTCTAATTAACAGCAGCGCTTTCCACAGATATCGTTTGGTGTGATATATGGGTGCTGTAGTGTGAGCTGGCATACTCTCTCCCTGTGTTTTCTCTATCCGGGCTTTTTTGTGAGTCTGTCCCCTAGCTGAGGCTGTGTGTGTGTGTGTGTGTGTGTGTGTGTGTGTGTGTGTGTGTGTGTGTGTGTGTGTGTGTGTCTCGGTATGTCTGAAGCCGAGTGTTACTCCCCGGAGGAGGTTGCTGGGGGCGCAGATACGGGTCTGGAGATGGCTCTGTCGGCACAGCCGACACCTGATTTGCTTACAATGTTAAGTACACTTAATACAAATGTGGCCTCATTGTCTGAGACAGGTTCTCAATCTCTGTCCTCAGGACCCCCACACAGTGCATGTTTTGCAGGTCTCACAGAATCACAAGTGAAATAATTAGCTCCACCTGTGGACCTTTTAAAATGTGTCAGTAAGTAATTAATACACCTGTGCACCTGCTGGGTTACCTGCAAAACATGCACTGTGTGGGGTCCTGAGGACCGAGTTTGAGAAACTCTGGTCTAAGAGATTGGATAAATCGGAGTCTCAGACACAAGTGTGGAGAAAATCCATGGAGGATGCTTTGTCTCAGTGCAGGCCCTGTCAGGGTCGCAAAAGTGTTCGTTTATCCAGATGGTAGATACGGATACGGATTCTGATTCCGATGTCGACTTCACTGAGGCTACTTTACACCCTAGGCTAGTTAAGAGTATTCAGTACATGATTGTGGCTATTAAAGATATTTTACGTATCTCTGACGAACCGGCGGTGCAGGAAACAAGGGTTTGTTTAAAGGGAAAAACCTGAGGTGAAGTCACCCCCCCCCCCCCACCCCCCTCCCTCATGAAATTAATACTTTTTGTGAAAAGGCTTGGGAGACTCCATTCAAGAGGTGGCAGATTCCCAAGAGAATTTTCATGGCGTATCCTTTCCCCACTGACAGGGGAAAATGGGAGTCGTCTCCAAATGTCGACAAGGCTCTATCCCGTTTGTCTAAGAAGGTGGCGCCTCCGTCCCCTGACACGGCAGCTCTCAAAAATCCGGTAAATCGCAAGCAGGAGACGTCTCTGAAGGCCATTTTCGCTAATACGGGTGCATTGCTCAGACCTGCTGTGGTGTCGGTATGGGTGAGTAGTGCTATTGCTAAATGGGCTGATAATTTAGCTTCTGATATGGATACCCTTGATAAAGATAATGTTCTTTTGACTCTTGGTTATATCAAGGACGCTGTAGATTACCTGAGGGATCATGGTCTCTTGGGATCATGAGCCAATGCCATGGCGGTCTCGGCCAGGAGGGCGCTGTGGATTCATCAATGGAATGCTTATGCCGACTCCAAGAAAGCTATGGAAGCTCTCCCCTTCAAAAGTAGTGTCTTGTTTGGTGACGGCTTGACTGACCTGGTGTCTACCGCGACTGCGGGTAAGTCATCTTTTCTTCCTTATGTTCCCACACAGCAGAAAAAGGCACCCAATCAGCAGATGCAGTCCTTTCGTCCAAAAAAAATACAAGCGAGGAAAAGGCTCGTCCTTTCTCGCTTCAAAGGGTAGAGGACGGGGAAGAAAGTCTCCTGCAGTATCAGGTGCTCAGGACCAAAAGTCCTCCCCCGCCTCTACCAAGTCCACCGCATGACGCTGGGGCTCCCTTGGGGGAGGCTGGACTGGTGGGGGGCTGTCTGCGGATCTTCAGTCAGGTCTGAGTTCACTCAGGCTTGGGTCCTGGAAATAGTGTCTCAGGGATATAGGCTGGAGTTTCAGGAGATGCCCCCTCACCGCTTTTTCATTTCAGCCATGCCAATGTCTCTTCCGGACAGGGAGGTCGTGAAGGCAGCAATACAAAAGTTGTGTCAACAGAGGGTCATTGTTCCCGATCCCCCGTCCCAACAGGGGGAGGGGGTTTTACTCGAGCCTCTTTATTGTACCGAAGCCGGACGGTTCGGTCAGACCTATTCTGAACCTAAAATCCTTCAATTCTTGAAACTTTTCAAGTTCAAGATGGAATCACTTCGAGCTATGATATTCAGCCTAGAAGGAAGGGATTTTATGGCGTTAGTCGATATAAAGTGTGCCTATTTACACGTCCCGATATATCCTCCACATCAAGCTTTCCTCAGGTTTGTGATGCAAGATTGTTATTCCCAATGTCAGACGTTGCCGTTTGGGCTTTCCACGGCCCCGAGGATTTCCCCAAAGTAATGGCGGAAATGATGGTTCTCCTTCGCAAACAAGGGGTTACAATTATCCCGTACGTGGACGATCTCCTGATAAAGGTGAGGTCCAAGGAAAAATTGTTAAGAAATGTGGAATTGTCTGTCGGTTCTGCGGCAACACGGTTGGGTTCTAAATTTACCAAAGTCTCAGTTGATTCCGACCACTCGGCTGCTCTTTCTGGGCATGATTCTAGATACGGAGGTACAGAGTGTTTCTTCCGGAAGACAAAGCTCTGGAACTACAGACAATGGTCAGGGAGCTTCTGAGGCTGACAAGTGTCGATTCATCAGTGTACTCGGGTTCTGAGGAAAATGGTTGCGACGTACGAAGCCATTCCGTTCTGGGGAAAATGGTTGCGACGTACGAAGCCATTCCGTTTGGCAAGTTTCATGCCTGGGTGTTTCAGTGGGATCTGCTGAGCAAATTGTCCGGGTCTCGCCTGCACATGCACCGGAAAATAAGTCTATCCTCCAGGGCCAGGATTTCTCTCCTGTGTTGGCTGCAAAGCTCTCACCTTCTAGGAGGGCGCCAATTCGGAATCCAGGACTGGGTCCAACTGACAACAGATGCAAGAGGCTGGGGCGCAGTCACTGAAGGAAGAAATGTCCAGGGGAAATGGTCAAACCAGGAATCTTGTCTCCACATAAATGTCCTCGAGTTAAGAGCCATTTACAACGGCCTGCTACAAGCCAAGAGCCTTCTTCAGGGTCGACCTGTCCTGATCCAGTCGGACAACATAACAACGGTGGCGCATGTAAACTGTCAAGGCGGAACAAGAAGCAGGGCGGCTATGGTGGAGGCCACAAGAATCTTTCGCTGGGTGGAACAGCACGTGAGCGCTCTGTCGGCAGTCTTCCTCCTGGGAGTAGACAACTGGGAAACAGACTTCCTCAGCAGACACGATCTCCATCCGGGAGAGTGGGCTCTTCACCAAGAGGTATTTGCAGAAGTGATGAAGCGTTGGGGAATTCCTCTGATAGACCTGATGGTGTCTCGCCTCAACAGGAAGCTTCCGAGGTATTGTTCCAGATCAAGGGACCCTCAAGCCAGTGCAGTGTACGCCCTGGTGACTCCGTGGGTGTTTCAGTTGGTATATGTGTTCCTTCCACTTCTTCTCATTCCAAAGGTGCTGGGAATCATACGACGAACAAGGGTTTGGCTGATTCTCGTAGTTCCAGATTGGCCGTGCAGGGCCTGGTATCCGGATCTTCAGGAATTATTGGTGGAAGATCCTTGGCCGCTCCCTCTAAGAGGACCTGTTACTGCAGGGTCCATGCGTATTTCCAGACTTACCGCGGCTGCGTTTGACGGCATGGAAGTTGAGCGCCAAATTTTAGTTCGAAAGGGTATTCCTGGGGAGGTCATCCCCACTCTCCTTAAGGCGAGGAAGGAGGTTACGGCGAAACATACTTTCTCCAAATACGGGGATGATGTTTCGTGGTGTGAGACCAAAACTGCTCATGTGGAGGATTTTCACTTGGGTCGGTTTTCTCCCCCTTTTTTTTTTTTTTTTGCAGGCAGGCGTCTATGCAGGCCTGACATCGGGTTCCATCAAAGTCCAGATTTCGGCTTTATCTATTTTATTTTTTTTTCCAAAGGGAATTGGCCGTCCTTCCAGAAGTTTAGACCTTTGTGAAGGGAGCGCTGCATATCCATCCTACATTTGTAGCGCCTGTGGCGCCATGGGATCTTGAAGTGGTCTTGCGGCCTTATCTCACAAGAGTCCATATTTGATCTTCCATTCGGATAGAGCAGAATTGAGGACTCGTCAACAATTTCTGCCGAAGGTGGTTTCTTCCTTTCACATTAACCAACAGATTGTGGTACCTGTGGCTACGGATGCTGTGGCAGTTCCAAAGTCTCTTGATGTTGGAAGAGCTTTGAAGATTTACGTTGCCAGAACGGCTCTTGCCAGGAAAACTGAGGCTCTCTTTGTCCTGTATGCTTCCAACAAGATTGGAAATCCTGCTTCTAAACCTATTGCACGCTGAATTTGTAGTACAATTCAGCAAGCTCATTCTTCGGCTGGGCTACCGTTGCCGAAGTCAGTAAAGGCCCATTCTACCAGAAAAGTGGTCTCGTCTTGGGCGGCTGCCCGAGGGGTCTCCAGGGACTTGTGGTGATCTAAATGGTGGAGAAGGCACTGGCTGGCTCATATTGTGTGAGAATCTGTTTCTGGTGCTAAAGCATACATCTGGGCATTATACACAGGTGCAGCAGTATAAAACTAATTTGTGAGTTTTAATCAGAGATGTGCCTAAGAGACAGGCAGGTGAGGCCACTTAGCGTTAATGTATTGATCGATCCTGGAAGTGGGGTTAAGTCTTCCTGTATCCCACTCTCCTGAACTATAGTAGGTGATATAGCACTAAGGGGGTCATTGTGAGTTGATCATGTTCGGAGACATGCAGGGGGATGCCCAGCACAGTGCTAGCCCGCCCCACCCCCTCCCCCGCACAAGTCCAACAGCATCACACAGTGGCCATTCTTTTGTACTTGTTGATAAACTCCCGGCCAGTGCAGCTCCTGCGGCTGAACGGGAGTTGCTTGTCGCTGCCCATGGTCGCAGCGGCTACATGTTACGTCAAGCAGCCGCTGCGGCCCGCCACCCGCATTGTCCGGCCACGCCCCCAAAACGCAATTGTAGAATATACCTTCTTGTTGTATATGTGTTAATGCACTCTGTATTGGGTAGGGTTTGGCAATAGGATTAATTAAAAATGTATATTTGAAATCTGGCACTTCTTTGAATATCGCTTAAAGGTTTATCAACAGCTGCTATAGATGTGCCACAACCACATTCCCTTACCACCACTAGTTCCTGACGAGGCGTCCCATGTACTTTTGCTCTCATGGGCATTCAGCGCCCAAATGAAACTGTATTTAGAGCAGTGCTCCTATCTGCTACAATAAAGATTTGCAGCATTACTATATTTTATGGTGTATACCTTGTTAGTTACCATATTACACACAGACAGAAGGGGGTGCAGATGCACTAAGCGATCATTACAGTATAATATAGTAAATCATAAGAGGTTGTTAGTATATCGTTGGCCAAGGATATTGGCCTACCCACCAATCGTCCAGGTCAACTCTTGTCGGGCAGGTTCCTAACACTATGGGGCCAACATCCGGAATGCAGGAAACCCCCAAACATGATCCAGCAAAGGACCCCCCCCCAGGGCATCACACCATAAAATAGTGATCGTAAAGGGATATGAAGTGTCAGTATATGGAGGTCCCTACTATGAGTTTAAAGGTAGAGAGTATGTGAAAAAAAAATGTGCATACATAAATAATCGACAAACAGGATATAAAAAGTGACTGTGTATTTAAATGGCGATGCCCTGAGACAGTCCAGCCAGAACAGGCACGGGGGACCCTACGTCCAAACGCCAACCCCAAGTTGACTGACACTCTGTATAAATAAATAGGACTTAAAATTATGCCTGTCACTGTGCAGTCCTTGTTGGTTTCCCTGCTTAAAAACATAGAGGGTGGTGGGGGAGGGGTGCCAGTCTAGATTTGAGGCATTCTCAAACCTCAGGTGTGTATTTCTAGTATGTATGTATGTATGGGGAAATGGTTCTAAATTGCACACCCTCCAGTAATGAAAGGTGCCATGCTGCTGAGAATAAAGTAGTGTACACAGACAAAAGGGGGTGCCCTGGGGGGGGTCCTTTGCTGGATCATGTTTGGGGGTTTCCTGCGTTCCGAATGTTGGCCCCATAGTGTTAGGTACCTGCTCGACAAGAGGTGACCTGGACGATTGGTGGGTAGGCCAAAATCATTGGCCAACGATATACTAACAACCTCTTATGATTTACTATATTATACTGTAATGATCGCTTAGTGCATCTGCACCCCCTTTTGTCTGTGTACTACTTTATTCTCAGCAGCATAGCACCTTCATTACTGGAGGGTGTGCAATTTAGAACCATTTCCCCTACTAATTACCATATTAGTGAGAACACTTGCAGAGACTGAACGCAGAATATTTTATTTCCATTTCATCACTACAGAGAGTGGTACCTCTAGGAACAGTCTGCATTATGCTAGTGAGTGCTACGTCTACTACTCCCCTGATACTCACAAAAGTTTAAATGATGATGATTAAAGCTGTCCATGTTAGGCAGTGGTTATGTTTGTTATTATTTAACGTAAGTTAGATTTATTGCTGATCTGTTCAGCACTTTTCAGTATAAGTGAAATGCCTTAAACGTGTAACCCACTGGTTAATTAATAATAAAGTATGTATGAAAATTGTAATTAATAGATGTATATATGATATCTATATATAATATTAATAGGTACATGTTGCTTGAACTGGTGAAAATGGATGTGTACATAATATAAATATATAGAAGTACTATTAAATTGTAGCAGGGACTGAGAAAATGCTTTTAAGATGAGACTCACGGGGAGAGAACATGCTAGAAACCCCTCATGCAGAAGAGAGAGATACCGTGAGCACAAAGCAGTGAGGAGGCAGTTAGCCGTTGGAAGGGTCAGGAGACCAACCGACTTCACTTGCGGAGGAGAGATGAGACTGAGCAGTAGCACTGGAGGAGACCGGGACACGCAGGGACCCTAGCCGCAAATACGATAAGGAGCAGACCGGAGAGTACAGAGGCAGTGCAAGGCACCAGAGTGCGGAGACAGCCACATATGCCGGAGTGTAAGTACTCACCCCTGATTGCCCGACCATCAGTGCAGAGCCCGGTGTGACGGCTGCCATTAGTAAAGTGCGTCAAGTGAGAGGAGCCGACGGCAGAGAGGGATAGGGCTCCGAGACAGTGGCCGAAGGAAGGACCTGGAGAGGCAGCATAACACAAGAGGAGGAGTCGGGGGAGTGACTACGCATTAGACGAGGTGGGATTGCAGCATACACCTATCACTCACACCTCACTCCAATAGCATTTCCTCCCATGGCAGTATACTAACTAGAAGTATATGGATGGATCACAGGCTCCCTCTAGTGGGAACTCTGTATAAGATACAAATTAAAATACAGAAGAAGCTATAAGAAGATGTATAGACTATAACACATTCTCTATGGTTAAAACATAAAAGAAACATAGTGCAGTGTTGAGTCAGGACTGTTTCATATACTCGTGTGCTAATTAACCCTATGGAACAAGCACCATATCGGTAATTCAGAAATAACTAAAGACAATAAAGAGAGGTGACTGCTTTGAAATTCTGAGTTATTACTAACAAGAATAACGACAGGCTATTCTACTACCAAATTGAGACCCACTATACCCGGTAGTATTACTTGAGTATACACAGTTTAACATTTCTCTAAAGCTAACCTGGATTGGGGAAAATAGCTGAAGATTGAGACTTTAATATTCATTGCAGCTATCCTAAACCCATATATGGATTATAAACATAGTGGAATTGAGGGACGGTATTAATACTTAATGAGAAATATTCACAGAGGATTGGAACATAAGGAAGAAAAAAGGGAATATACGACTATTACAAAGATTTTAGGGAAGGTATGTGATACCAATCCAGTTCTTCACGATAGCCACACTCATTAACATTAAGGGCCCCAACGAGCTCATCATTGACTTCAGAGTACCCGGGTCACTCTTAGGTTTTAAATGTATACAATTTGAGATGTAATAAATACATTATTTAGGTGATTAATTGAAAAATCTAGTCTTATTATATATAATACTCAATGTCCTTGTGAAAGTATTAAACGATGTTGATTAAAGTTATACTATAAATTTTATCTACTTACCATTCATCCGGTTCCTGGTAGCAAGTTGAAAGGAGACTTGGATACTATAAGAGAAAACAGGTAAATGAACGTAAATTGTATATAATTGAATCCATATTTCATAAAGGTATTCATTGGGCTTACCCAGGCAAGCCTATATACATTGATATAAAGCTTGGGTGGAGGCACTACTATTGTAATCCATTTATAATAATATTCCAAAGTAGGGTTACAAACGTATAACATTCTTACAAAATTAAAAAAAAATGTTCTATATCCGTCGCACAGGCTAAGTAACTAATACCCTGGTCTTGTTTTGATGGAAAAAATTTTAGCATAGCAGGGCTGCACAAGCGTTCACAGCACTGCTATGCTATAATACACTCCCACATAGGCGATGTTAGGTTGATCGCGCGAGCAGCGAAATGCCCTCCCTGCCCCCCCCTGCCCCCCACCCACGTGCCTTGGAGTTCATGTCCACCACGCTGTGTGCATTACGGGCTTAATGACTGTTCTGTGCCAACCAGCTAACATGCCCTGACATCACCCGAGGTTCATTATCACTTAAACAAGCTTTAATTTTATTTTCATTTTGCCTATGTAGTCATATAATTCTGAAACAAATGCCTGATAAAACTTTTAGATATTAACTGCAGTCATTGTACAATACCTAACTTAAATAACTCCCTAATCTGCCACACACTCGCTGAAAGCTTGTCCATCCATACTTGTCCTCATACATATAGTATAGGCGCGTTCTTTTGAGGACTCTGTTACTGCAATGGTTCAAGATACTTTACTTAGCCCATATTGGGTCAACCTAATAGAACTTATATCTTAAACACCAGTTTCTCTATCGTCCTAAGTGGATGCTGGGGTTCCTGAAAGGACCATGGGGAATAGCGGCTCCGCAGGAGACAGGGCACAAAAGTAAAGCTTTTACAGGTCAGGTGGTGTGTACTGGCTCCTCCCCCTATGACCCTCCTCCAGACTCCAGTTAGATTTTTGTGCCCGGCCGAGAAGGGTGCAATTCTAGGTGGCTCTCCTAAAGAGCTGCTTAGAGAAAGTTTAGCTAGGTTTTTTATGTTACAGTGATTCCTGCTGGCAACAGGATCACTGCAGCGAGGGACTGAGGGGAGAAGGAGTCAACTCACCTGCGTGCAGGATGGATTGGCTTCTTGGCTACTGGACATCAAGCTCCAGAGGGACGATCACAGGTACAGCCTGGATGGTCACCGGAGCCGCGCCGCCGGCCCCCTTGCAGATGCTGAAGACAGAAGAGGTCCAGAATCGGCGGCTGAAGACTCCTGCAGTCTTCTAAAGGTAGCGCACAGCACTGCAGCTGTGCGCCATTTTCCTCTCAGCACACTTCACACGGCAGTCACTGAGGGTGCAGGGCGCTGGGAGGGGGGCGCCCTGGGAGGCAAAATGAGTACCTATAAAGGCTAAAAATACCTCACATATAGCCCTAGAGGCTATATGGAGATATTTAACCCCTGCCTGATTTCTCAAAATAGCGGGAGACGAGCCCGCCGGAAAAGGGGCGGGGCCTATCTCCTCAGCACACGGCGCCATTTCCTCTCACAGCTCCGCTGGTCAGGACGGCTCCCAGGTCTCTCCCCTGCACTGCACTACAGAAACAGGGTAAAACAGAGAGGGGGGGCAAATTTATGGCGATATTTTTATATAACAAAGCAGCTATAGGGGAGCACTTATTATAAGGCTATCCCTGATATATATATAGCGCTTTTGGTGTGTGCTGGCAAACTCTCCCTCTGTCTCCCCAAAGGGCTAGTGGGTCCTGTCTTCATTAGGAGCATTCCCTGTGTGTCTGCTGTGTGTCGGTACGTGTGTGTCGACATGTATGAGGACGATATTGGTGTGGAGGCGGAGCAATTGCCAAATATGGGGATGTCACCTCCTAGGGGGTCGACACCAGAATGGATGCCTTTATTTATGGAACTACGGGATAGTGTCAACACGCTAAAGCAGTCGTTTGACGACATGAGACGGCCGGACAATCAATTAGTGCCTGTCCAGGCGACTCAAACACCGTCAGGGGCTGTGAAACGCCCTTTGCCTCAGTCGGTCGACACAGACCCAGACACAGGCGATGACTCCAGTGGTGACGGTGACGAATCAACCGTATTTTCCAGTAGGGCCACACGTTATATGATTTTGGCAATGAAGGAGGCGTTACATTTAGCTGATACTACAGGTACCACTAAACAGGGTATTATGTGGGGTATGAAAAAACTACCTATAGTTTTTCCTGAATCAGAAGAACTAAATGACGTGTGTAATGAAGCGTGGGTTGCCCCTGATAAAAAGCTGATAATTTCAAAGAAATTATTGGCATTATACCCTTTCCCGCCAGAGGTTAGGGAGCGCTGGGAAACACCTCCTAGGGTGGACAAGGCGCTAACACGCTTATCTAAACAAGTGGCGTTACCCTCTCCTGAGACGGCCGCACTTAAAGATCCATCAGATAGGAGGATGGAAAATATCCAAAAAAGTATATACACACATGCAGGTGTTATACTACGACCAGCTGTAGCAACTGCCTGGATGGGCAGTGCGGGGGTAGTTTGGTCAGAATCCCTGATTGAAAATATTGATACCCTGGACAGGGACAATATTCTACTGTCGTTAGAACAAATAAAGGATGCATTTCTTTATATGCGTGATGCACAGAGGGATATATGCACACTGGCATCACGGGTAAGTGCTATGTCCATTTCGGCCAGAAGAGCTTTATGGACGCGACAGTGGACAGGCGATGCGGATTCAAAACGGCATATGGAAGTTTTGCCGTATAAGGGGGAGGAGTTATTTGGAGTCGGTCTATCAGATTTGGTGGCCACGGCTACAGCCGGGAAATCCACCTTTCTACCTCAAGTCACTCCCCAACAGAAAAAGGCACCGACTTTTCAACCGCAGCCCTTTCGTTCCTTTAAAAATAAGAGAGCAAAGGGCTATTCATATTTGCCACGAGGCAAAGGTCGAGGGAAGAGACAGCAACACGCAGCTCCTTCCCAGGATCAGAAGCCCTCCCCGGCTTCTACAAAAGCCTCAGCATGACGCTGGGGCTTCTCAAGCGGACTCGGGGACGGTGGGCGGTCGTCTCAAAAATTACAGCGCGCAGTGGGCTCACTCGCAAGTAGATCCCTGGATCCTGCAGATAATATCTCAGGGATACAGGTTGGAATTAGAGACAGATCCACCTCGCCGTTTCCTGAGGTCTGCTTTACCAACGTCCCCCTCCGAAAGGGAGACGGTGTTGGAAGCCATTCACAAGCTGTACTCTCAGCAGGTGATAGTCAAGGTACCTCTTCTGCAACAAGGGAAGGGGTATTATTCCACTCTTTTTGTGGTACCGAAGCCGGATGGCTCGGTAAGGCCTATTCTAAATCTGAAGTCCTTGAACCTGTACATAAAGAAGTTCAAGTTCAAAATGGAGTCACTCAGAGCAGTGATAGCGAACCTGGAAGAGGGGAACTTTATGATATCCTTGGACATCAAGGATGCGTATCTCCACGTTCCAATTTACCCCTCACACCAGGGGTACCTCAGGTTCGTTGTACAAAACTGTCACTATCAGTTTCAGACGCTGCCGTTCGGATTGTCCACGGCACCTCGGATCTTTACAAAGGTAATGGCCGAGATGATGATTCTTCTTCGAAGAAAAGGCGTATTAATTATCCCATACTTGGACGATCTCCTAATAAGGGCGAGGTCCAGAGAACAGCTAGAGATGGGATTAGCACTGTCTCAAGAAGTGCTAAAACAGCACGGGTGGATTCTGAATATTCCAAAATCCCAGTTAATGCCGACAACTCGTCTGCTGTTCCTAGGGATGATTCTGGACACGGTTCAGAAAAAGGTTTTTCTCCCGGAGGAAAAAGCCAAGGAGTTATCCGAGCTTGTCAGGAACCTCCTAAAACCAGGAAAGGTGTCTGTACATCAATGCACAAGAGTCCTGGGAAAAATGGTGGCTTCTTACGAAGCGATTCCATTCGGCAGATTCCACGCAAGAATTTTCCAAAGGGATCTGTTGGACAAATGGTCAGGGTCGCATCTTCAGATGCACCTACGGATAACCCTGTCTCCAAGGACAAGGGTGTCTCTTCTGTGGTGGTTGCAGAGTGCTCATCTATTGGAGGGCCGCAGATTCGGCATACAGGATTGGATCCTGGTGACCACGGACGCCAGCCTGAGAGGCTGGGGAGCAGTCACACAAGGAAGAAACTTCCAGGGAGTATGGACGAGCCTGGAAACGTCTCTTCACATAAACATTCTGGAACTAAGAGCAATATACAATGCTCTAAACCAGGCAGAACCTCTGCTTCAGGGAAAACCGGTATTGATCCAGTCGGACAACATCACGGCAGTCGCCCATGTGAACAGACAGGGCGGCACAAGAAGCAGGAGGGCAATGGCAGAAGCTGCAAGGATTCTTCGCTGGGCAGAGAATCATGTGATAGCACTGTCAGCAGTGTTCATCCCGGGAGTGGACAACTGGGAAGCAGACTTCCTCAGCAGACACGATCTTCACCCGGGAGAGTGGGGACGTCATCCAGAAGTTTTCCACATGCTGGTAACCCGTTGGGAAAGACCAATGGTGGACATGATGGCGTCTCGCCTCAACAAAAAACTGGACAGGTATTGCGCCAGGTCAAGAGATCCGCAGGCAATAGCTGTGGACGCGCTGGTAACGCCTTGGGTGTACCAGTCGGTGTATGTGTTTCCTCCTCTGCCTCTCATACCAAAAGTATTGAGAATTATACGGCAAAGAGGCGTAAGAACGATACTAGTGGTTCCGGATTGGCCAAGGAGGACTTGGTACCCGGAACTTCAAGAGATGATCACGGAAGATCCGTGGCCTCTACCTCTAAGGAGGGACTTGCTTCAGCAGGGTCCCTGTCTGTTTCAAGACTTACCGCGGCTGCGTTTGACGGCATGGCGGTTGAACGCCGGATCCTAAAGGAAAGAGGCATGCCGGAAGAAGTCATTCCTACTTTGATTAAAGCAAGGAAGGAAGTAACCGTGCAACATTATCACCGAATTTGGCGAAAATATGTTGCGTGGTGCGAAGATCGGAGTGCTCCGACGGAGGAATTTCAACTCGGTCGATTCCTACATTTCCTGCAATCAGGATTGTCAATGGGTCTCAAATTGGGATCTATTAAGGTTCAAATTTCGGCCCTGTCGATTTTCTTTCAAAAAGAATTGGCTTCAGTCCCTGAAGTCCAGACCTTTGTTAAGGGAGTGCTGCATATACAGCCTCCTGTGGTGCCTCCAGTGGCACCGTGGGATCTAAATGTGGTTTTGGACTTCCTAAAATCTCATTGGTTTGAACCACTAAAAAAGGTGGATTTGAAATATCTCACATGGAAAGTGACCATGCTTCTAGCCCTGGCTTCTGCCAGGAGAGTGTCAGAATTGGCAGCTTTATCTTACAAAAGCCCATATCTGATTTTCCATTCGGACAGGGCAGAACTGCGAACTCGTCCGCATTTTCTCCCTAAGGTGGTGTCAGCATTTCATCTGAACCAGCCTATTGTAGTGCCTGCGGCTACAAGTGACTTGGAGGACTCCAAGTTACTGGACGTTGTCAGAGCATTAAAAATATATATTGCAAGGACAGCTGGAGTCAGAAAATCTGACTCGTTGTTTATATTGTATGCACCCAACAAGATGGGTGCTCCTGCGTCTAAGCAGACGATTGCTCGTTGGATCTGTAGCACAATCCAACTTGCACATTCTGTGGCAGGCTTGCCACAGCCTAAATCTGTAAAGGCCCACTCCACAAGGAAGGTGGGCTCATCTTGGGCGGCTGCCCGAGGGGTCTCGGCATTACAACTTTGCCGAGCAGCTACGTGGTCAGGGGAGAACACGTTTGTAAAATTTTACAAATTTGATACTCTGGCTAAGGAGGACCTGGAGTTCTCTCATTCGGTGCTGCAGAGTCATCCGCACTCTCCCGCCCGTTTGGGAGCTTTGGTATAATCCCCATGGTCCTTTCAGGAACCCCAGCATCCACTAGGACGATAGAGAAAATAAGATTTCTCTATCGTCCTAGTGGATGCTGGGGATTCCGTAAGGACCATGGGGATAGACGGGCTCTGCAGGAGACATGAGCACTTTAAGAAAGAATTTAGGTTCTGGTGTGCACTGGCTTCTCCCTCTATGCTCCTCCTCCAGACCTCAATTTGATACTGTGCCCAGACGAGCTGGGTGATTTTCAGTGAGCTCTCCTGAGTTTGCTGTAAGAAAGTATTTTGTTAGGTTTTTATTTTCAGGGAGCTCTGCTGGCAACCGACTCCCTGCATCGTGGGACTGAGGGGACAGAAGCAGCCCTACTCTCTGAAGCTAGGTCCTACTTAGTCTACTTGACACCATTAGCTCCAGAGGGATCATACGCAGGATCTCACCCTCGCCGTCCGATCCCAGAGCCGCGCCGCCGTCCCCCTCGCAGAGCCGGAAGACAGAAGCCTGGTGAGTATGAGAAGCAAAGAAGACTTCACAGACGGCAGAAGACTCCGTTCTTCACTGAGGTAATGCGCAGCACTGCAGCTGTGCGCCATTGCTCCCACACACCTCACATACTCCGGTCACTGTAAGGGTGGGGGGGAGGGGGCGGGGTAGGCCCTGGGCAGCAATATAAACCTCTTTTCTCTAATGTCTTAAGTGGATGCTGGGACTCCGTAAGGACCATGGGGAATAGCGGCTCCGCAGGAGACTAGGCACAACTAAAGAAAGCTTTAGGACTACCTGGTGTGCACTGGCTCCTCCCACTATGACCCTCCTCCAGACCTTAGTTAGAATCTTGTGCCCGGCTGAGCTGGATGCACACTAGGGGCTCTCCTGAGCTCCTAGAAAAGAAAGTTTAATTTTAGGTTTTTTATTTTCAGTGAGATCTGCTGGCAACAGACTCGCTGCCACGAGGGACTAAGAGGAGAAGAAGCGAACCTACCTGCTTGCAGCTAGCTTGGGCTTCTTAGGCTACTGGACACCATTAGCTCCAGAGGGATCGAACACAGGGCCCGACCTCGATCGTCCGGTCCCGGAGCCGCGCCGCCGTCCCCTTTACAGAGCCAGAAGCAAGAAGATGGTCCTGAAAATAGGCGGCAGAAGACTTCGGTCTCCCCTGTAGTTTTCAGGCTCAAAGGGTTATAAAGAGAGGGGGGGCACTAAATGTAGGCGCAAAATTGTGTATTATAGCAGCTATAAGGGTAAAATCACAGTGGGTAGTGTGAATCCCTGCATTATATAGCGCTCTGGTGTGTGCTGGCATACTCTCTCTCTGTCTCCCCAAAGGACTTTGTGGGGTCCTGTCCTCAGTCAGAGCATTCCCTGTGTGTGTGCGGTGTGTCGGTACGGCTGTGTCGACATGTTTATTGGGGAAGGTTACGTGGAGGCGGAGCAGATGCCGATAAATGTGATGTTGCCCCCTGTGGAGCCGACACCAGAGTGGATGGATAAGTGGAAGGTATTAACCGACAGTGTCAACTCCTTACATAAAAGGCTGGATGACGTAACAGCTGTGGGACAGCCGGCTTCTCAACCCGCGCCTGCCCAGGCGTCTCAAAGGCCGTCAGGGGCTCAAAAACGCCTGCTACCTCAGATGGCAGACACAGATGTCGACACGGAGTTTGACTCCAGTATCGACGAGGTTGAGACATATACACAATCCGCTAGGAGCATCCGTTGCATGATCTCGGCAATAATAAATGTGTTACACATTTCTGACATTAACCCAAGTACCACTAAAAAGGGGGGTTTATGTTTGGGGAGAAAAAGCAGCCAGTGTTTTGTTCCCCCATCAGATGAGTGAAGTGTGTGGAGAAGCGTGGGTTCCCCCGATAAGAAACTGGTCATTTCTAAAAAGTTACTGATGGCGTACCCTTTCCCGCCAGAGGATAGGTTGCGTTGGAAGATATCCCCTAGGGTGGATAAGGCGCTCACACGCTTGTCAAAAGAGGTGGCACTGCCGTCTCAGGACACGCCCACCTTGAAGGAGCCTGCTGATAAAAAGCAGGAGGCTATCCTGAAGGCTGTATAGACACACTCGGGTACTAGACTGAGACAATAAAAAAGGAAAGGTGGGTGGGCGCTAGTTTATGGCTATAAGACACCTAAAATATAAATACTGTTTTACTGGTTGCAGCTTCCCAAAGTTGAGGTGCTGATCCTCAACCAAAAAAAAGTTACAGAACAAAGAAATACTCAGAGAAGCGCTACCATTAAACAGCATTAATAAAATGTATTATTAAAAATTTTAAAAACTTTCACAATTCAGTGAATAAACAAAGTATCCTGTTATGTGGTTAACTCCTATAATATGTATCAAACATTTAGTAACTAAAATAGTAACAATATATAAGACACATTGTAAAGACTCCCTGGGAAAAAATATGACCACCTGTATTCCAGTGGAAAAAACAGCATTTATAATTGACTGATATTTCTTCTATTAAGCTCCATGCATGGGCTGATTAGTTATATAGATTAATTCAAGGTTTCCTTTAAGAGTCCATCCACGTTTTAACAATATGAATGTGATCTAAATGTGAATTGACCACCATTTGGTGGAAAGCTTATATGCTCAGTTTTTATCCAAATGAACTAAAGGCTTTTACTGGGTAGCTTAAATGGACATGCTTCCATGTAGATTGTAGTGACTTAAGCTATAACCGCTATTGGTACAGTCCCGTGCATATAGCTTACCCAGACCTTTCCACGGTGGGGAGATAAATCACTGTCTCCTTATTGGTAGTGGGCGCCGGCTGTCCACACTGCTGTACATCGACACCGAATAGCTGTTATTGAACCAGGTGGAAATCAGACTCACAAAACAGTGTCAGAGCGCGGCTCTGTGGCCAAAAGCCGTGCGCTCGTAGTTCCGTTTGCGGGAGCCGCTGGACACACTCCTTGTGTGTTGAATGTTTGATGAAGCCAGGATACCGGACAAAACCGTTGGGCGGATGCTTGACGCGTTTCTCAGCCTCGAGACAGGGGCTGTTTCCTCAGAAGTCTTCTTTGTACTGTACTGAGACCTGCAATTGCCTCAGCATGGAGGTGTAATGCTGCTGCAGCATGGTCTGTTACCCTGTCAGATTGTTACCTCGACAGGGATACTATTTTGCTAACATAGAGCATATTAAAGATGTCATCTTATAGATGAGGGATGCACAGAGGGATATTTGCCGGCTGGCATCCGGAATTAATGCAATGCCCATTCTGCCAGGAGGGTTTTAGGGACCCGGCAGTGGACAGGTGATGCTGATTTTAAAAGGCACATGGAGAGCCTTATAAGGGTGAGGAATTGTTTGGGGATGGTCTCTGGGACCTCGTATCCACAGCAACAGCTGGGAAGATTTTTTTTTTTTTACCTCAGGTTCCCTCACAGCCTAAGAAAGCACTGTATTATCAGGTACAGTCATTTCGGCTTCAGAATAGCAAGCGGGTCAAACGCGCTTCCCTTCTGCACAGAGACAAGGGAAGAGGGAAAAAAGCTGCACCAGACAGCCAGTTCCCAGGATCAAAAATCTTCCCCCGCTTCCTCGGAGTCCACCGCATGATGCTGGGGCTCCAAAGGTGGAGCCAGGTGCGGTGGGGGCGCGTCTCGGGAACTTCAGCGACCAGTGGGCTCGCTCACAGGTGGATCCCTAGGTTCTGCAAGTAGTATCACAGGGATACAAGCTGGAGTTCGAGGCGACTACCCCTCGCCGTTGCCTCACATCAGCCTTGCCTGCTGCCCTCGGAAGGTAGTACTGGCGGTAATTCACAAGCTGTACTTCCAGCATGTGATAATCAAGGTACCCCTCCTTCAACAAGGCCGGGGTTACTATTCCACAATGTTTGTGGTACCGAAACCAGACGGTTCGGTGAGACCCATTCTAAAATTGCAATTCTTGAACACTTTTATATAAGAAGGTTCAAATTCAAAATGGAATCGCTCAGGGCGGTTATTGCAAGCCTGGACGAAGGGGATTACATGGTATCTCTGGACATCAAGGATGCTTACCTGCATGTCCCCATTTACCCTCCTCACCAGGTGTACCTCAGAATTGTGGTACAGGACTGTCATTACCAATTCCAGACGTTGCCGTGGTCTGTCCCCGGCACCGAGGGTATTACCAAGGTAATGGCCGAAATGATGATACTGCTTCGAAAAAAGGGAGTTATAATTATCCCGTACATGGACGATCTCCTTATAAAGGCGAGGTCCATGGAGCAGTTGTTGGTCGGAGTAGCACCATCTCGGGAAGTGCTACAACAGCACGGCTGGATTCTGAATATTCCAAAGTCGCAGCTGGTTCCTACGACGCGTCTACTGTTCCTGGGTATGTGTCACTGACCTGATTTGGGAGTGTTGTGGACTCGGGGCTTCTTCCGATGACCGGTAAGAGGAACCGCTACTGGGTTGCAGTAGAGATGGCTGGATGTAGGTCTTCCTCATGCAGGATTAAGGCGGCAGGCAGGAAGCACGGAAGAATTCTTGTAGGTTTCCTGAAAAACAAGACTTGTAGAAATACTGAATGCTGAGGTACTGTGGTGTTGGAGACACTGTGGTGTTGGAGGCACTGTTGTGTTGGAGGCACTGAGGTGCTGGTAGTACAGGTACTGAGACAAACAGGTGCCCGGAGCACAGTGAGACTGAATGCTGAGGCACTGGAGACACGGAGGTGCTTGGAGGCATGGAGGTGCTTGGAGGCAAGGAGGTGCTTGGAGGCACGGAGGTGCTTGGAGGCACGGAGGTGCTTGGAGGCACGGAGGTGCTTGGAGGCACGGAGGTGCTTGGAGGCACGCAGGTGCTTGGAGGCACGGAGGTGCTGGTAGTACAGGTACTTTGACACACAGGTGCCGGGAGCACAGTGAGACTGAATGCTGAGGCACTGGAGGCTCGGAGGTGCTTGGAGGCTCGGAGGTGCTTGGAATCACAGCTTCTGCGGGAGAAATGAATATACTCAGGCACCGGATCTCTGCCCGGCGTCTGGTTTTAAATTCCCCACCCTAGCCTGATTGGCGGAGCAGGCAGGTGACGTCAGTCCTGCTCCGCCTCCTTGACCTCACTTATGATGGCGGCGCCCTCGCTCCGGGAAGCCGCCGGAGGAACGTGCCGACCCGCCGCTGGAACCGGAGAACGCCGGGGGAAGAGAGGCGTCGGGCAGACCAGGTCACCCGCAGGGACAAGCGCGGTCGCCGCTGCCCGCGGTAAGTGACAGTATGGTTCTGGACACAGAACAGAAAAAAGTTTTTCTCCCGAAGGAGAAGGCAAAGGAGTTGTCATCTCTAGTCAGAGACCTCCTAAAACAAATACAGGTGTCGGTGCAGCAATGCACGCGAGTCCTGGGAAAGATGGTAGCTTCTTACGAAGAAATTCCATTTGGCAGGTTCCATGCAAGGATCTTTCAGTGGGATCTGTTGGACAAGTGGTCCGGGTCGCATCTTCAGATGCATTGGATGATAACCCTGTCTTCAAGGACCAGGGTGTCGCTGTTGTGGTGGCTGCAGTGTGCTCATCTTCTAGAGGGCCGCAGATTCGGCATACAGGACTGGGCCCTGGTGACCACGGATGCCAGCATTCGAGGCTGGGGGGCAGTCACACAGGGAAGAAACGAGTCAGGAGACTTCCCTACACATAAATATTCTGGAACTAAGGGCCATTTACAATGCCCTAAGTCAGGCAAGACCCCTGCTTCAACACCAGCCGGTGCTGATCCATTCAGACAACATCACAGCGGTCGCCCATGTAAACCGACAGGGCGGCACAAGAAGCAGGATGGCGATGGCAGAAGCCACAAGGATTCTCCGATGGGCGGAAAATCATGTGTTAGCACTGTCAGCAGTGTTTATTCCCTGAGTGGACAACTTTGATGCAGACTTTCTCAGCAGACACGACCTCCATCCGGGAGAGTGGGGACTTCATCCAGAAGTCTTCCAAATGATTGTACACCATTGGGAAAGGCCACAGGTGGACATGATGGCGTCCCGCTTCAATAAAAAGCGAAAAAGATATTGCGCCAGGTCAAGGGACCCTCAGGCGATAGCTGTGGACGCTCTGGTAACACCGGGGGTGTACCACTCGGTGTATGTGTTCCCTCCTCTGCCTCTCATACCTAAGGTACTGAGAATAATAAGAAGGAGAGGAGTAAGAACTATACTCGTGGTTCCGGATTGGCCAAGATGAGCTTGGTACCCAGAACTTCAAAGAAATGATCTCTGAGGACCCATGGCCTCTGCCGCTCAGACAGGATCTGCTGCAGCAGGGGCCCTGTCTGTTCCAAGACTTACCGCGGCTGCGTTTGACGGCATGGCGGTTGAACGCCGGATCCTGAAGGAAAAGGGCATTCCGGAGGAAGTCATCCCTATGATGATTAAAGCTAGGAAAGAAGTGACCGCAAACCATTATCGCCGCATATGGCGAAAATATGTTGCGTGGTGTGAGGCCAGAAAGGCCTCAACGGAGGATTTTCAGCTGGGCCGTTTTCTGCACTTCCTACAGTCAGGGGTGACTATGGGCCTAAAATTGGGTTCCATTAAGGTCCACACTTCGGCTCTGTCGATTTTTCTTCCAGAAAGAACTGGCTTCACTTCCTGAAGTTCAGACATTTTGTTAGGTGAGTGCTGCATATATTCAGCCCCTTTTGTGCCTCCAGTGGCACCTTGGGATCTCAACGTGGTGTTGGATTTCCTAAAGTCACATTGGTTTGAGCCACTTAAAACCGTGGAATTAAAATATCTCACGTGGAAAGTGGTCATGCTGTTGGCCTTGGCTTCGGCCAGGCGTGTGTCAGAATTGGCGTCTTTGTCATGTAAAATCCCTTATCTGATTTTTCATATGGCTAGGGCAGAATTGAGGACTCATCCTCAGTTTTTTCCTAAGGTGGTATCGGCTTTTCATTTGAACCAACCTATTGTGGTGCCTGCGGCTACTAAAGACTTGGAGGATTCCAAGTTGTTGGACGTAATCAGGGCCTTGAAAATTTATGTTCCCAGGACAGCTAGTGTCATGAAAACTGACTCGCTATTTATCCTGTATGCACCCAACAAGCTGGGTTCTCCTGCTTCAAAGCAGACTATTGCTCGCTGGATCTGTAGTACGATGCAGCTTGCACATTCTGCTGCTGGACTGCCGCATCCTAGATCAGTAAAAGCCCATTCCACGAGGAAGGGGGCTTTTCTTGCCCGAGGGGTCTCGGCTTTACAACTTTGCCGAGCAGATACTTAGTTGGGGTCAAACACATTTGATAAATTCTACAAGTTTGATACCCTGGCTTAGGAGGACCTAGAGTTTGCTCATTCGGTGCTGCAGAGTCATCCGCACTCTCCCGCCCGTTTGTGAGTTTGGTATAATCCCCATGGTCCTTACGGAGTCCCAGCATCCACTAGGACGTCAGAGAAAATAAGATTTTACTCACCGGTAAATCTATTTCTCGTAGTCCGTAGTGGATGCTGGGCGCCCATCCCAAGTGCGGATTGTCTGAAATACTTGTATATAGTTATTGTTAACTAAAGGATTATTGTTGAGCCATCTGTTGAGAGGCTGTTATATTTCATGCTGTTAACTGGGTATAGTATCACGAGTTATACGGTGTGATTGGTGTGGCTGGTAGGAGTCTTACCCGGGATTCAAAATCCTTCCTTATTGTGTCAGCTCTTCCGGGCACAGTTTTCCTAACTGAGGTCTGGAGGAGGGTCAGAGGGAGGAGCCAGTGCACACCAGGTAGTACTAAAGCTTTCTTTAGTTGTGCGCAGTCTCCTGCAGAGCCGCTATTCCCCATGGTTCTTACGGAGTCCCAGCATCCACTACGGACTACGAGAAATAGATTTACCGGTGAGTAAAATCTTATTTTTTTTTATTTTATTTTTTGCAGGCAGGCGTCGATGCAGGCCTGACATTGGGTTCCATCAAAGTGCAGATTTCGGCTTTATCTATTTTTTTTCAAAGGGAATTGGCCGTCCTTCCAGAGGTTCAGACCTTTGTGAAGGGAGTGCTGCATATCCATCCTCCATTTGTACCGCCTGTGGCGTCGTGGGTTCTTGAAGTGGTCTTGCAGTTTCTTATGTCTCCTTGGTTTGAACCTTTTGCGTAAGGTTGAGTTAGTTTCTCACGTGGAAGGTAGTCCTGCTTTTGGCTCTAGCGTCTGCCAGGCGAGTTGGCGGCCTTATCTCACAAGAGTCCATATTTGATCTTCCATTCGGATAGAGCAGAATTGAGGACTCGTCAACAATTTCTGCCGAAGGTGGTTTCTTCCTTTCACACTAACCAACCGATTGTGCTACCTGTGGCTACGGATGCTTTGGCAGTTCCAAAGTCTCTTGATGTTGTAAGAGCTTTGAAGATTAACGTCGCCAGAACGGCTCTTGCCAGAAAAACCAAGGCTCTTTGCCCTGTATGCTTCCAACAATATTGGAAATCCTGCTTCTAAGCAGACTATTGCACGCTGAATTTGTAGTACAATTCAGCAAGCTCATTCTTTGGCTGGGCTACCGTTGCCGAAGTCTGTAAAGGCCCATTCTACCAGAAAAGTGGTCTCGTCTCGGGCGGCTGCACGAGGGGTCTCGGCACGTCAGCTTTGCCGAGCTGCTACTTGGTCGGGTTAACACCTTTGCTAAGTTTTACAAGTTTGATACCCTGGCTGAGGAGGACCTCATGTTTGCTCAATCGGTGCTGCAGAGTCGTCCGCACTCTCCCGCCCGGTCTGGAGCTTTGGTATAGACTCCATGGTCCTTTTGGAGTCCCCAGCATCCTCTAGGAAGTAAGAGAAAATAGGATTTTAGTACCTACCGGTAAATCCTTTTCTCCTAGTCCGTAGAGGATGCTGGGCGCCCGTCCCAGTGCGGACTGTTACTTGCAGTGTATTATTGCTGGTTAAATTTGTTTACATGTGGGTTGTGTATTAGTTATATTCAGCTTGTTGCTGTTAGTTCATACGGTTATCTGGTTTGCTGCTACTCCGGTTGTACGGTGTTTGTGATGTGGGCTGGTAGGTTTTCTCGCCCTTGGTTTAAACAAATCCTTTCCACAAAATGTCCGTCTCTCCTGGGCACAGTTCCTATAACTGAGGTCTGGAGGAGGGGCATAGAGGGAGGAGCCAGTTCACACCCATTAAAAGTCTTAAAGTGCCCATGTCTCCTGTGGATCCCGTCTATACCCCATGGTCCTTTTGGAGTCCCTAGCATCCTCTACGGACTAGGATAAAAGGATTTACCGGTGGGTACTAAAATCCTATTTTTAAAACATTTATTTTTGTATAAAGCCAGTGATATTTAATAATGTGCCCCTTACGCTTCACATCTAGGTATACCCTGGAAAGACATGATGCATATTATTTCCATGTGACTAGTACACTCCCTGCTGTACGGTGTATTATGTCCTGTCTGACACCCAGCACATTATATGGGAAGATGCGATGAATGTGTGTAAACCAGATTGTGCTCACACACTACACAATGGGGGTTCCAGTTACAATCCCGACAAGATACCGGCTGCAAAATCCCGAAAGGTGACAGGACACTGACGCTGGAATTCTAACTGTTGGGATCTCGATCATCTACACATTGAGGTGGGTAAGTACTACGCCAGGGATGTGAGAGTTAGGTTTAGGCACCCCCCCCCCCCTGGGGGACTTAAATCGATATGTACTAAACAGTGATGAAAGTGTAGAAATGAGCCAGAGGAGAAGTTGCCAATGGCAACCAATCGGCTTTGACGTAACCTTTTTAATTTGCATACTATAAAAGTATACAGACCAGCTGATTGGTTGCCATTGGCAACTTCTCTGGCTTACATCTCCACTTTTATCACTGATTAGTACATGTCCTTAGAGTGTGTGTGTGTGGGGGGTGGGGGGGTAGGGTTACGTTTAGGGAGCGGAGAGGGAGGGTTACTAATAAGCGTTCGGGGGGGTGGGGTGGCGGTGGTTGGGGTTATGCACCTAGCCGTAGGGTTACAATGTCAGCCTTTCACGTGTCAGGATGTCGCTTTCTCCTGACCGCCAGCATTTATGACCCAAATCACACATTGGGCCTAGTTCATATCTGATCACTTCTGTGCATATTAATACAGCAAATTATCAAATCCGAACTGCTTTTGCACCACAGTGCGCATTGGACTGCTACAACGGACTTCGTCTATCAGCGACAGAATGTTGCGAAGAATTTCTCTGTTAAAAATGGATAGTGTTATCAGGGTGTTTGACTGATAAACCCAAAGTGGTTTTCAATAGAGCTAATAATTTAAAGAACCACTTTTCACCTAGTCATTTTGAACCTATCTCTAATCACTGCAATAAGAAGCCGCATATATCCCAGACACAGAGAGGACAATGTAAGAAATGTCTGAAACCCAGATGTATTACATGTGGATTTGTTGATCCAGAGAGCCATTATTTTTCAGCCCCAAAAGATACTGGGAATCATAAATTTAGTATCATTGGATCCATTACTTGTCAGACCACTTATGTTAAATATGTAATAACCTGCATATGTGGTCTGCAGTATGTAGGACGTACTACTCGGTTCCTGAATACACGGTTCCTAGAACATAGAAGACTTATTAATAAGAAGTCACTCACGCACAGTGTTCCCAGACATGTGGTTCAATCACATGGGGGGGATATTAAGGTGATTTCTATCAAGGGCATTGAGCATATAGAAGAGACCGCAAGAGGTGGTGATAGGTTTAATCGCCTTTGTAAGCGAGAGGCCTATTGGATTTGTTCGCTCAATACCCTTGTTCCTATGGGTTTGAACGAAAACATTGAAATGAACAATATTGGGAACCGAAGTCCGAGGGCTTACCTGATCAGCTTTTGAGAGTCTTGCTCAAACTAGAGTCCATAGTAATACTGGTAGTGTTATAGGTGATTTTTGTTTAGAGGAGATTAAGAATATAAATGAAAATTGTGATCCAAATCTGCGTTTGGTCCCACTGTGATTTGATCCTGTGACCTTGAGAACCGAAGTCTGAGGGCTTACCTGATGAGCTATTGAGAGTCTTGCTCAGACTAGAGTCCATAGTAATACTGGGAGTGTTATAGGTGATTTTTGTCTAGAGGACATTAAGAATTAAGAACATAAATGAAAATTGTGATCCGAATCTGTTTGGTCCTGCGGTGATTTGATCCTCTGACCTTGAGAACCGAAGTCTGAGGGCTTACTCGATGAGCTATTGAGACTCTGGCTCAAACCAGAGTCCATAGTAATACTGGGAGTGCTATAGGTGATTTCTGTCTAGATGACACCATGTTCTCTGTGATGCCATAAGTATAATAATAAAAATATAATTAAAGAAATGTTGATATACAATATATGATAATTTATATACCTGTATGTAACTATTAATGTGTCAACAAAGAGTTTAGATGCATGTAATTTCCCTCGATCATTTTAGAATGATTGATAAAGATTTTTTATAAAGGTAGAGAGGTTTACTTTTCCTGATTGAATAAGCTGGTGCATCAATTAGATACAGGTGCATTCCAAATGAACGAGACTTTCCTATTGGCCGAATGGACCTTAAAAGCATACCTGTTGTGGACACCTGTACTAATCTCCTGAGGAAACCGCTTACCATTAGAGCGGAGAAACGCGTAGAGGACGCTCCCTTGTGCACTGTGTATGCTACAGCCAGCCCGGTTCCAATCCAGCCGCTTCCTCGGTGCGCAAGGTTATACCGTTTCCACCAGCTGTGAGGACCGAGCGCCGTGATCGCCAGATCCGGCGAGTCCTCCCGGGACATCTTTGACCGCTGAGTCCAACACCGATAAGTATCCATGCAATGCCAGCTTGAAAAATACTAGCATTTTGGAGGAAAAATTTCCGTGACAGCTTGGTCTGGTAAACTCCATCTTCTGCATTGTCTGTGTGGTTACACTAATACCCCTTTTACACTCGCAGAAAAATCCCAGGATATTGCACGTGAACGCGCATCATCCCGGGATTCTTCTCAGTGTAAATGGGTACAGGGACAATTTCCCGGGACGAGCATCCCGGGATTTCATCCCAGGTCAAAAGTAGGGTTGAACCCGGGACCGTCCCGGGAAGCTGGGTAGTGTGAAAGGGCCCGTCCCAGGATTCACTACCCGGGACTGTTAAAAGGCCTCCGATTGGAGCTTTCATGGGCTCAGAAAAGATGATGTAATCTTTCAGAGCCCTGGGGAGCGTCCTTGATGCGTGTGAGGAAGGCAGCATGGCGACCTGGACAGACCAGGAGGTGAGAGAGTTGCTGAGCATTAGGGGAGAGGAGGAAATTATGAGGCAGATCACAGGCACAGTCAAAGATGCAGTCATTTATAAAAACATCTCCAAGATGCTGCAAGCCAGGGGAATCATCCGCACACAGCAGCAAGTGTTAAACAAAATGAAAAGTCTTAAAAAGCAGTTCCTTAAGGTGCATGACAACAACAGGAAAAAGAGCGGTGTTGGCCGTATCGACTGGCAGTACTATGACATGTGCGCCAATATCTTTGGAAACACAGCTATATGCAGTCCGGTGCGTCTGTCTTCCAGTTCACAGTACACTGCTACAGAAGGCACTCCAGAAGAGACACAGACAAGCAGTGACGTCTGTCCATTATCACCGTTGTTAATTGACGACACACCTGAGGACAGCGACACCTCCTCCCAGCCGTCCATAAACACATCCAGAAACGACGACAGCATAACTGCAACCATTGAAGACGTCGTGGATGCTCAGACCAGTGACAGTGGGACTGTACAAAGTGCCGTCACCCCAACTTTACAGAAAAACAGTAAGTACATGTTTAGTAAAAATTAACACTCATAGCACAAATCCACAATTGTTAATCATCCGGTTCTGTGTGTAGTATGAGTAGCCAGTGTGGCGGCAGCGTGGCGAGCGCAAATGAGCCCCTTGCAGGATCACTGCGCTCAGCACGCTGCTGGCACGGTGGCACACTTTGCATTTTCTGCCCCCACGCAGGGGGGATTTGCATTTTTATAAATAGTTCAATGTTGCAGAGTAGCTAGTGTGTAGGTGGATTAATGCCACAAACACATGTTTGCTAACGCTGCTATTTTTATATACGCTCATTTTGTATTTCTTCTCTTCACAGTTTACACCGTACCACCTAGAAGGAAGAAATTGAACAGAGCGGAGCAAGTGGCTAAAGCCATGTCAAATGTCCTTGTCGACCAACTCCGAGAGATGGACGCTACAATGTCCGCACAGGAGGATGCTAGGCTCGACAGGTTTCTAGAGGCAGAACGCAAAATGCATGATGCATTCCTTTCCCAAGTCATGACAATGCAGGAACGCATGAGTAGAGAGCAGTATGACCGCCACAGGGAATTGCACCAAATGAACATGGCGTTCTATGAGCGTATGACCAATACCTCAAGAGCACAAAACCAACACCACAACTCACAATACCCCCCTGAGCAGGGTTTTTCATCATTTAATCCTGGTCCATACTATGCCCCAAATACTGCACCATCTAGTGCGCAAAGCCCAGAATTTACTGTATTGCGCAATTTGCCGTGAAACGCAGTGAATTTCTTTTGTGTGTTATTTGTTGTTAAATAACCAGTGTGGTCATTGTTTATGCATAACTGTATGTGCCTTCTTTAATTTTTTTTCTATGTTCTGTTTTGATTAGTGTCTACATTAAAGCACTTTTTATTTATTTTTTACACAGTAATAATATACTGCAGGGACACTGTGGTTTATGGTGTTGTATCTACAAACCTACCAGTGTTTTTTTTTTTTTTATGCCAATCAAAACTTGTTTGCAAATCTATGCATAACATTCCCATTTGTGTGTAACAGTAGACCATGTTTACAGTGTTTTCTACGTTGTTTCTGCATATATACAAAGTTTGTGGCAATGTGGTTTTTTGGGAAAAACATAAATATTGAAACCAAAGTTCAAAGGTGGAATACAAAATAAAAAAAAATTTAATTCACCAAACATGTTGTGCTGATTCTTAAACACTATTGTACCAGTGCTGCAAGGTTGGACGTAATAGTGTGGCGGATTTGTTCTGCAGCGGAGTTTGAGGCAGTCCCAAACAAAGCACCTTCCACATGTGGGTTTATAACCTCAGGGTCCTCCACAGTCCACTCAGGAAGGAATAGCTCATTTTTCAGTTCACAGATGTTGTGCAGTATACAGCACGCAGCTACTACATTTGGCATATTCTTTAGGTCCACATCATTGCGCTTCATCAAACAACGCCATCTTCCTTTTAACCTGCCAAAGGCGTTCTCAACCACCATCCTTGCTGAACTCAGGGTGTGAGTATAGGTTTGTTGCTCTGGGGTTAACTGGACCTGTTGGGTGTAGCCTTTCATAATCCAGGGGCGTAAAGGGTATGCAGCATCCCCGATGATGTGGACAGGGATCTCCACCCCATTCACAGTCTTTGCACACTCTTTGGGGTACAGCCAGCCTCCCTGCTTCTCCTCTACGATGTTGTACAGGTCAGAATTGGCAAGAACTCGGGAGTCATGAGATCGGCCTGGCCAGCCAATAAACACATCTAGGAAACTAAAGAACAGTAAAATTGAAAAAAATTAGAATGTAAACCTCACACATGCAACTCATCCCACCACCCCAAAAATAAACACTTACCAATATTTGTGGTCCACAACAGCCTGTAATATGATGGAGTGCCAGCCCTTCCTATTAAAATAGTCAGCATGGTTGTCACGTGGGGCAATAATGGGGATGTGTGTCCCATCAATCGCTCCTCCACACTGTGGATAGCCTCGCTTCACAAATCCAATGATGGTATCCTGTAAGCGCTGTCTTTGTGGTAGAGATATGAAGCGCTTGTATAAGGTAGATACAATTGCTTTAGTCACCTGGTGGACTATGACACAGCAGGTGGAGATTGCAACACCGAACAAGCATGAGACTGAGCGGTACTCTCCTGGGGTATCATACCACCACAATGCAATAGCTAATCTCCTGCGTGCCTCGATGGGTCTCCTAAGCCGGGTGGTCTGCATGTCAAGTGCTGGGGTAAGTAATTCCAGGATGTAGTTAAAGGTTGCACGAGACACACGGAAGTTAGCCATCCACTCCTCATCCTGGTAAGCTTCCACGGTCCTCATAAAGGCTTCTCCGTGCCGGCGATCTCTGGACCAAAATGAGCGGTTAGGGCCCATACTCACGCTCAGTATGGCACTCATCCTGGATGATATGAGGGCTCTCCTCCTGCGCAAATATTGGCGGCGACTAGCAGCCCTATCCAGCATAAATTGCGCCCTCCTCATAAAATATGTGCAGTATACTGCACAGTGTGACAAGCTGCATCATGCTGTCAGTGGCTGTATGAAACATCTGCAAAGCAGAAAGTATCATGAGCTCAGGCATACACACTGGTACTCCGTCGGCCATGACTGCAGCAATGGTGTGAGCAGGCACCACCCCTCCCTTTGTTGACTAGTGTGACCTCATCAATGTGAGCCAGAAAAGGCCATTTCTAATGACATACATATGCATTTGCAGGGATATCCCGGGATCAGTGTAAATGGGGCTGTCCCGGGTCGATCCCAGGTCTTAGTGCAGTGTGAAAGGGGTCAGTCCCGGGAAGGCATCCAGAGACGCATCCCGGGAGTGACCCGGGAGTGCGAGTGTAAAAGGGGTATAAACGGATACTTGAACTGATATAGAGCTCTAATCTGAATTATCAAAAACCATCATATGTTCACTAATTACTTGCGCACTTGGAGGACATAATTACAGCTTGAAGGCAGTTAAGAGGAATCCTGGAGTGCTAATTAAGCTTTTGCCGGCAATAATCATCTGATATCTGCTGCTGTAGATTACAATTGGAATCTGTCTTGGAACTTTTAAATAGAGCTATGTGCACTTTTATGAGCTTATTGAAGTGTCCGCTTATATAGATACTCAATTGAGTTTTTATTATGTTATATGTGTGTATATAACTGATATTAAATCTACTAATTAAAATTTTAAACTAGCGCTCCTTATCTTTGTGTTTATCTTACCAGAGATATATGTATTTATCTTATCTTGACATCCAGTTGTCTTATAGGAGCTGCGATTGGGAGACATTTATTACATGTATTGATAAAAGAAAAAAAATCCCCCTTTTTCGTGTCTATACAGGTAGATGTATTTGGAAAAGGGTGGATAGGAATAAAATACCACAGGGCGCCACAAATAAAATCTACGTTCTTAACAAATGTATACAATACGTCCCTTTTGTGTGACTCGATTCAATTTCAGATATCCAAGCTTGTCTCCTCATTCATGAGTAAATTTGCATGTAAAATATAAACAAAGGATACCATCATGTGCAGACAGTATAAAATTTAATAAACATCATGCAAGATGTTAACATTCAACAAAAATAAAAACAAAGTACCAACTCCAGTGGAACCACAAAATAGTTACCAGATAGTCTGAGAACCCCAAAAAAGTTCTCAGACTAGCTCTTAAATCACCAACGACCACCCGGATCAGGAAGCTGGGAACAGGGATCTGGTCCTTATGAAGTGGAGGCAACTGGCTGGTAAAATATGCAGAGTAGCCAACGCGTTTCAACTCCTTCCTGGAGTCTTTTTCAAGGCATAATGAACATAACAAAAATGATATCCTATTTAAATGAACATATGACCAATCATCTTATGCCCATTTATATTTCTATAAAGATCGCTCAAGGTGTACGTTTTATGTTTTTAATGTTAAAAGGAAAACACCTTAAAATATTTAGTATTATTGTCTTTGTTTTTAAATGAAAAACATGGTCCGTTTTGTTTTGGTTTTTTTTTTTTTTTCAGCTTCTTATGACATATCATTATTATGATCCCGTTTAATGGACTTCCGCTATAAGACTTTGTTCACTTCCGCCATAAAAGCCGTGGAACGCAGCGGAGACGCATAGGCGGAAGTAACATAGATGCAACAGACGCACTGGGAGGAACGCGTCACCGGAAGTGACGAACGACAGCTTACGTCCACCACAATAGATCCACAGAAGGGAAACCAGAAGACGCACAGGATATGACGCCCCAGCACATGTGTCCATTATAATTATAGAAGACCGATGTCCCGCCGGAAAGGGACTTTCTGATTGGTCATATGTTCATTTAAATAGGATATCATTTTTGTTATGTTCATTATGCCTTGAAAAAGACTCCAGGAAGGAGTTGAAACGCGTTGGCTACTCTGCATATTTTACCAGCCAGTTGCCTCCACTTCATAAGGACCAGATCCCTGTTCCCAGCTTCCTGATCCGGGTGGTCGTTGGTGATTTAAGAGCTAGTCTGAGAACTTTTTTGGGGTTCTCAGACTATCTGGTAACTATTTTGTGGTTCCACTGGAGCTGGTACTTTGTTTTTATTTTTGTTGAATGTTAACATCTTGCATGATGTTTATTAAATTTTATACTGTCTGCACATGATGGTATCCTTTGTTTATATTTTACATGCAAATTTACTCATGAATGAGGAGACAAGCTTGGATATCTGAAATTGAATCGAGTCACACAAAAGGGACGTATTGTATACATTTGTTAAGAACGTAGATTTTATTTGTGGCGCCCTGTGGTATTTTATTCCTATCCACCCTTTTCCTATTGCTTCTTGGTGTCTGGGGAGAGACATCCACATTGGTTTAAATAACCTTAGGGCTGCCCTCCATTGTTTCATTGTTGCGCTGGGTGTGGTACACAGAAATCATTTTCATTTTTTGCCTATCTTATTCTCCCTATTTTTCTGTTGTTTCACCTGGCTGCAATCATGTTCAAGTACCGTGATCAAAGAAAGTCTTTACTTGATAATCTATTTAAAGATGAAGGCGAACGTATTGATATATTAGATGTTAGTCTGGAAAACATCATGAGAAAGTTGGAATCCACTTTACTCAAAGAAAATAAAATCTGGTGGGAAACAGTGACATTAGAAAAATACTTAGCTCATGATCTCATCCCGAAGGGTCTGAGGATTAATAAAAAGGCCTCCTTTGACACGGCCTCCGAGACCTTTAAGGATGAGTGGGATAGAATCATTAATGAGTGTTCCTTTGCATTGATAAATTTAATCATAAACGAAAGAAAAAAGGAACTTGGCAATTTAGATGATGAGATTAAGAAACATAAAGATCTAATTGCCCCTTTTAGCGATTTAACTGATTACAAAGAGTTTGAAAACAGAATTGAAAGTAATATCAAAAAACAGGAAAAAACTCTAGTAGATAGAAAAATCAGAAAGTTTATTAGAGACAAAAAAGAGGCTAATACATCTGAGAATGATACAACAGATATTGCCAATACATCCTGTGAGTGCATAGAAGAACAATCGCCTGATAGACGAAGAACACCACAACGAGAAGCGGAACAAAACTGGAGGAGGGTAAATACATACCAAAGAGGAGGACCTATCAGGAGAAATGGAAGAAGGGAAAACAACATATTCAATCATAGAGAGGACAGATATACATCAAAGACCTATCCAAATAGATCAGAAAATCATCGATATCAACAAGGAAGACCAAAGAGATATGAAGACGATCACAATGGAAACCACCATCGACAAGAGGAATTTGAAGATCATCCCACCAGCAGAAGGGATAATTATGGGAGACAAAGAGATGGAAAGGATTGGAGATTGAGGGACATTAGACCGATGCAACTAAGAAATAGATATGAGGCCCTAAGTGAAAAAGACGGGAATGTACGTTTTTTAGACAAACGCGACAGGACAGTACGGTGGAGATAGAACATTTTCGGACCCATAGAGGAAAAAGGGGGGGGAAGAAGAAAGGACGGAATCATCGTACAGTGGAGAAACAAAAAGAAAGAAATCGAATGGACAGATTAAAAAAGAAGGAAAACAAGAAACTCACAAGTGTGGAAAATATACTAGGATCCAACTCGAAGGCGATAGAGACGGGCAAAGAATCCCAAGGTGTTAAAATCTTCAACATCAGTTCGCATGTATTAACCAAACACGAAAAAAGTGTGCTGGAGAAGGGGTTAAAATACGCACCCTCTACCTCCATTAATAAATTTGAAACTTTTGTTGACATACACAAATTTGTACGTAAGCTTTGCCTGAAAAAGTTTTTTGCTACCAAATCACTTGTAGAAGAACTGGGTCAAGCAGAGATGACAAACCCGACACCCTTTAAACCCAAATCGGCTTTTTTCCCTTCACATGTAAAGGGTAATTTCATTGAGACCTTCAGTGAGATGGTACAAGAAGATCTCAGAAACATCAAACCAAGGGGTTATAAGTGCAACCTCACATATAAAGAGAGGGCAGCGCTGAAGGATTTAAGATCTAATAAAGATCTAATAATAAAACCAGCCGATAAAGGCGGAGGAGTAGTAGTCATGAATAGTGAGTGGTATAGTAAAGAACTTGATCTACACGTTAAGGATCAAAGCCAATACTCCAAACTTAGGACAGACCCCACAGCAAAGATAGTCTCTAAACTACAGTCTTTGCTGGAGAAATATAACAACATGGGGGTATTAGAGGATAGAGAGAAAGATTTCATATTGAATCTTACTCCAATGGTCCCTAGTCTCTATTTACTTCCAAAAGTCCATAAGGATGCGACACATCCACCGGGCCGACCCATTGTGTCAGGGGTCGATTCGGCCACGGCCAATCTATCAGAGTACATTGATTTTTTCCTTCAACCTCTGGTATTAAATAATCCCTCCCATCTAAAAGACACAAAAGATGCTCTATCCTTTTTGTCAAATATAGAGTGGAAGGAGGACTATATGTTAATAACAGCTGACGTTAAGTCACTCTATTCCATTATAGAACATGAGGCAGGAATATTGGCAACAAAAACCTTTTTGGAAGCCAGTCCATTGAAGAAGGAAACCCAAGAATTCATCTTAGAGGGTATTAGGTTTATCCTCACGAACAACTACTTCATCGTGGAGAATGATTACTATGTCCAAAAGGTGGGCACGGCCATGGGCACCAGGTTCGCTCCCAGTTACGCTAATATCTTTATGGGCAAGTGGGAATCAGATTTTGTCTTTAACAACAACCCATTTGGAGCGAACCTGGTGTCCTGGAGGCGGTATATCGATGACATTATATTCATTTGGAGAGGGGATTTGTCTTTTTTGGACCACTTCTGCTCCTATTTAAACAACAACTCTCTAAATATAAGTCTTACGTACACTATAGATAGGGTATCAGTAAATTTTTTAGATCTAACCATCTATGTCGACAACAACTGCCTCTGTACTAAGACATTCACGAAAGAGACGGATTCTCTTAGCTACATTCATGTGGATAGCTGCCATCATTCTAACTGGCTGGACAACATTCCCCAAGGACAATTAAAACGTCTAAAAAGGAACTGCAAGACAAAAGAAGTGTATGATGAACAATCCAATGCTTTGAAAGAGAGGTTCGAAAGAAGTGGATATGATCAGGAGAAAATACAGAATGCCATACAGGAAGTTGAAAAAATCGACAGGAAAGTCTTGCTAGAAGGAAATACTATCAAACAGCCCACCAGGGAGAAGTTTGAATGGGCCTTCGTCACAAGTTTCAACTCACAATATAGAGTATTAGAAAATTCAGTGAGACGCAATTGGGCCCTCTTAAAAAAGGACCCCATTATAGGAACTTTGTTACCCATATATCCAAAATTTATATATAAAAAAGCTCCTAATTTAAGAAAAACCCTAGTTAAAAGTTATTTGCCTCCAAAAAGACGGGAACAAAGAATTGCAACTCAGGGCTTTCATTGCTGTGGAATGTGTGCAGGATGCAGGGAGGTTCCCAGCAATGGCTCAAAAAAATTAGAATCCATCAGCATCAATGGTAACATTGTGAAGGTGTTGGATTTCATCACGTGCGACACTAAGAACGTGATTTATTTTATCCAGTGCAAATGTAACCTCTTCTATATTGGCCGTACTACCCGATCCTTCAAAATCCGTCTTAGTGAACATTGTAGAAACATAAAAAAGGGCCTTGACACCCACGCCCTATCGAACCACTTCAAAAGCCATCACGAATGTTCAACTAGGGGGATAATACAGTTTGCAGCCATCAAGTTAATTAAAAATAATCAACGACAGCGAGATAATACCAGGCTATTAGCAAAAAAGGAGATGCAACTTATATACGAATGCAATACCCTCCAACCGATGGGTCTGAATAAAGACTTTGAGTTGAAGTGGTTCATGTAGTTTGCACTCCCTCTTTCTCTTTCCATTCCTATATACGATATGCACATTTATGGGTTCATTTGTTTTGCACCCCTCTTTTTCTGCCCATCCCCACATGTTAAATATATACCCATGCTATATATACACCTATGGGTTTCTAATATGGGCATATAGTGCCATTATGGACTTATGCCCATTTATATTTCTATAAAGATCGCTCAAGGTGTACGTTTTATGTTTTTAATGTTAAAAGGAAAACACCTTAAAATATTTAGTATTATTGTCTTTGTTTTTAAATGAAAAACATGGTCCGTTTTGTTTTGGTTTTTTTTTTTTTTCAGCTTCTTATGACATATCATTATTATGATCCCGTTTAATGGACTTCCGCTATAAGACTTTGTTCACTTCCGCCATAAAAGCCGTGGAACGCAGCGGAGACGCATAGGCGGAAGTAACATAGATGCAACAGACGCACTGGGAGGAACGCGTCACCGGAAGTGACGAATGACAGCTTACGTCCACCACAATAGAAAGATCCACAGAAGGGAAACCAGAAGACGCACAGGATATGACGCCCCAGCACATGTGTCCATTATAATTATAGAAGACCGATGTCCCGCCGGAAAGGGACTTTCTGATTGGTCATATGTTCATTTAAATAGGATATCATTTTTGTTATGTTCATTATGCCTTGAAAAAGACTCCAGGAAGGAGTTGAAACACGTTGGCTACTCTGCATATTTTACCAGCCAGTTGCCTCCACTTCATAAGGACCAGATCCCTGTTCCCAGCTTCCTGATCCGGGTGGTCGTTGGTGATTTAAGAGCTAGTCTGAGAACTTTTTTGGGGTTCTCAGACTATCTGGTAACTATTTTGTGGTTCCACTGGAGCTGGTACTTTGTTTTTATTTTTGTTGAATGTTAACATCTTGCATGATGTTTATTAAATTTTATACTGTCTGCACATGATGGTATCCTTTGTTTATATTTTACATGCAAATTTACTCATGAATGAGGAGACAAGCTTGGATATCTGAAATTGAATCGAGTCACACAAAGGGGACGTATTGTATACATTTGTTAAGAACGTAGATTTTATTTGTGGCGCCCTGTGGTATTTTATTCCTATCCACCCTTTTCCTATTGCTTCTTGGTGTCTGGGGAGAGACATCCACATTGGTTTAAATAACCTTAGGGCTGCCCTCCATTGTTTCATTGTTGCGCTGGGTGTGGTACACAGAAATCATTTTCATTTTTAGGTACATGTATTTGTTTTTGTGCGCCTGATAAACTATTCAGATACACTTAAGTAACGTTGAGTCTATATTGAAAAGTAAAACTCCAGTTGCACAGGCGTTTGTAAGGAGGAAGCAGTTTGTGAGTGGCAACTGAAAGGTTTTCAAGTAGTGTACGGAAAAACTCAGGTGTGTCCAAGCGGTTTTTAGGGAGGGTATCTGATGTCTGCTCTGGCCCTGATCAAGCACGATTCAATAGCACTGGCTAAGTAATGGTGCCCATACACCTTTGAGCTATGGCATACAATCCTTCGATTTCTCATATGTCCTAGAGGATGCTGGGCCCCACTTCAGTACCATGGGGTATAGACTTCCACAGGATCCATGGGCACGTTTAGACTTTTCAAGGGTGTGAATTGGCTCATCCAGACCTCAGTTTAGAAAATGTGCCCAGGCAGACTGGATGCACTCCAGAGGAGCTCTACTGAGTTTCTCTGAAAGACTTTGTTAGGTTTTTTATTTTCAGGGAGGACTGCTGGCAACAGGCTTTGTGGAACTTGAGGGGCAGAAGTAGAAACCAACTTCCTGAATAGTTCCATGGCTCTGCTTCTGGCTGACGGGACACCATTAGCTTCTGAGAGTCTGGGACTCGGGGTCGACAACAAAAAGGTCGACACACCTTAGGTCGACATGGACAAAAGGTCAGCAGGAACAAGGTCGACATGAGTTTTTTTGGGTGTCGTTTTCTTCGTAGAGTGACCGGGAACCCCAATTAGTGCACTGCGTCCCCTCACATGGTGCCTTTGCTTCACTCGGCACAGATTACCGTTCCAATCGTAGTGCACGTGGATCGTTAAGTACTGAAAAGGTTAGAAAAAAACAAACTCATGTCGACATTGTTCCTGTCGACCTTTTGTTCATGTCGACCTAAAGTGTGTCAACCTTTTTGTTGTCTTCCCGCAGTCCGGATACCGCTCCTGAAGGGTACTGAACGTTAGCTGCGGCTATGTGCTCACTCCCACAGCGCGCCGTCAACCCCCTTGCAGAGTCAGAAGACAGGCGAGGTGTACAAGAAGGCTCTTCATCGTGACTACTAAAAGGTACTGTGCAGCGGCAGGAACACTGCGCGCCATGCTACCCAGTAACATAGGCGCCCTGGGCAGCATGTAACCTACTCAAACTGGCAGATAAGGGGACATAAGATGCTGAGGCACAGTCCTACCCCTGCCAGTATAAAAATGTGTATTAAAGAATCTGAGAGGAAACGCGCCATTACGTAGGCGTTGCTTCTTTGCCAGCCAGCACACTGCCCAGCGCCATTTTCTTTTCTAGCGAGCTGCAGAGAACGCTGGTCCTCCTCCACTTCTGAACCAAGTATCTGGGTGCAAAACGGGGATGGAGAGGGGGGACAGTAAAATTTGGTGCTATATTGTGTATTTAGCAATTTAAAAGTGCTATAGGTCTGTGGTCATTTTGTGTTTCACAGGTTTTTTTTATAACAGGCTTTGCCAGTTCACAACCAAGAGCCAATCTGTCCTTCTGACAAATTTTACTGTGGGTCTGTCCCCTATAAGTCCTGGAGTGTCTGGTGTGGTTGTGCACGTGTGTGACATGTCTGAGGCAGGGAGCTCTTCCCCTGAGGGAGCCATTTTAGGGACACAGAGTTGTAATGTGGTGGCGCTGCCGGCACACCACGAGCCTGAATGGGTGAATTACGTGATAATATGAATCATATCGGTAAGAGACTGGATAAGTCTGAGTCTCATGCAGAAAATTGGACAAAATCAGTATAAGATGTGATTTTTCGTAGTTCTGCCTTTTCATCCACAGGGGATCGCTCTGGGTCGCATAAGAGGCCATTTGCACAAATAGTACAAACTGATACTGACACAGACTCTGTTTCCTGTGTCGACACTAGTGATTCCAGGGAAATAGATCCTAAATTGGCAAAAAACATTCAATATCTGATTGTTGCTATAAAGGATGTCTTAGAAGTTACGGAAGCCCCTCCTTTACCTCAGGAGAAGGCTTATTTTTTATAAGGAAAAGAAAATTAAAGTAACTTTCCCTCCTCACGAGCTAAATATTTGGGGGGGGGGGGGGGGACGACACGTATTGAAACTCCAGTTTGTATCCATGGGACACTATTTGCAAGACCCATGGGTCCAGGCCAGATTGAACCCAGATCTGACTGAAAAGTTTCAGACGTACTCCCGCAAGGGAGCCCCAGCGTCATGCTGCAGATTTGGCAGAAGCAGGGGTTGATTTCTGTTCCTGTGATCCTGGGGCAAACCTTGAAAAATTTCAGATTCCCAAAAGTATTCAGGTTGCTTATCCTTTCCCGGCAGAGGACAGGAAAAGGTGGGAGTCACCCCCAGTTTTAGACAGTGCCCTGTCATGATTAACTAAAAAGGTGATGCTCCCTGTCCCTGGGATGGCTTCACTAAAAGAGCCGTCAGACTGCAAGTTGGAGACTACGTTAAAAGCTATTTATGTGGCCAATGGTACGCTGCTCAGACCCACCATTGCTTGTGCGTGGGTGAGTAGTGCTATCGAAAAATGGTCAGATAACTTGTCATCTGAAATTGACACAATGGATAGAGACTAGATACTCCTAACGTTGGGTCATATCAAATACACTGCTGCATATATGCTAGAAGCCATAAAAGATATTGGTCTCTACTATGGCAGTCTCAGCTCGGAGGGCGTTGTGGATTCGCCAATGGAATGCTGACAGATTCCAAAAGAAATATGGAGGCTCTTCCGTATAAAGGTGAGGCCTTGTTGGAGATGGACTGGATGCGTTAGTCTCTACGGCTACCGCTGGTAAGTCGACATTCTTGCCTCGTGCTTGTCAGCGTCCGGAGTCTTACCGCTACGCTGGGGCCGCGTGGCTGGCTTCCTTGGCGTTGTGCGGGCAGCGGCGGAGGTGGGCTGCTGCGCCGCTGCGCCGGATCCGTGGGCAGCAGTAGCGGAGGTAAGGGGGTCTGCTTGGCGGGACATCGCTACAGCGGGTCGCTCTTGCTGAACCGTTGATTGAAGATCAGGGGCAGTGAGCAATGTGGCTTTGCAAAAAGGTCTGCATTACTGGGCGCCGCCATGTTGGAGACCAAGTTTTAAGCATAGTTCCTGTTTCTTCCAGCCAATCCAGGGGAAGCTCTCCCTATAAAAGGGGGCTGGTTTAGGACAGGGGTGCCAGTGCTTCAAGTTACAACCCTGTTGTAGGTGCTTTAGCCTGTGCTCCCAGGATTCCTGCTGTATCTTGGTTCCTCCTGATCCTGCTTGGTCGGTTCTCTGTTGCTGCTGCAGCCCTGCCGTTTCTTGCCTGCTACTGCCTGTGGAAGCGCTCCTGGAAAACCCGGTCCAGTAAGACTCTTTGGGCACAGTCGGCCCTGGGTCTTCTGCCTCGTCTTTCAAGCCACACTCCACAGATCTCCTTCACCAGCCACGCCTTTGTACCACTGACCACAGCCTGCAGATTATTATCTTCAAGCTCTCGTTTACCAAACCACATTCCTTGTCTCCAGCCACGTTTTCAACTACCATCTACAGTTCATCATCTACAGTCTCGTCTTTCAAATCACAGTCCGCAGTTCTTCACCTCCAGCCACGTCTTTAACCATTGTGCTTCAGCCTCAGTTCCCTACCTCCATTGACTCTCAAACCCCGTCTACGTTCTTCATTGCTCCGTGTCCCATGCGAAGGAACTATATCCAGCCCCCTCATCTGTTCATTCACAGCCTGCTACCTCCTCGGGCAAATCTCAGCTGCCGGATCCTCAAACCCTGCCAGACGTGACAGTGCTTCTACGCCGGTGACAGACGCATCACTCTCAGATGTAGTCCTTTCGACCCAACAGATAGAAAAAGGGTAAAGGTTCCACTTTCGTTGCAGGTAGAGGGAGGTTGAAGAGGAAAAAAGTCCCCAGGATCACAGGAGCAGAAATCAACCCCTGCTTCTGCCAAATCTGCAGTATGACGCTGGGGCTCCTTTGTGGGAGTCCGCTCGGGTGGGAGCACGCCTGAAACTTTTCACTCAGATCTGGGTTCAATCTTTCCTGGACCCATGGGTCTTGCAAATAGTGTCCCATGGATACAAACTGGAGTTTCAAGACTGTCTTCCCCCCCCCCATGCTGAATTATTTTTATTTATTTTTTTAAAATCCACCTTGCCAGCTTCTCTCCCGGACAAAGGAGTAGTAACAGCCGCAATTTAAATATTATGTCGGGATCAAGTCATTGTCCTGGACTCCTGGTGCCCTTGTCACAACAGGGAGAAGGTTTTTATTCAAGCCTCTTCGTAGTTCCGAAGCCGGATAGCTCGGTCAGACCAATTTTAAACCGGAAACCTCTCCATCTTGAACTTGATCCTTTTCAGGTAGAGATTCAATCTCTGAAGGCAGTGATTTCTAGTCTGGACGAAGGGGACTTCATGGTGTCTGTGAACATAAAAGATGCCTACTTACATGTCCCCATTTATCCTCCTCATCAAGCTTATCGGAGATTCGCAGTACAGGATTGTTATTACCAGTTCCAGACATTGCCGTTCGGACTCTCCACGGCACTGAGGGTATTCACCAAGGTGATGGCAGAGATCATGGTCCTCCTTCGACAGCAAGTAGTCAATATAATACCTTACCTGGATGATCTTTATAAAAGTGAGATCCAGGGAACGGTTTGAAGAACATTGCGCACTCCCTGTCCATACTCCAACAACACGGTTGGATCATGAATTTTCCAAAGTCTCAGTATGAACTGACGACAAGATTGTCCTTTCTGGGGATGGACACAGAAGCACAGAGGGTATTTCTTCCAGTAGAAAAGGCTCTGGAAATCCAGAGAATGGTCAAACCAATTTTGAAACAAACAAGAGTGCAGATAAATCAATGCTTTCGGTTGTTGAGAAATATGGTAGCGGCCTACAAGGCCATACAGTTTGAGCGATTCCATGCCAGAGTTTTCCAGTGGGACCAGTTGGAGAAGTGGTCCGGATCCCACCTACACATGCACCAGAAGATAATCCTGTCCTCCAAAACCAGGATTTCACTCCTGTTGTGGCTGCACAGTTCTGACCTGTTAGAGGGACGCAGGTTCGGGATTCAGGACTGGGTTCTAGTAACCACGGATGCAAGGTCTCCTAGGCTGGGGAGCAGTCACACAGGGAAAAAGCTTTCAAAGAAAAAGGTTTCCTGACCCGACCAATCTTCACATAAATGTTCTGGAATTGAGAGCTATTTACAACGGCCTTCTACAAGCTACATCTTCAAGATCAACCCGTGCAGATCCAATCGGACAATGTAACAGCAGTCGCGTACATAAACCGCCAGGGCGGAACGAAAAGCAGAGCAGCGATGGGAGAGGTGACAAAGATCACTAAAGATCCCTAAAAGATCACTAAAGATCCCTATACTAAACGGTGTTCGGGTAGCAGTGTAGCAATAAGGACAAGTATTAAGTGAGCTAAACATTTGACATGCATCGGCGGCACACGGCTAACCAATGCGCATTTCGCTCTATGGCTAGAGCCCAGAGGAAGCTCCACCATAGAGCGAAATGCGCATTGGTTAGCCGTGTGCCGCCGATGCATGTCAAATGTTTAGCTCACTTAATACTTGTCCTTACTGCTACCCGAACACCGTTTAGTATAGGGAGGAGATTGAGGCATAAGAAAGCCTGGTTGTGCGGGCACACTTAGAATTTGCGTGTCATCCACGTATCCTCTCATACGCATGGCTACGCTGATCAGCAGATAGCTGTGGTGAGCAGGGCCAGCATATTCTCAAACTGAGAAAACAATAACTGTATGTGTACTACTAAGCTTGGCGCATCTTATTATAGAATATTGTGCCAGTAAGCACAAGATCAGAGGTGTTTGGAAATATATGGCACTAATTTATACGACTGATTTAAATGTGACCATATATTAATTGGGACATACTCCCTCTGATATGGGATAATATTAGTGGTCATTGGTGTACCTTGACTAAAAGTATTATCGCTAGTAAATCAGCTATAAACAGCAGTCCATGCAACAAACAGGGTACTGAGAGTTAATAAATGTGTGTGTGTGTATATATATATATATATATATATATATGTCAGTAGGACTGCTTTGTGTGTGTATATATATATATATATATATATATATATATATATACATACAAGTAGAGGGTACCGGCTCTCCCATAAGCAAACAGCCTTCGTTGAGAGGTGGCAATCGGGGGTTAAAATTATTGCAGAGGGAAGCTCAGTGGATCCAGAGATTGGACACTGTGGCCCCACGAGGTCTAAATGAATATCTAACTCTCAGCTATTTTAGATAAATATAATACTAGCCATATTATATGATCTACTTTTATGTTTGACTAATGTATTCGTACAAGTTGGTTCATATGTGGTTTATGCTCAGTTGCATTAGATAACAATTATAACCCTTATAGCGAAGATTGTGTTTAATTGCAGCGCATATGGTTACCATGGTGATGGGGAGCACATGGATGACGTCACTCCTGACGTTCACGCCGCTGGGCGGGTGTTTGTCCCGTTTCCGGAAGGACGGCGTTGTACACCTGGTGAGATTCCTCTATATATGTGAGTATTGTTTGTATACTTTGTAAGCCTGAGGACAATGTATATTACATTGAAACGTTGCTGAACTTCTGCCGTCTGAGTTATTATTTGAAAAGTCGCCTTGGAGTGCCGTGCCATCTTTTACCTGTGTATATAGATATATATATAGATATATATATATATATATATATATATATAAATGAACTGCTGACTCCTGCAAATCTTATTACAGCCTGTGTGCATCAGCAATAAACAGCAGTCCCTATAATAATGAATGCGATTGAGTGCATATGATTCATGAGGAACTAAGAATGTTGTACAGAAAAGCACAACAATTGAGGTGGATGGAAACACATTCGGATATTTAATGTAATACATACAAATATATTAATACACTATTTGGGACGTATTTCCCCAGCTGTGGGATAACATCAGCAATTACAAGTGTGCAACTATATATACCTGCATTACGCAACTATTTAAACAGGGACACAAATTGGAAATATTGGGGTATAAATATCAGGTGCAGCCAATAAGCCTGGTATATGTAATGCCTGTACAATGTCCCTAGTATATAAACAAGGGCAGAGTGCTAAGAACTGGAATTGAACTACATTTAGCAACTTTTGTTGCCCTGCAGATAAGACTGAATTGATATTTTATAAACAAAGTGTTACTAAACACTTGTTGCCAGTCTCTGCACACCAGGCAATACCATATTGAGAATAACTTGTCAGCATAAGAAAGTTATTAGACAGATTATAAACAATAAGGCTGGGATTGAATCGATATATATTCTTTTTTATTCACTCTTCCCATCTGTTATGGTAAACCCGTAAGATTAATACACACCACAACACATGTAATATGTGGAATACTATTCAGGTGTAGGTGCAGTTACGGACTATACATAGAAATTTATGACAAATTTGGGCTATAAACATTTGTGCTCATCATAAGAGTATATTGAATATATCATAAATAGGCGGCACACGAATTGGTTTTAAAACATTTTTATTTTACACAAGGCAGAAATCTGTCTAATAAAGATTTTTTTTTGTTTTTCTTCACTTTTTTCTATTTCTATATTGTTTTTAAATATTTCGCTTTAGTATGGCCAATAACTAGGCCATAATAATATCACAGGTGGAACAGAAGTTAGGAACATTCCATGTGGATATTGAGAAGATGTACTTAATAATCAAGTCATGAGATTATCAAACTATTTGTGAATGGGATGGAGTGCACCCCAAGAAACTGATCCCTGCTATAATTTTCTTTTCTATACACGTTTTTGGATCAGTGGGTAGCACCAATGTTCATATGCATATGTGCTTCTATGCACATTAAGAACTAGACATACAATTCCCAATGTTTGAATTTATTGATAGTTAAATTCCAGGTGCGTGATTTTGTTTTGCAACTCACAAGAGCCCTTACCTAATCTTCCATGAAGATAGGGCAGAGTTGAGAACTCGTCAACATTTTCTTCCAAAGGTGGTCTCCTCTTTCCACATAAACCAGCCTATTGTGGTGCCAGTAGTTACTGACACATTCACTGAATCAAAGTCTCTAGATGTGGTTAGCTTTGAAGACTTATGTCGCTAGAACAGCTCTAATTCGGAAAACAGAGTCTTTGTTTGTCCTGTATGCTCCCAACAAGATTGGGTGTCCTGCTTCTAAGCAGATCATTGTGCGCTGGATTAGAGTGACGATTCAGCACGCTCATTCCATGGCAGGATTGCAGATACCGAAGTCTGTAAATGCCCATTCTACTAGAAAGGTGGGCTCGTCCTGGGCGGCTTCCCAGGGGGTCTCGGCATTACAACTTTGCCGAGCAGCTACTTGGTCAGGGGCAAACATGTTTGCAAAGTTTTACAAGTTTGACACCTTGGCCGATGAGGACCTCCAAGTTTGCGCAATCGGTGCTGCAGGGTCATCCGCACTCTCCCGCCCCATTCTGGAGCTTTGGTATAACCCCATGGTACATAAGTGGACCCCAGCGTCCTCTAGGACGTATGAGAACAGGATTTTAATACCTACTGGTAAATCCTTTTCTCCTAGTCCGTAGAGGATGCTGGGCGCCCGACCCAGTGCGTACTTTACCTGCATTTGTTAGTTTGTAGTTACACAAGTGTTGTTACGGTCATTTTTTCAGCATGTTGCTGTAAATTGTTCATGCCTGTTGGCATGTGTTATGTTGAATGCCATATTGTGCAGCATGGTTGACGTGGTTCACACTCTAGTACTTTTTCAAAGTGCCCATGGCTCCTGCGGAACAGTCTATACCCCATGGTACTGAAGTGGACCCCAGCATCCTCTACGGACTAGGAGAAAAAGATTTACCGGTAGGTATTAAAATCCTGTTTTCTCTGACGTCCTAGTGGATGGGGAATAGACTGGCTCCGCAGGAGACTGGGCACTCTAAAGAAAGATTTAGGACTACCTGGTGTGCACTGGCTCCTCCCCCTATGACCCTCCTCCAAGCCTCAGTTAGATTTCTGTGCCCGGCTGAGCTGGATGCACACTAGGGGCTCTCCTAAACTCCTAGGAAGAAAGTATATGTTAGGTTTTTTTATTTTCAGTGAGACCTGCTGGCAACAGGCTCACTGCACCGAGGGACTAAGGGGAGTAGAAGCGAACCTACCTAAGTGGTGGTAGCTTGGGCTTCTTAGGCTACTGGACACCATTAGCTCCAGAGGGATCGAACACAGGACCCGACCTCGTCGTCCGTTCCCGTAGCCGCGCCGCCGTCCACCTTACAGAGCCAGAAGCAAGAAGGTGGTCCGGAAAATCGGCGGCTGAAGACTTCTGTCTTCTCCAAGGTAGCGCACAGCACTGCAGCTGTGCGCCATTGCTCCTCATGCACACCACACACTGCGGTCACTGATGGGTGCAGGGCGCTGGGGGGGGCGCCCTGAGCAGCAATATTAACACCTTGGCTGGCGAACTGACACCATATATAGCCCCTGGGGCTATATAGGTGTTTATTAACCCCTGCCAGAACTTTTACAATAGCGGGAGAAAGCCAGCCGAAAAAGGGGCGGAGCCATCTCCCTCAGCACACTGGCGCCATTTTCCCTCACAGCTCCACTGGAAGGATCGCTCCCTGGCTCTCCCCTGCAGTCCTGCACTACAGAAAGGGTAAAAAAGAGAGGGGGGGCACAAATTTAGGCGCAGTATAGAATATATATGCAGCTATAAGGGAAAACACTTTTTATAGGTGATATCCCTGTGGTATATAGCGCTCTGGTGTGTGCTGGCATACTCTCCCTCTGTCTCCCCAAAGGGCTTTGTGGGGTCCTGTCCTCTGTCAGAGCATTCCCTGTGTGTCGGTACTGCTGTGTCGACATGTATGATGAGGAAAATAATGTGGAGGCGGAGCAAATGCCTGTGAATGTGATGTCACCCCCTGCGGGGTCGACACCTGTGTGGATGGACTTATGGAAGGAATTACGTGACGGTGTCAACTCCTTACACAAAAGGTTTGACGACCGGACAGCCGGCTACTCAGCTTGCTTGTGCCTGTTCCAGCGTCTCAAATGTCATCAGGGGCTTTAAAACGCCCGCTACCTCAAATGACTGACACAGATGTCGACACGGATACCGACTCCAGTGTCGATGACGATGAGACTAGTGTACCCTCCAATAGGTCCACCCGTTACATGATTAAGTCAATGAAAAATGTATTACACATTTCTGATGATACCCCAGGTACCACAAAAAAGGGTATTCTGTTTGGTGAGAAAACTACCAGTAGTTTTTCCTGCATCTGAGGAATTAAATGAGGTGTGTGAGGAAGCGTGGACTTCCCCCGATAAGAAATTGATCATTTCTAAATGGTTATTGGCAGCGTACCCTTTCCCGCCAGAGGATAGGTCACGTTGGGAAACACCCCCTAGGGTAGATAAAGCGCTGACACGTTTATCAAAAAAGGTGGCACTACCGTCTCCGAATACGGCTGCCCTGAAGGAACCTGCTGATAGAAAGCAGGAAACTACCCTAAAAGCTATTTACACACACACGGGCATTATATTGAGACCAGCGATTGCATCGGTATGGATGTGCAGTGCTGCAGCTGCGTGGTCTGATTCCCTGTCGGATAATATTGATGCTATGGATAGGGACAATATTTTGCTGACTATAGAGCATATAAAAGACGCCGTCTTATACATGCGTGATGCACAGAGGGATATTTGCCGGCTGGCATCAAAAATAAGCGCTATGTCCATTGCCGCCAGAAGGGGGTTATGGACTCGGCAATGGTCAGGCGATGCCGACTCGAAGCGGCACATGGAAGTTTTGCACTATAAGGGGGTAGAACTGTTTGGGGATGGTCTTTCAGACCTCGTTTCCACAGCTACTGCTGGGAAATCGACTTTTTTGCCACAGGCTACCCCACAGCAAAAGAAAACACCGTATTATCAGGTACAGTCCTTTCGGACCCAGAAAAGCAAGAGGGCTAGAGGCTCATCCTTTCTGCCGAGAGGCAAAGGTAGGGGGAAAAAGCTGCAGCACACAGCTCGTTCCCAAGAGCAGAAGTCCTCCCCTGCGTCCGGTAAGTCCACAGCATGACGCTGGGGCTGCTCAGGCGGACCCGGGTACGGTGGGGGCCCGTCTCAGAAATTTCAGCGCACAGTGGGCTCTCTCACAGGTGGATCCCTGGGTTCTTCAAGTAGTATCTCAGGGGTACAGGTTGGAATTCGAGACGTTTCCTAAAATCTGCCTTACCGGCAACTCCCTCTGCCAGGGAGGCAGTGTTGGTGGCTATTCAAAAACTGTATTCACAGCAAGTGATTGTCAAGGTACCCCTCCTTCAACAAGGAAAGGGTTACTATTCCGCAATGTTTGTGGTACCGAAACTGGACGGTTCGGTGAGACCCATCTTAAATTTAAAATCCTTGAACACATATATCAAAAGATTCAAGTTCAAGATGGAATCGCTCAGAGCGGTTATTGCGAGCCTGGACGAGGGGGATTACATGGTCTCCCTGGACATCAACGATGCGTACATGCATGTCCCCATTTACCCTCCTCACCAGGAGTACCTCAGATTTGTGGTACAGAACTGTCACTATCCGTTCCAGACGCTGCCGTTTGGGTTATCCACGGCACCGAGGGTCTTTACCAAGGTAATGGCCGAAATGATGATACTCCTTCGCAAGAAGGGAGTTTTAATTATCCCGTACTTGGACGATCTCCTGATAAAGGCGAGGTCCAATGAACAGTTGGTAGTGGGGGTAGCACTTTCTCGGGAAGTGCTGCAACAGCACGGCTGGATTCTCAATATTCCAAATTCACAGCTGGTCCCGACGACACGTCTTCTGTTCTTGGGAATGATTCTGGACACAGACCAGAAAAGAGTGTTTCTTCCAGTGGAAAAAGCCGAGGAGTTGTCATCTCTAGTCAGAAACCTCCTAAAACCAGGACAGGTGTCGGTACATCAATGCACACGAGGCCTGGGAAAAAATGGTAGCTTCGTACGAAGCAATTCCATTCGAAAGGTTCCACACAAGGACTTTCCAGTGGGACCTGTTGGACAAATGGTCCGGGTCCCATCTCCAGATGCAGCAGCGGATAACCCTGTCGGCAAGGACCAGGGTGTCTCTGCTGTGGTGGCTGCAGAGGGCTCATCTTCTAGAGGGCCGCAGATTCGGAATACAGGACTGGGTCCTGGTGACCACGGATGCCAGCCTTCGGGGCTGGGGTGCAGTCACACAGGGAAGAAATTTCCAAGGACTGTGGTCAAATCAGGAGATTTCACTTCACATAAATATTCTGGAGCTAAGGGCCATTTACAATGCCCTAAGCCAAGCAAGGCCCCTGCTTCAGAACCAGCCGGTACTGATCCAATCAGACAACATCACGGTGGTCGCCCATGTAAACAGATAGGCGGCACAAAAAGCAGGAGGGCAATGGCAGAAGCCACAAGGATTCTCCGATGGGCGGAAAATCATGTGTTAGCACTGACAGCAGTGTTTATTCTGGGAGTGGACAACTGGGAAGCAGACTTCCTCAGCAGGCACGACCTCCACCCGGGAGAGTGGGGACTTAATCCAGAAGTCGTCCAATTGATTGTAAACCGTTGGGAAAGACCACAGGTGGATATGATGGTGTCCCGCCTCAACAAAAAACTAAAAAGATATTGCGCCAGGTCAAGAGACCCTCAGGCGATAGCTGTGGACGCTCTAGTGACACCATGGGTGTAGCAGTCGGTTTATGTGTTCCCTCCTCTGCCTCTCATACCAAAGGTACTGAGAATAATAAGAAGATGAGGGGTAAGGACGATACTCATGGTTCCAGATTGGCCAAGAAGAACTTGGTACCCAGAACTTCAAGAAATGGTATCAGAGGACCCATGGCCTCTACCGCTCAGACAGGATCTGCTACAGCAGGGGCCCTGTCTGTTCCAAGACTTACCGCGGCTGCGTTTGACGGCATGGCGGTTGAACACCGGATCCTGAAGGAAAAAGGCATTCTGGTGGAAGTCATCCCTACCCTGATCAAAGCCAGGAAAGATGTCACTGCCAAACATTATCACCGCATTTGGCGGAAATATGTTGCTTGGTGTGAGGCCAGGAAGGCCTCAACGGAGGAATTTCAACTGGGTCGATTCCTGCATTTCCTGCAAGCAGGGGTGACGTTAGGCCTCAAATTGGGGTCCATTAAGGTCCAGATTTCGGCTCTGTCGATTTTCTTCCAGAAAGAACTGGCTTCACTGCCTGAAGTTCAGACTTTTGTCAAAGGAGTTCTGCATATTCAGCCTCCTTTTGTGCCCCCAGTGGCACCTTGGGATCTCAATGTGGTTTTGGAGTTCCTGAAATCACATTGGTTTGAGCCACTTAAGACTGTGGATTTGAAATATCTCACATGGAAAGTGCTCATGCTGTTGGCCCTGGCTTCGGCCAGGCGTGTATCAGAATTGGCGGCTTTGTCTTGTAAAAGCCCTTATCTGATTTTCCACATGGATAGGGCAGAGTTGAGGACTCGTCCTCGGTTTCTCCCTAAGGTGGTATCAGCTTTTCACTTGAACCAACCTATTGTGGTGCCTGCGGCTACTAGGGACTTGGAGGATTCCAAGTTACTGGACGTAGTCAGGGCCCTGAAAAATTATGTTTCCAGGATGGCTGGAGTCAGGAAAACTGACTCACTGTTTATCCTGTATGCACCCAACAAGCTGGGTGCTCCTGCTTCTAAGCAGACTATCGCGCGCTGGATTTGTAGCACTATTCAGTTGGCGCATTCTGCGGTGGGACTACCGCAGCCTAAGTCTGTAAAAGCCCATTCCACAAGGAAGGTGGGCTCATCTTGGGCAGCTGCCCGAGGGGTCTCGGCTTTGCAACTTTGCCGAGCTACTACTTGGTCAGGGGCAAACACGTTTGCAAAATTCTACAAATTTGATACCCTGGCTGAGGAGGACCTTGAGTTCTCTCATTCGGTGCTGCAGAGTCATCCGCACTCTCCCGCCCGTTTGGGAGCTTTGGTATAATCCCCATGGTCCTTACGGAGTCCCCAGCATCCACTAGGACGTCAGAGAAAATAAGCATTTACTCACCGGTAATTCTATTTCTCGTAGTCCGTAGTGGATGCTGGGCGCCCATCCCAAGTGTGTATTGTCTGCAATACTTGTAAATAGTTATTGTTACACAAATCGGGTTGTTATTGCGAGCCATCTGTTCAGAGGCTCCATTGTTATCATACTGTTAACCGGGGTTACTATCAAGAGTTATATGGTGTGATTGGTGTGGCTGGTATGAGTCTTACCCGGGATTCAAAATCCTTCCTTATTGTGTCAGCTCTTCCGGGCACAGTGTCCTAACTGAGGCTTGGAGGAGGGTCATAGGGGGAGGAGCCAGTGCACACCAGATAGTCCTAAATCTTTCTTTAGATGTGCCCAGTCTCATGCGGAGCCGCCTATTCCCCATGGTCCTTACGGAGTCCCCAGCATCCACTACGGACTACGAGAAATAGAATTATTGGTGAGTAAATTCTTATTTTTTTATTTTTTTTTGGGTAGAACTACAGTTCCTAACTTGTCCTTGTTCCCCCAACATTGGGGGAGGACCCTGCATTGTCATAGTTTTCTATGTGTTCCATGAAACCGCCATGAATTTCTTATGGTATGTAATTGGAATCCCTACTGCTTCCCCCGTATTACCACTCATGTGGTGGTCCAGCCACCACCCAAGGGGGAATAAGAGTGTGGTTAGCGAAGCACACCACCGTGCCTGATGCATGGTGTGTGCAGCGATACCGCAAGGGGACTTGCTGCGTTCTCAGTTGGGATTCTGGTTTTGGTCTCCTGACCGCCAGTATTCTGGCACCAACCCTTTGTAACTGGTATACCAAGTAGTTAATTGTTCCCTGAACCAAATTGCATTCAGGTTGAGTAAACCATGCAAGACCCCTTTTCCACTTCATCAGTAACCTTGTTTATTGCTTGACCTATCTGGCTTGTGGTTCGTTACAATACCCCTTTCAGTCTGCCACAAAAATCTGGGTTATTGCACATAAATCCACGTTGATGTGCAGTCTGAAAAGGGCCAGTTGAAATAATCATGATTGATTGACATGGTATCTCAAGTCTGGTAGCTACCAGGGTTGAACACTAATTCAACCTGTCTTGAGGTGTGAACGGGTAAGCCGGGTCTATGTAACCCGTTACAATTTTACGCTATAAGAGGTGGCACTTGGAGATCATCTCCAAGTGCCACCTACGCACGCGTCACTGTTGAAGTCACCACCCCGGCATATTGTTGTGTAAAAGGGTCAGTTAAAAATAACCCAACTCCAGTGACCTGTGAATCCCAGCCTGTTATCAACCAGAATTGGACCTGGGGAAATGTGCTGTGTAAACGTCATGACCTGAGTTATGCTTAAAAGATGCTGATTGACTGCCTCATGGGAGTGTCTGTGAGTGACATGCAGGGCAGACAGGGGCTCGGTGTAAACGGGGCCAACCTGGGAATAACCTAGGTTCAGGGTGCAGGGTAACCGTCTCTGAAAGCCCAGGTTGGACCTAGCGTTTTTGTGTGAAAAATGTTATACGTGTTTGCTTTTTTAAATGGCAGATTAGTATGTCAGGTAAGTAATTGTGAACCTTTATCCATTTGCATTTGCTCATGTAAGTCGGTAAACTCTTGCATTTAGGTTAAATGTGGCAGGGATTGAAGTGTTCTGTAATCACTTTTACTGGTGCTATCCGTGTTTTCTCTTGCAGGGTACACAGGTTGTCCACAGGATAAACAGTGGATTGGCACTATTGATCAAAGCTTTCGGACTCGCAGAAAGCACCAGGCCAGTCCCGCTATATCCCCGCCTCCTTGCTCAGGCAATTCAGTTTGTTTGGAGCGGCAGGAGGCAGACCATGGTCATTGGGCTACTGGTTTTATAGCAGCCATAAGCTTTTTATTTTTATTGTGTGTGTGTGTGTGTGTGTATGTATGTATGTATGTATGTATGTATGTATATATTGCTCAAAAAAATAAAGGGAACACTAAAATAACACATCCTAGATCTGAATGAATGAAATATTCTTATTAAATACTTTATTCTTTACATAGTTGAATGTGCTGACAACAAAGTCACACAAAAATGATCAATGGAAATCAAATTTTTTAACCCATGGAGGTCTGGATTTGGAGTCACCCTCAAAATTAAAGTAGAAAAACACACTACAGGCTGATCCAACTTTGATGGAATGTCCTTTAAAACAAGTCAAAATGAGGCTCAGTAGTGTGTGTGGCCTCCACGTGCCTGTATAGTTTATTGTGTATACCTTGTTAGTTACCATATTAGTGAGAACACTTGCAGAGACTGAACGCAGACTATTTTTCTCTGACGTCCTAGTGGATGCTGGGTACTCCGTAAGGACCATGGGGTATAAACGGGCTCCGCAGGAGACTGGGCACTCAGTTCGTATCTGTGCCCGGCCAGAGCTGGATGCACCCTAGGAGCTCTCCTGAGCTTCCTAGAAAAAGTGTTTGTTAGGTTTTTTTTTATTTCAGTGAGATCTGCTGGCAACAGACTCACTGCTACGAGGGACTGAGGGGAGAGAAGCGAACCTACCTGCTTGCAGCTAGCTTGGGCTTCTAAGGCTGCTGGACACCATTAGCTCCAGAGGGATCGAACAAAGGCCCAGCCTCGGTCGTCCGGTCCCGGAGCCGCGCCGCCGTCCCCCTCGCAGAGCCAGAAGAACGAAGAGAAGTTGAAAATCGGCGGCTAAGGTATTAAGGTAGCGCACAGCACTGCAGCTGTGCGCCATTGCTCCCTCTGCACACCACACACTCCGGTCACTGATGGGTGCAGGGCGCTGGGGAGGGGGCGCCCTGGGCAGCAATTAGAGTACCTTACATGGCTAAATAGCACATAATACAGCTATTAAACTGTATATGTGCATAATCCCCCGCCATAAAACATATAAAAAAGGGGGAGAAGTCCTCCGATAAAGGGGCGGGGCTATCTTCCTCAGCACACCAGTGCCATTTTCTCTTCACAGCTCCGCTGGAAGGACGCTCCCCAGACTCTCCCCTGCAGTTCCAGACTTCTAGGGTAAAAAAGAGAGGGGGGGCACATAAATTTAGGCGCAAATTGTGTATAATAGCAGCTATTGGGAAAAATCACTCAGTATAGTGTGCATCCCTGTGATATATAGCGCTGTGGTGTGTGCTGGCATACTCTCTCTCTGTCTCCCCTAAGGACTTATTGGTGTCCTGTCCTCAGTCAGAGCATTCCCTGTGTGTGTGCGGTGTGTCGGTACGGCTGTGTCGACATGTTTGAGGGGGAAGCTTATGTGGAGGCGGAGCAGGTGCCGATAAGTGTGATGTCACCCCCGGCGGGGTCGACACCAGAGTGGGTGGATATGTGGAAGGTATTACACGACAGTGTCAACTCCTTGCATAAAAGGTTCGATGACCTAACAGCTGTGGGACAGCCGGCTTCTCAGCCAGTACCTGCCCAGGCATCTCAAAGGCCATTAGGGGCTCAAAAACGCCCGCAACCTCAGATGGCAGACACAGATGTCGACACGGAGTCTGACTCCAGTGTAGACGAGGACGAGACTAATGTACATTCCACTAGGGCCACCCATTGCATGATTACGGCAATGAAAAATGTGTTGCACATTTCTGACATTAACCCAGGTACCACTAAAAAGGGTATTATGTTTGGGGAGAAAAAGCAACCAGTGGTTTTTCCCCCATCAGATGAGTTGAATGAAGTGTGCGAAGAAGCGTGGGCTTCCCCCGATTAGAAACTAGTGATTACTAAAAAGTTACTGATGGCGTACCCTTTCCCGCCAGAGGACAGGTTACGTTGGGAGACAAACCCTAGGGTGGATAAAGCTCTCACACGCTTGTCAAAAAAGGTGGCACTGCCGTCTCAGGATACGGCCGCCTTAAAGGAGCCTGCGGATAGAAAGCAGGAGGCTATCCTGAAGTCTGTATATACACACTCAGGTACTATACTGAGACCTGCAATTGCTTCAGCTTGGATGTGTAGTGCTGCAGCAGCTTGGTCCGATACCCTGTCAGATAATATTGATACCCTCGACAGGGATACGATTTTGCTAACCATAGAGCATATTAAAGACATCTTATATATGACATATGCACAGAGGGATATTTGCCTGCTGGCATCTAGAATTAATGCAATGTCCATTTCTGCCAAGAGAGTATTATGGACTCGTCAGTGGACAGGTGATGCGGATTCTAAAAGGCACATGGAGGTTTTGCCTTACAAGAGTGAGGAATTGTTTGGGGATGGTCTCTCGGACCTCGTTTCCTCAGCAACAGCTGGGAAGTCGACATTTTTACCTCAGGTTCCCTCACAGCCTAAGAAAGCACCGTATTATCAGGTACAGTCCTTTCAGCCCCAGAAAGGCAAGCGGGTCAGAGGCGCTTCCTTTCTGCCCAGAGGCAAGGGAAGAGGGAAAAAGCTGCACCAGACAGCCAGTTCCCAGGATCAAAAATCCTCCCCCGCTTCCTCTAAGTCCACCGCATGATGCTGGGGCTCCACAGGCGGAGCCAGGTGCTGTGGGGGCGTGTCTCCGGAACTTCAGCGACCAGTGGGTTCGCTCACAGGTGGATACCTGGGTTCTGCAAGTAGTATCACAGGGATACAAGCTGGAGTTCGAGGCGACTCCCCCTCGCCGTTACCTCAAATCAGCCTTGCCTGCTGCTCTCAGAGAAAGGGAGATAGTACTGGCGGCAATTCACAAGCTGTATCTTCTGCAGGTGATAATCAAGGTACCGCTCTTTCAACAGGGACGGGGTTACTATTCCACAATGTTTGTGGTACCGAAACCAGACTGTTCGGTGAGACCCATTCTAAATTTGAAATCCTTGAATATTTATATAAAAAAGTTCAAGTTCAAGATGGAATCGCTCAGGGTGGTTATTGCAAGCCTGGAAGAGGGGAATTTTATGGTGTCATTAGACATCAAGGATGCTTACCTGCATGTCCCCATTTATCCACCAGGAGTACCTCAGGTTTGTGGTACAGGACTGTCATTACCAATTCCAGACGCTGCCGTTTGGTCTGTCCACGGCACCGCGGCTATTTACCAAGGTAATGGCCGAAATGATGATCCTCCGAAAGAAAGGAGTCATAATTATCCCGTACTTGGACGATCTCCTTATAAAGGCGAGGTCCAAAGAGCAGTTGCTAGTCAGCGTAGCACTCTCAGGAAGTGCTACATCAGCACGGCTGGATTCTGAATATCCCAAAGTCACAGCTGATTCCTGCAAAGCGTCTGCTGTTCTTGGGCATGATTCTGGAGAACAGAAGAAGGTGTTTCTCCTGGAGGAGAAGGCCCAGGAATTATCATTTCTGGTCAGGGACCTCCTGAAACCAAAGCAGGTGTCGGTGCATCACTGCACGCGAGTCCTGGGAAAGATGGTATCTTCTTACGAAGCAATTCCCTTCGGCAGATTCCATACAAGGATCTTTCAGTGGGATCTGTTAGACAAGTGGTCCGGATTGCATCTACAGATGCATCGGTTGATCACCCTGTCCCCGAGGGCCAGGGTGTCTTTGCTGTGGTGGCTGCAGAGTGCTCATCTTCTAGAGGGCCGCAGATTCGGCATACAGGACTGGGCCCTGGTGACCACGGATGCAAGCCTCCGAGGTTGGGGGGCAGTCACCCAGGGAAGAAACTTCCAAGGACAATGGTCGAGTCAGGAAACTTCCCTACACATAAATATTCTGGAACTAAGGGCCATTTACAACGCTGTGAGTCAAGCGGAACCCCTGCTTCAAAACCAACCAGTTCTGATTCAGTCAGACAACCTCACGGCAGTCGCCCATGTAAATCGACAGGGCAGCACAAGAAGCGGGATGGCAATGGCAGAAGCCACAAGGATTCTTCGATGGGCGGAGAATCACGTGCTAGCACTGTCAGCAGTGTTCATTCCGGGAGTGGACAACTGGAAATCAGACTTCCTTAGCAGACACGACCTCCACCCGGGAGAGTGGCGACTTCAGCCAGAAGTCTTCAAGCTGATTGTAAATCGCTGGAAACGGCCACAGGTGGACATGATGGTGTCCCGCCTCAACAAAAAGCTAAAAAGATATTGCGCCAGGTCAAGGGACCCTCAGGCGATAGCTGTGGACGCTCTAGTGACACCTTGGGTGTACCAGTCGGTGTATGTGTTCCCTCCTCTTCCTCTCATACCCAAGGTACTGAGGATAATAAGAAATAGGGGAGTAGGAACTATACTCATTGTTCCGGATTGGCCAAGAAGAACTTGGTACCCAGAACTTCAGGAAATGATCTCAGAGGACCCATGGCCTCTGCCGCTCAGACAGGACCTGCTACAGCAGAGGCCCTGTCTGTTCCAAGACTTACCGCGGCTGCGTTTGACGGCATGGCGGTTGAACGCCGGATCCTAAAGGAAAAGGGCATTCCGGATGAAGTCATTCCTACGCTGATAAAAGCTAGGAAGGGTGTGACAGCAAAACATTATCACTGCATTTGGCGAAAAATATGTTGCTTGGTGTGAGGCCAAGAAGGCCCCAACGGAGGAATTCAGCTGGGTCGATTTCTGCACTTCCTACAGTCAGGAGTGAATATGGGCCTTTAAATTGGGTTCCATAAAAGTCCAGATTTCGGCCATATCTATTTTCTTTCAAAAAGAACTGGCTTCACTGCCTGAAGTTCAAACGTTTAAGGGAGTGCTCCATATTCAGCCCCCTTTTGTGCCTCAAGTGGCACCTTGGGATCTTAACGTTGTGTTGAATTTCCTAAAATCACATTGGTTTGAGCCACTTAAAACCGTGGAGCTAAAATATCTCACGTGGAAAGTGGTCATGTTATTGGCCTTGGCTTCGGCCAGGCGTGTGTCAGAATTGGCGGCTTTGTCGTGTAAAAGCCCTTATCTGATTTTCCATATGGATAGGGCAGAATTGAGGACTCGTCCCCAGTTTCTCCCTAAGGTGGTATCAGCTTTTCACTTGAACCAACCTATTGTGGTGCCTGCGGCTACTAGGGACTTGGAGGATTCCAAGTTACTGGACGTAGTCAGGGCCTTGAAAATTTATGTTTCCAGGACGGCTAGAGTCAGGAAAACTGACTCGCTATTTATACTGTATGCACCCAACAAACTGGGTGCTCCTGCTTCTAAGCAGACTATTGCTCGCTGGATTTGTAGCACAATTCAGCTGGCGCATTCTGCGGCTGGACTGCCGCATCCTAAATCAGTAAAAGCCCATTCCACAGGGAAGGTGGGCTCATCTTGGGTGGCTGCCCGAGGGGTCTCGGCTTTACAACTTTGCCGAGCTGCTACTTGGTCAGGGGCAAACACGTTTGCAAAATTCTACAAATTTGATACCCTGGCTGAGGAGGACCTTGAGTTCTCTCATTCGCACTCTCCCGCCCGTTTGGGAGCTTTGGTATAATCCCCATGGTCCTTTCGGAGTTCCCAGCATCCACTAGGACGTTAGAGAAAATACGATTTTACTCACCGGTAAATCTATTTCTCGTAGTCCGTAGTGGATGCTGGGCGCCCATCCCAAGTGCGGATTGTCTGTAATACTTGTACATAGTTATTGTTAATAAGAGGGTTATTGTTGAGCCATCTGTTGAGAGGCTCAGTGTTTTCATACTGTTAACTGGGTATAGTATCATGAGTTATACGGTGTGATTGGTGTGGCTGGTATGAGTCTTACCCGGGATTCAAAATCCTTCCTTATTGTGTCAGCTCTTCCGGGCACAGTATCCTAACTGAGGCTTGGAGGAGGGTCATAGTGGGAGGAGCCAGTGCACACCAGGTGACCTAAAGCTTTCTTTAGTTGTGCCCAGTCTCCTGCGGAGCCGCTATTCCCCATGGTCCTTTCGGAGTTCCCAGCATCCACTACGGACTACGAGAAATAGATTTACCGGTGAGTAAAATCTTATTCTTTAAAGATTGCAGATTTCCTTTGGGTTATTTTGCGAACGGCCCTTTTAAGAGGAACGGTGTGGCTATACTGTTTAAGAATTCCGTCTCCTTCACTTTACGCTCCCAGTTAGCTGCTAAAAATGTGTGCTATGTTATTCTGAGTGGCCTTTTCAATGAAAAGCCGGTCACCCTAGTTTCAGCATATGCCCCTAATTCAAATCAAGTAGCTTTCTTCCGTTAACTTTGTTTGGCTATCCAGAAGATTTGTACAAGCTCGCTTCCGCGATCAAATACTGTTGTCTATACTAGTCTTGTATAGCTCTCCCTCTGCCCGGGTCTTTAGTAATTGTTTTTTATCTTCTCCCTTTCCAATTTCCAATGGCACCTGCCAGGGTTGCCCTCTCCTCTTATTTTTGTCCTGGCAATTGAGCCTTTAGCAGCTAGGATCCGAGGGGATCTGCAGCTCTGTTCGGCTCCACCTACCATAAACTTTGTATGTTCGTGGATGACGTTCTCCTATTTGTAACTGACCCTTGCACCACACTCCCTCGTCTTCATATTATTTTAGATAGATACTCTGCAACATCCTATTATAAACTAAACACAACTAAAACTGATGCCCTGCCTATTAATCTCACCCACTCCCTTGCCGCCTTGTGCGCTAAGTACCCCTACAATTGGCAAACTACCTCAATACGATATTTGGGTATCTCTAGCCCCCCATCCTCCTCTTCTGTTTTTGAAATTAACCTCCCTCCTATGCTGACCTCATTGCAGCTGTTCACCAAATCGTGGCTTAACTATGAGATATCTTGGTTGGGGCGTCCGGCCGCTTTCAAAATGCTGTTGCTTCCCAAGTTAATGTTCTTGTTTCATACAATTCCCTTTGTCTTCCCAAAGAAATATTTAGATAAGGCTACTACTATTCTCACTATTTATATCTGGTCTTCACGTCCGCCTAAAATGGCTCGCGCGAGGATGTCTACCTAGGAGGGTTGGTGGTCTGGACATGCCTAACCTCTCCTTATACCAAGAGGCCTGCCTCCTAGCTCATATCAAGGTTCTTTGTGGTGATGCTCGCCCGGGTTGGACGTGTTTGGAGGAATTAGAATGCCCCAGATTCCCCTTGAGAGATCTTTTATGGCTACCCAAATCTATGCGACCGCCGGATTTGCGCCTTCTCCCCGCAACTCGATCCACGTTACAGGCCTTGGACAGACTGACCATGGTCTTATCACCGTCCTTTCATAATTTGTCTCGAATCTCCCTACGCAATCTGGCAAATTGGCGCTCTAGGGGGATTAGTCTCCTGGGAGATCTGTTTAATGGTCCCGTGCTTCGCTCCTTCTCTGGCATCCAAGCACATTTCTCCTTACCTGACTCTGAGAGGCTCCGATACCTTCAAATACAACATTGGTGGATCAGCCTCCACCTTGCCCCACTGCCCCCCTCTATCTCTCAGGTCCTAGGCCGACTCTCTAATGACGTCTCTAAAGGTGAGATTTCCTTTTGGTACAAAACATTACTAGCACTGATTCCCGTTTCTAAAACTAGAGCCCAAATCAGGTGGGAGACTGATATTGGATGTACCCTAAGCGACTCTCAATGGCAAAAAATTTTATGTCTTCTTTTGCAATGTCTAAATGCCTAAACCATTCGGAGATGCACGTTAAGTTACTGCATAGACTATACCTCACTCCTGATAGGTTGCACACAATTTGGCCTGCTTGCTCGAAGTTTTGTTGGTGCCTGTGCGGTCAGGTGGGCCATCTCTTCCATATTTTTTTCTGGACCTGTCCCCATATATCAAAATGTACTGGGTCTAGGTATTTGGCTTAATTAATAAGGTTCTTGAGCTTACCCTGTCCCCCTCCCCTCTTATAGCTTTACTGAATGTCTATCTGAGCGCCGTGGGTGCTCATTTGCAATATGATTTAGGTCATATCTGCCTCGCAGCCTTAACTCAGAATTGGAAACAACCCTTACCCCCTCCTCTGATGAAAGTCATACACAAAGTTCAGATGCACTTTTTGATGGAGACTGAGTATATACCTTGTTCCTTTTCTGCCAAATCCCCTCTAGTGCGTTGGATGCCCTGGCATATCTTTGTTACTTAGGGCAAAGGAGCAAATTTGGTACTACGTTCCCCCTCCCCGGGCATGCACTCATACCCCCTCTGCTGATGGAGACCTCTCCTCATCCTGAGTTTGAGATCGCCCCGTGCTCACTACTGAAACTTGTATTACTATATACCCATTGCCGCCTTTACTCTCTCTTCTATTTTTCTTATTATTTTTTTATTTTTATGTGGTTTTCCTGATGTATCCTGATGTATTTGTTTGCTTGATTCTGACCTGAACTGTATGTATATTTTTTCCATTATGATGCCTCATTTATATATGTACGGGTCCCTCCTTCCTCCCCCTTTCTTCTTTCTCTATCCTTGTTTTGCAAAAAAAAAATGTAATAAAAAATTATTGATGTTTAAAAAAAAAACGTATTAACGTCACTAGGGACCCTGCTGTTTCTGACAAAAGGATATACAGTTGTGCTCATAAGTTTACATAACCTAGCAGAATTTGTGATTTTCTGGCCATTTGTCAGAGAATATGAATGATAACTCACAAACTTTTCTTCCACTCATGGTTAGTGGTTGGGTGAAGCCATTTATTGTCAAACAACTGTGTTTACTCTTTTTAAATCATAATGACAACAGAAACTACCCAAATGACCCTGATCAAAAGTTTACATACCCTGCAGATTTTGGCCTGGTAACATGCACACAAATTGACACAAACGGGTTTGAATGGCTACTAAAGGTAACCATCCTCACCTGTGATCGATTTGCTTGTAATAGGTGTGTGTGTGTATAAAAGGTCAGTGAGTTTTTGGACTTCTGAAAGACCCTTGCATCTTTCATCCAGTGCTGCACTGGCGTGTCTGGATTCTAAGTCATGGGGAAAGCAAAAGAATTGCCAAAGGATCTGCGGAAAAGGTAATTGAACTGTATAAAACAGGAAAGGGATATAAAAAGATATCCAAGTAATTGAGAATGCCAATCAGCAGTGTTCAAACTCTAAGAAGTGGGAAATGAGGTATTCTGTGGAAACCAAATCACGGTCAGGTAGATCAACAAAAATTTCAGCCACAACTGCCAGGAAAATTGTTCGGGATGCAAAGAAAAATCCACAATTAACTTCAGCTGAAATACAGGACTCGCTGAAAAAAAGTGGTGTGGTTGTTTCAAGATGCACAATAAGGAGGCATTTGAAGAAAAATGGGCTGCATGGTCGAGTCGCCAGAAGAAAGCCATTACTACACAAATGCCACACAGCATCCCGCTTACAATACTCCAAACAGCACAGAGACGAGCCTCAAAACTTCTGGAACATAGTCATTTAGAGTGATGAGACCAAAATTGAACTTTGTGGCCACAACCATAAATGTTACATTTGGAGAGGAGTCAACAAGGCCTATAATGAAAGGTACACCATTCCTACTGTGAAACATGGAGGTGGATCGCTGATGTTTTGGGAATGTGTGAGCTACAAAGGCACTGGAAACTTGGTCAAAATTGATGGCAAGATGAATGCAGCATGTTATCAGTAAATACTGGAGGAAAATTTGCACTCATCAGCCCGGAAGCTGAGCATGGGACGTACTTGGACGTTCCAACATGACAATGATCCAAAACACTAGGCCAAGTCGACCTGTTATTGGCTACAGCAGAATAAAGTGAAGTTTCTGGAGTGGCAATCTCAGTCTCTTGCCCTCAATATCATTGAGCCACTCTGGTGAGATCTCAAACATGCAGTTCATGCAAGACAGCCCAAGAATTTACAGGAACTGGAGGCTTTTTCCCAAGAAGAATGGGCAGCTTTACCATCTGAGAAAAAAAAGAGCCTCGTCCCCAACTACCACAAATGACTTCAAGCAGTCATTGATGTTAAAGGGGGCAATACACGGTATTTAGAACTGGGGTATGTAAACTTTTGATCAGGGTCATTTGGGTAGTTTCTGTTGTCATTATGATTTAAAAAGAGAAAACACAGTTGTTCGACAATAAATGGCTTCACTCAACCACTAACCCTGATTGAAAGTAAAGTTTGTGAGTCATTCATATTCTCTGACAAATGGCCAGAAAATCACAAATTCTGCTAGGGTATGTAAACTTATGAGCACAACGGTGTGTGTGTGTGTGTGTGTATATATGTGTATATATAGATATAGATAGATATAGATATATAGATATGTGTATTTAAATGTGTATATTTATAAAATTATAATGAATGCTGAAGTAACGTTCTTTCTCATGTGCTGGTCGCTCTGTTAAAAAAAACTCTAGGTCATCCATGACAAGATGGTTAAGATCCTCACGAGGAGTCCGAGTGTTTATTCTTTTCCCGCCGTGGATAAAATAAAGTGAGAGTCAACCCCTGTCCTGCACGGGGCCCTGTCACAAAGGATCGTATACAGGAAGCGAAGTGATATTTTGATTATACTTGCATTACATGCGCATTGGGGAGTGCATGTATTCAGAAATGGTCGGTTACCTTATCATCCGATATAATTACCCTGGGGCGAGATGGGATACTCCTTAAGTTGGGTCATATCTAGAACATTGCAGCATACTGCTGTGCGACTACAGGGGATATAGGACTCTTGGGTTCGCGGGCCAATTCCATGGTGGTCTCGGCTAGGAGGGCGTTGTGGATTCACCAATGGAATGCTGATGCTGACTCAGAGAAGAAATGGAGTCTCTTTCCTATGAAGGTTGATAATGTCGATATTATCTTAATGGAAACGGGGCCTGGACTGCACACCCTGGCTTATTATAATGGGATGTGCTACCTTGCTGGGACTAAGTACTGTAGTACTACAACTTAGGAACAAAGGGTGCAGGTGCACCATACACCATTAAAATTATTATAACCGTAATATAATATTCGAGGTTCTTGGCATATATTGGCCAGTATATGAGCCTGCCCACCTGCTTCACATCAGAATGTGAAGTTTAGCTGAGCAGTGTTATAAGTGTAAGAGATATGTGAAAAAAGCGACATAAATATAAAACAAACACAATGTGATATAAGTGTTAAAAGTAAATGTAAGGTGGTGATGCCCCAATGTGGCCCAGCCAGAGCAATACAGGGAGCCCCACGCTATACCTTTAAACACACTTTTACCATGGACCCGCTGCGGCCGCTAGACTTAATATAAACTCTATATACCTGTTTATGCTATTTGCGTAATGAGTCCTGTACCGCGTACGGACTTTGCGTACAAAGGCAACGCGTACACACTCAATTGATACACCTTAAACCTTCGGAGTAATGCAATGCAAGGATATTATACTTTACACCTTACGCAGCGCTGACGGTAGAAAGTACCCACAGCGCGTACACACCTTATTAATACACTTTTGAACCTTATACAGTTAGGCAATGTAAAACACTTTAAACCCTAGCAGGGAAAAGAGGACACAACACCGATTTGTAGTTTAAACACTGGGTTCTGACACCACAGAGTAATATATCTGAAAGGGGGTTTAACAATACAAATTATGCACTACAATACAACAGAGTAAATGGCTACAGTCAATGTACATGCGTGAGAATATTCGCATGCGCTTCCTGGTCCAGTTCTCCGCAAATCAGGTAGATAGCGTTAAGAGTCTTGTGCCTGGCCGGCCTGCAGCAGGCTTTATTTATGCAAGTCTTCCAAAACAATGCAATGGATACTGTAATCCCTTTGTCCATTGGACACAGGATTGCACTTTTCTAGTACAGGAGAGGTTACAAATTGATTTGAAAACGTAGGCGATGTCTTTCTCAACTGCTTTTGTGGGTGGTCTCCTCTGGATTCCCGCCGCATACATAATATACAGTAAATACAGTTTAAACCTATATTCTACTTCTGCACATAACTATCCGCAGGAACATGCGATCTTCTGCAAACCAACACCAGAATGTTACCCTTAAAATACCCTACAGCTGGATACCAGACACCACCTTATAACCTTAGTCTGTCCCCTCCTATCATGCAAAGGTGAATCCCTTTGTTCTGAAATCCTTTAAACTGTTGATACTTGCTGGTGTGGTTCAGGGGGGCTATATGTACAATGTGCACTATTTGGATTAAATATGTAATGTTTTGATAGCTCTCCATGCGTTCACAAACTCCACCGTAAATACCCACACCACGCGCAGGACCGCGGGAGCGACCATACGCAAATTGCGGATATGTGCACGCACGGCGGACATGTGTGTGTATTTTATACGTGCTGTGTGTTCTGGAATATTTTTCGACTGACAGTCCACCGGTTGGCAGTCAACAATAACTGCCACTATCTAAACACTAAACAGAAAAATCTACAATACAATATCTACAGATGATTGGATGGTAGGAGGAGAGGTGTAGGCGGGAAATGTATGACCTAGTGGGATAGTAAAAGCATGTATGTATGTATGAATCCATGTCTGAGGGGAATGTATCATCGTGCCGTATATGTTCTAGATAAGCTTTGAGTTATTGCGAAGTATACATTAAACCCTTCTTATCCCGTATTAACGGTCTGTAAGTGGGCCAACAAACACTACCGATCTCTCTTCGACTTCTTGTTCCAACAAATGGGGCGCACATTTAGTCAATGATACATGGAGGGGGAACATATGTGAGTGCTATTATATGTGGATATCACCTGTCGACTATGTGTGCCATTAACTGAAGGTTGTAGAGATGAAGATAAGACGCATATCTAAAATACGTTCACATAACATTTTTATAATCGTTCTTGGGTAGGGTTGATGTCTTTTCCAGATCGGTGTATCTGGGTAGAGGGGGAGACAAAGGAAAAACGGGTGAAAAAAACAGGCCATGGAATTAATTTGCAATCCTTATCATAACACTGTCTATGGATGGGTCGTAAATTAAATCTGCTGCTGTAACAGCGCCCCCGCTCCTTAGACTAATCAATTTTGTGCCGTGCTTGCGCCGCGTTAGAATTCGAACACACCTAAATATCAAACCAATAATTATGACGACTCCCAGGATACAAAGGAGAAACTTCCCTACACTCATAATAACATTTTGAGCCCACTCTCCTAATCCTGAGACCCAATTTTGTGGGTTCAACCATGAAACCCAGCCGGTCAGTTCATTACTCACAGCAGTCAGGGTAAGGTTGTGTCTCCTTCAGAACTCCCACTTCAACTGCAAGATATCGTCCATCTTTTGATCGATGATCTTGGTTGGGTCATCAGTGCTGTTTGTAATATATATGCAGCACTTCACACTATATTGAGTTGCCAAAGTGACACAGCACCCACCCATCATGGCTGTGATATAATTGAGGACCATCCTATGCTCAATCAGTTCTGTCTTGTAAGCTTGCAACTCCCTACCCGTATACCTGAAGGTGTCGTCAAACATCTCAGTGATATTATCTATCAAGTTTGCTACATGCTCTGTCCTCTCTATGAGGTGTCTCTTGACGATGTGTTCATAATGAGTGTGAGTGTAAGGAGCCTGAGCAGTGCTGTGAACATCTTTAATTTTATCATGGGTTATGGTCATGACCTCTGGCAACACTCTTCCAACATAACACAATCCCTCTGAGTTCGGGGCAAGCCACTTATACGCCTTCCTCCCACATATGAAATAGGAATCATTGGATAGAACATATGGGACATAATATGACATTACCATATTACAAACTTTCCAAGTGAAAAACACATTCTCTAGTTCTCCCATCTGCTCAGTACAAGTATCAGGCTGGATGATATGAGCACAGTACCCTGGTGATACTTCTCCAACCCACATGGTCTTGCTTCCTCGAGTATACTTATACCGAAAATACCTTCCACTATCAGCTCTATGCGAAAAGGCCATTGTCTGGTTATTCCATGTCACCACCCAATTTCCTGGTTTTCGGTAATTGGAAATGTTGAAGCATAATAAGGATCTATCTACATGATACTGGTGGAGCTTCAAACTAGGGGGCCTAGAAATATAAAATTTCTTGTCCACCGGTCTCCCACCCCGTAATTCGAGTACCTCATGTATTGCTAAAGGATACAGTACTAATCCTGACTTGCTCTGAGCTTAAGGTACTTGTGAGCACACCCAGCATTCTGTTTGGTTTAAAACCTTACCAACTAGTGAGTAGTAATCACTCAATGGATGACGGTCCATAGACTGACATCTCTGGATGCACCCATCCTCAACTATGTTCTCACAATTCCTACAAATGCAATTTTCCTCAGCCAATAACCCTCCACTGTGCCTCCGAGCTCCCTGACTACCAGATCCTTTTCTGATACTCTCCTTTGATCGAGTGAGGTGTTGCTCTTGGAATTCTACAAATCCGTCCTCGCCATCAGAACCCATTCCAGATCCTTTCCCGACACCTCTGGGACTTTCACCGAAACAGACTGTTCTGGTCAACAACAGGGTTCACAGGAAAACCCGGAATGCAGTCTCTTGGGGTAATTCCATCTTGTTAAGGGGAGAGAAAGGAAACAAGAAGGGGGAGGGAAGGAGAGAAGGAGGGTAGTGGGAGATGGAGAAAATTATTTAAAAAAAAAGAAAAACTGGTGTGACAACTGCCTCTGGTCTTGTTGTTCTCCGCGCTCAGTGCCGCCTCAACAGTACTGCCTCTCAACCTTCCCGGAACAGACACTCCAGTGATACGATGTTCTCTACACTCTGCTCTTTGTCACGGGTTCTCTCTGGGTCAGCAACCTTCTTACAGTGGGACGAGTGGACCCAAGTCTCTCTTTTGGCAACCTTAAATGCTGTCGTGCTGGTTAGTAAGACTTGATACTGTCCTTCCCACCTGTCTGAGGCAACCTGAGCGTAGAAAATTTAGAATCATTACATAATCCCCAGGTTCAATGTCATGACAATTACTGTTCGGTAGGTCAGGAATCACCAGCTTTAGATTCCTATTTTGATTCCTCAGCTGCTGGCTCATCTTAACCAAATATTTTACAGTCACTTCGTTATTGCATTTCAAATCATCCTGGAGATCTATCATTACATGCGGTTGTCGGCAAAGAAGAATCTCAAAGGGTGATAGGTTAAGGGGGGACCTGGGAGTGGTTCTGATGCTGTACAATACTAGGGGCAAAGCTTCTGGCCACAAGAATCCAGTTTCAGCCATCACTTTGCTCAGCTTGTTCTTAATAGTGCTGTTTACTCTCTCCACCTTCGCACTCGCCTGTGGGCGGTATGGAGTATGCAGCTTGCTATTAATTCCCATCAGTTTTCACATAACCTGAAAGACTTCACCTGTAAAATGTGTACCCCTATCGCTTTCAATTATTCTATCGATACCATACCTACACACAAATTCCTGCACAATTTTCTTTGCAGTGAACGTAGCAGTATTTGTGGCAGCAGGGAACGCTTCTACCCAATTGGAAAACGCATCTATACAAACTAACGCATATTTTAAATTCCTACAGGGTGGTAATTGTATGAAATCAATTTGTATTACCTGAAAAGGGCTGTCTGTCGGATATGGGATGGCTCCGTTGGTATTGACTTTCCAATATTCCGCCTCTAGCAAGTAAGGCATGTCATTGCTCTCTTACCTGCATGAGAAGAGAATCCTCGCGCACACCAGTACGCTCTCACCAGCTTACACATACCCTCTTTAACCAGATGAGTCAGACTGTGTGCTGCCTCAGCTAAGCTTGGAAGATATGCTCTGGGGGCCACTGGCTTACCCTGTCCACCTGTCCAGAGTCCTGAGGACTCCTGGCCATACCCTTTTGACTTCCAGACCGCCCTTTCCTGTGGAGAACACAACTTTTGCATTTCAATTAATTTTTGTGTGTTGATTTTGTGTTGAATGTCATCAGTGATGTGATGTTCGCTTGTATGGGGGTGCTGACTGCTGATTTAGCAGCTTCATCTGCCCGGCTGCTACCGAGTGAGATTGGATCTTGGTTGTAAGTATGTGCTTTACACTTGATAACAGCCACTCTGACTGGTTCTTGTATCGCTGTATGAAGCCTTTTTATGTGGGATGCATGCGCTACAGGTGTGCCAGCTGCCGTCATGAAATTTCTGAGGTGCCATAGGGCCCCGAAATCATGCACTACTCCAAAGGCATACCTACAATCTGTATATATATTGGCTGACTTACCCATGGCCAATTCACACGCTCTGGTTAGGGCGACCACCTCAGCAACTTGTGCTGAGTGCGGTGGGCCCAGGGGTTCAGCTTCTATGATACCTCGATCATCTACGACTGCGTATCCAGTACACAGGTCTCCCGAGTCTGTCTGTCTGTGGCAACTACCGTCAGTGTAAAAAGTAAAAGCTACGCCTTCCAGTGGTTTGTCACTAATGTCAGGTCTCGCTGTGAAAGTCTGGTTCAGGTATTCCATACAATCATGCGTGTCAGTGTCTGCACTAAATCCTCCTTCACCATCATTCTCATCCTCCACCCTTTGTGTCTGTCCAGGCACACTTGGCAGATAAGTTGCAGGATTTAGTGCGCTGCATCTCTTTATGGTGATGTTTACAGGGGCCATTAGTGCTAATTCCCACCTTGTAATCTGTGCTGATGAGACATGTCTGGTTTGGGTGGAGTTCAGTAAGGCTGACACTGCATGAGGTGTATGGACTGTCAGGTTGTGTCCTAACACTACGTCTTCGCTTTTACTCACTAGCAAAGCTATCGCTGCAACACTTCGCAAGCATGTGGGGAGAGACTGCGCTATGGTGTCCAACTGTGCACTGTAGTAAGCTACTGGCCTGCTGGCATCACCATGTCTCTGGGTTAGGATACCTGCCGCACACCCAGCACTCTCTGTACCATACAATTCAAAGGGTTTCCGATAATCTGGCATGCCTAATGCAGGTGCCTGTGCGAGGCACTGTTTGAGTCTTTCAAATGCTAGTTCGGACTCATCTGTGTGCGAGATCCAATCTGGTTTGTTTGAAGAGACCATTTCTTGCAAAGGTAAAGCCAGTATGAAGAACCCTGGGATCCAGTTTCGGCAGTATCCACACATTCCAAGAAAAGTGCGGATCTGTTGCTGGGTTTGTGGCAGAGTCATGTCGCGAATCGCCTGTATTCTATCAGCGGTAAGGTGTCTAAGGCCTTGCGTCAAGCAGTCTCCCAAATATTTTACCCTGGTCCGGCACAACTGCCACTTATCCTTTGAAACCTTGTGTCCAGTATGGGAAAGATGAAACAGAAGCTGTTTCATGTCTTTCAAGGACTATTCGAGTGAATCAGAACACAGCAGTAAGTCATCTACATACTGTATTAATACTGATCCGCTCTCAGATTGAAAGGATTGTAAACAGTCATGCAGAGCCTGGGAGAAAATACTTGGGCTGTCAATGAAACCTTGGGGTAGGCGAGTCCAGGTGTACTGTACTCCTCTGTATGTAAATGCAAACAGGTATTGGCTGTCAGGGTGCAGTGGGACAGAAAAGAAAGCAGAACAGAGGTCAATGACCGTGAAAAATTTGCATGAGGATGACAGCTGGATTTGGCACTACTGGGAATTGGCTCTCAACTACCTTGTTTAACCCTCTTAGATCCTGCACTAGCATGTAACCCCTCCCCCCACTCTTTTTCACAGGGAAGATGGGACTATTGGCAGTGCTTGACGTCCTGACTAGAATGCCCTCTTGCAGCAAGCGCTCTATGACTGGGTACACTCCTAATTCCACCTCTGGCTTCAGAGGATACTGAGGGATTTTTGGAGGTATCCTACCATGTTTTATTTGCACTACTACGGGAGCTACATTCGCCACCAATCCAGTGTCTTGTCCATCTTTGGTCCAGAGGGATACCGATATTTGTGAGATCATTTCCTCTACCTTGGATGGACACCTGTCTATACCAGCAGAGTGTGACATTAACCTTTGTGGGGTGTCTAACATATCCTGCACTTCCTGAACGAAATTTTCTGGTATATCCAAGAAGACACCCTCAGGAGTACAATATATGACACACCCCATTTTACACAATCGATCTCTCCCAAGTAGATTAGTCAGAGCTGATGCAGCTAACAAAAAGGAATGCTTGGTCTGCAAAGGCCCTATCGTAATCTCCGCAGGTCTACTCAAAGGGTAGTGTTGTACTACTCCTGTTACTCCCATTGGCGAAATTGTTTTACTCGTGTTTTTCATACCTACCGTCGAATTTAACACTGACCTGGCCGCCCCTGTATCTACAAGAAAAGGTAATGATCTACCAGCTACATCAACTGTGACCTCAGGTTCACTACCAAGGCTAGCAATCAACTTCACTGGCTGCAGACTACAGGTGTGGCCCAACCACTATTGTATATTGTATATTGTGACCCGTTGGCAGCTACAATATGTGAGGGGGGTAGCGGAGAATTTTCATAGGTCTGCCAGTCCCTCCTAGGTGGGTATCTCCTTGTTTCCCCTACGTGTGACTCGTAACTTCTCCTATGCGATCCCTGATCCCTATTATGTGTATTATAATGTGGTTCATATCCTGGTCTAGGGGGTCGATATACCGTATGTGTGCCTTTATAACTACAGTTCTGTGCAAAATGTCCTTCCTTTCGACAGTTATAGCATACTACTAAACGTGACTTGCCATCTGTGGTTTTGGCTGATGCGGTTTGGTTGTAAGGGCATTTATACTTACTGTAATCATCTTATCCCCCTGTGACTCCCTGTGCTTAATGACGTTCCGATCTCCAGTTAGGTAGTGGTTTGTTCCCTTGTTCTTAATGTCTCTTTTAACCCGTCCATTAATACGGACACAGCTGCCTCCCTGTGATGTATATTGTCCTTAATGTCCTCGACCCCAGTGTATCTAGCCATTTCCTGCAGTGCTTGGTGGAAATATTCAGATGCCGTTTCACCTTCTTTTTGTCTTATGGAAAAGATTTTATTCCATTTGACAACAGTAGGGAAATATACTCCTAATTGCAGATTGATTTGTCGTACATTCCCCTGAGTGTACTCATAAGTGAGGTACCTCTGCGTCTAATTTACAATCCGTAATGAATTTCACGAGGTCAATATTGGAAGGTAAACATACTTGTAGCACTGTTCGCCAATCTTTGTTTGTGGGTTCGTTGGCGTTACCTTATTCTTTAATGAACCTCTGGCATGCGACTAGATCCTTTCTGGGATCGGGAAATTCAGACATAATTGTCCTCAATTCTGTCCAGGACCAGGGACAATGCATAGCAATGTTTCTGATGAGAGTGACTCCCTGAGCGTCAGTCTTCCCATTGGGGACTGCGATCACCCTGACAGGATTTAGTTCAATTACATCATTCTGAGTTGATTCTACAAAGTGAGGTGCAATTGTCTCTGCATAATGTACGGTACCGTACTTACCTGTGGACACGACCTCACTTATCCCTCCGCTAGGGGGCCTTACTACTGATCTTACTGTTTGGGCCGTGCCCACCTGAGTGTTCTGTATGGTGGCTGCTAGAGAGAGTGCCGATATCGTGCTGGGCTCATCTTCTTGCTCTAGGTCCTGAGGAAAGTTTAAAATGGGATACAACTTGCAAGGGTTAGCGTTAGTGCATTTATCGACTATACTCTTATCGGATACCAATATGCCATTGTCTAGCCACTTTCTCCCCTACAATATACGGTGGTGTTGGTGGTGCGGTTGCCATCATTTTCCAGCTAGGTTTGGTACCTGCTGCGTGAGCCAATTCTCTTTGCATATCGCCATAAATTTAAACAGTTTGTGTGTCTGACCCTTTGCTTTCGGGGTTTTATCAGACATATCCTAATCCTTAAATTCTGCAATACCTCTGGTTCAAAACTGCCTACCTTAGGGAATGGTTCCCTATCTTCCGCAGTCATACGTTCCCATTCATTGCAAAAAACTTCTGTGTGTGGTCTATGCTTCTCACACATTATGTACCTCGCCGCCCCCCCTGGGCCGCGGAATGTCAACCTGAACCCTGGTTGAACGTCCCTTACTTGAGCAACTGGCCCCCATATTTTGCAGGTATTGTCCTTTTGGCTAATCCCACAAAAAAAAAATACTCAATATAAGGCAACGGTGAAAGTTCTCTGAGTGCTTTCACCCACTCACGCCACCGATGGCCAGTTCTACCATACACTGTTGATAGCGCAGGCAATGTACCCAACCTAGGGCCCCTATACAACCTCTATTTACTGGAAGTTTCTGGGAATAACTTGCCCTTTCCAGTAAATATAAGCCGTTGGAGATTTACTGAGAGAGACCAGCAAAAACTCCCTTAACCTTTATTGTACAGAAATCACGCTTGCGTATGCTATATTCAGCGCTAGTGATCCCACGATTTTACGCAAAGCTCGTAAAAAGAGTATCACGTTGCGCTAACTATTGCACCCACGAACGTGTGGTCCAATCGCACAGCGTATAGGTAATTGTTACTTATCCTCCGTACGACCAAAGGAATCGATTTTTCAGGCTGCGAAACCTCAGCCAGAGCGTATCAAAAACAAGCCTATATGGGTAAACCTCGCTAACCCTTTGGGCTGCGGTACTCTAAACCTCGCTGACCTTCTGGTCTGCGGTACTCTGCTACCTTGCTCCTTTGTACTTCAATCTATATTAACATGAGTCAGCTGCCTCATGCCGAGTCTCCACTCACTCAGTGTACCACTTCTACGGGATCACGAATTCCCTGGGTCCACAAAACCTTTATTATATTTGCTCACTCATGTTCGTTCACTCAAATATACTTTGGTTTTTCTGTACAGAAAATTCACTTTCATTCAGATAAACAGCCTTAGTACCAGAGGTAATACAGTAAAAAAGGTTTTATTTAAACAAAATTTTGGAAACCGAGCAATTTGTACTATTGTAGCGTGGCTACTGTTCCGCCCCTAAATTAAAAAATGCTATTGTGTAATTTGTACTTAGCGGTCATACCCTTACGCACGTTGCGTAAACAGGCGACCGTGCGTATGTCTTTACGTTGCGTACGCAGTCCCGTACTATGTCCGAGACACGTGTACAAAAACCTACGTCCGCAACAGTACAAATCCCACACTTCTATAAATGTAAGCGATATTACCTATAATCATTTACTTAACACAACACAGTTGTCTTTCTGTATAAACCTTTTTAACTAGGCCAGACTGTGTTTTACGTTTACTTCATTAATATTTATTCTATATTTTTAACTAAATAGCAACAAATTTCTCCGTACAGGTCTAAATGAATCTAGTAATCAATATTTATGGCAACAATATGAGCAGGTATACAAATACAAAGTACAGGGGTGGGCTTGTGTTGTGTGCGCATTTGGCGCCAAACAGAAATTCACAGACCTTTAAAAAAATAGCTTTGCTTATTTACTTTACGGGTCCCACCGGCATCCCTACAAACCATGCATAGCAGACGCCATCTAATTGGCAATACAAACAGGGTTTCCAGTGTATCCACCAACCAGAAAAAGGTTTACGTAGGATACCTGTCCCTGTCCGCCCTTTGCTGATAGATAAAGTCTGCTTTAACCTGCTAGGCTGCGGGTATGAGGAAAAACCTGATGATGCCACCAATTGATAATGTCGATATTATCTTAAACCATAAAGCTATACCTTTAAACACACTTTTACCATGGAGCCGCTGCGGCCGCTAGACTTAATATGCACTCTATATACTTTTTACGCTATTTGGGTAATGAGTCCCATACCGCGTAAGGACTCTGCGTACAAACGCAACGCTGAGGGTACAAAGTACACGCAGCGCGTACACACTCAATTGATACACCTTTAAACCTTCTTAGTAATGCAATGCAGTGTGAAGCCTGGTTTGGTGATGGCCTTGTTAATATGCTCTCGGCAGATGCCACTGGTAAGTCTACCTTCTTGCCATATGTTCCCTCACAACGGTTGGTGACGCATTATGGTAGGATGCAGTAATTTCGACTGAATAGATATGGTTTCCCCTTTTCTTTGCAGATAGAGGAAGGTAAAAAAAGGTAAGAGATCAGCTGCCTTTTCAAGTTCACAGGAGCAGAAATCATCCTATGTTTTCTGCCACGTCCACAGCTGGATGTTGGGTCTATCTTGCGGGAGCCCACACCGGTGGCACCACGTCTAAAACTCTTCAGTCAGTCCTGGAAAGGACAGGGACCAGTGATTTAAGGATATAGTCCCTAGGGGGACGTATGGGATTTACATGTAAAAGAAACCAGAAAGAAATTGATTACCTGGATCTAATTGTGAGAGGTGAAGGAAATAGGATCGAAACAAAAAACTTTATTAAGAAGGTGGATTCCAATTCTTATGTATTCTTCAAGAGTGGTTATGCATCCCACTGGAAGACGAACATCCCCTACTCTCAGTTTTGTAGAGTAAAGAGAAATTGTAGTAAAGGGGAAGATTGCGAACAACAACTATATCACTGACCTGGTTTGGGAGTGTTGTGGACTCGGGGCTTCTTCCGATGACCGGGAAGAGGAACCGCCACTGGGTCGCAGTAGGGATGGCCGGATGTAGGTCTTCCTCATGCAGGACTACGTCGGCAGGCGGGAGGCACAGAGGAGTTCTTGACGGTCTCCTGTAAGACAAGACTCGTAGAAATACTGAAGGCTGGGGTACTGAGATATTAGAGGTACCGTGATGTCGGAGGCTCCGCGGTATTGGGGTTCTGAGGTGCTGGAAGTACAGGGCGTGCTAGGAGGCCCCTGGAGGTACGGAGATGCTTGGAGGCACGAGGTGCTTGGAGGCACGGAGGTGCTTGGAGGCACGGAGGTGCTTGGAGGCACGGAGGTGCTTGGAGACACGAGGTGCTTGGAGGCACGGAGGTGCTTGAAGGCACGGGGGTACTTGGAGGCACGGAGGTGCTTGGAGGCACGAGGTGCTTGGAGGCACGGAGGTGCTTGGAGGCACGGAGGTGCTTGGAGGCACGGGATGCTTGGAGGCACAGGATGCTTGGAGGCACAGGACGAGGGAGCTCTGGAATCACAGCTTCCGAAGGAGAAACGAAGATACTCAGGCACCGGATCTCTGCCTGGTATCCGCTTTTAAACTCCCCGCCCCAGCCTGATTGACGGAGCAGGCAGGTGACGTCAGACCTGCTCCGCCTGCTTGCCCTCACTTGCGATGGCGGCGTCCCTGCTTCCGGGAAGCCGCCGGGGAGCAGCGCCGACCCGCCACTGAATCCGGAGACCGCCAGGGGGAACGAGGCGCCGGGCAGACCAGACCACCCGTAGGGACAAGCGCGGCCGCCGCGGCCGCTGCAGGTTTGTAACAGTACCCCCTCCTCCAGGAGTGGCCCCTGGACACTTCCCGGGCTTAGTCGGATGTTTGGAGTGGAAGATCCGAATCAGACGAGGAGCCATTACTTCAGTAGCTCCAATCCAACTTCTTTCCTCAGGACCGTAACCCTTCCAGTCCACCAAGTACTGTAATTTTTTATGAAGATAACGGGAGTCAAGAATAGCTTTGATTTCAAACTCTGCTCCGGCTTCTGCCACTACTGACGTTGACCTAGGGAGTGCTGAGTGGAACCGATTCAGAACGAGGGGACGGAGTAGAGAAACATGAAAGGCGTTAGGTACTCGAAGATGGGCAGGCAAACCCAGTTTACAGACCACAGGATTTAAGACTTGTAGCACAGGGTAGGGCCCGATGAACCTTGGAGCGAATTTCATGGTAGGCACCTTCAGCCGGAGGTTCCGTGTGGACAGCCATACCCTGTCCCCAACTTTATATTGAGGTGCAGCTCGCCGTTTCTTATCTGCGAAGAACTTGTACCGAGCCGAAACCTGCTTAAGATTGGCATGAACCTTCCTCCAAATTTGTCCAAAGTGTCGTAGAGTGGATACTACAGCAGGAACCTCTACTAACGGAAGGCTTGGAAATTCCGGAACACGGGGATGGAACCCGTAATTGACGAAAAATGGTGATTCCCCAGTGGAAGAATGAAACAAATGGTTGTGGGCAAACTCCGCCCAAGGCAGCAACTCCACCCAATTGTCCTGTGAAGGAGAGAGGTACAGACGAAGAAAAGTCTCTAGATCCTGATTGACACGTTCCGTTTGTCCATTTGTTTGGGGATGATAAGCAGACGAAAACTTAAGTTTGATTTGCAGAGTCGAACAAAGGGCTTTCCAAAACCTGGCGGTGAACTGTACTCCTCGGTCAGAAACAATCTCTTGTGGCAACCCATGCAAACGAAAATGTTCTCGGATAAACAGTAGTGCCAGTTTCGGTGCTGTTGGAAGACCAGTCAAGGGCACAAAGTGTGCCATCTTCGAAAAACGGTCAACGATAACCCAAACGGTGTTGAAACCTTTGGAACAGGGCAGGTCAGTGACGAAGTCCATGGAAATGTGAGTCCAGGGTCTCACAGGGATAGGCAGAGGACGAAGTAACCCTGCAGGAGGCAAACGAGGAGATTTGTGTTGTGTACATTGGGGACAGGAATTAACGCAATCTTGTACATCCTTCCTCATGGTGTTCCACCAGTAAGATCTTTGCAGAAACTTGTACATCTTCTGAGCGCCGGGATGACCGGAAAACTTGGAGTTATGGACCCACAGTAGTATCCTTGAGCGGAATCTAGCTGGTACGGACATTCTTCCAGGAGGAGGAGCTGGAGTAGTTAAAGCAACAGAGACAGAAACTGGATTCAGAATTAAACCCCGCTCCGGAGGTTCATCCTCGTCAGAGGAAACTTGTGAACGAGAAAGTGCATCTGCTTTAATATTGAGACTCCCGGCCCGGTACTTGATAATGAACGAGAATCGGGAAAAGAAAAGTGCCCATCTTGCCTGGCGAGGATTCAAGCACTGTGCGGATTTGATGTACAGCAAATTCTTGTGATCTGTGTAGATAGTAAACACGTGTTTAGCCCCTTCCAGAAGATATCTCCATTCTTCCAAGGCAGACTTGATTGCCAAGAGTTCCTGGTCTCCAATAGTGTAGTTCCGTTCGGCCGGAGAGAACTTACGAGAATGGAAGCCACACGGATGTAGTTTCTTATCAGAGGAATACTGGGAGAGAACAGCCCCAACTCCGACTGAAGACGCATCAACTTCTAAGAAGAAGGGTTCATCGAAATCTGGTTGTTTGAGAACTGGAGCCGTCATGAAGGCTAATTTTAAACGAGAAAAAGCTAAAATGGCTTCCGGGGACCACAGACTAGGATTGGAACCCTTCCTCGTCAGGGCAGTAATGGGCGCAACAATGGTGGAGAAACCCTTAATGAATTTCCTGTAGTAGTTCGCAAAGCCCAGGAATCTTTGTATTGCTTTCAGGGAAAGAGGTTGAGTCCAGTCACGAATGGCAGATAACTTTTCCGGATCCATGCGAAGCTCCGTCCCCGAGATGACATAACCGAGGAACGGAATAGATGTTACTTCAAAGGTACACTTGGAGAGCTTGGCGTAGAGATGATTCTCTCGTAAACGGTGTAGTACTTCTTTGACTTGTAACCTGTGTTCGACAAGATTCTTGGAAAAAATCAATATGTCGTCCAAATATACCACAACGCTCTGATACAGCATATCACGAAAGATTTCATTGACGAATCCCTGGAAAACCGCGGGAGCATTACTAAGACCAAATGGCATCACCAAGTATTCGTAATGCCCATCTCGGGTATTAAAGGCAGTCTTCCATTCATCCCCCTCTCGGATGCGTATAAGATTATAAGCTCCTCTCAAGTCGAGTTTGGAAAAAATGCGGGCCCCACGAACCCTATCAAATAACTCTGTGATTAGTGGCAACGGGTACTTATTCTTAATAGTAATGTCATTTAGGCCGCGGTAGTCGATGCATGGTCTCAACCCTCCGTCTTTTTTCTTCACAAAAAAGAAGCCTGCACCAGCAGGGGAGGAAGAGGGGCGAATGAATCCTTTGAGCAGATTGGACTTAATATACTCCGACATGGCTTGGGTCTCAGGAAGAGACAGAGGATATGTGCGACCACGGGGTGGCGTCTTCCCTGGGACAAGGTCAATAGAGCAGTCCCAAGGCCTGTGAGGTGGTAATAGGTCCGCAGCTTGTTCCGAAAACACGTCCTTGTACCCTTGATATGCCTCCGGAATGTGCTCTTCATCCGTCTTGGAAGTGACACGGAGCGGACAGACAGGAGTAAGACAATTAGTGTGACAAAAGGAACTCCAGGACAGAATTTGTGACGACTTCCAGTCGATGTGGGGATTATGACTTTTTAGCCAAGGTATTCCAAGAACCAGATCATGGGACATTTCTGGGATTACCAAGAGTTCCAAATCTTCCTGATGTAGAGCCCCGACCTGCAGCTTAACTGGCCCCGTGCGCCACCTTATAAGACCTTTGGCAATTCTAGTCCCATTGATAGCCGTCAGTGAGATTGGCCGCTCGATAGGCCGTAACTTCAAACCCAAACTTTGGGCACAGATGGAAGAAACGAAGTTCCCCGCAGCTCCGGAGTCCAATAGGGCTTCACAAGACTTGGAGACTGAGTTGGAGACTAGAGTTACTGGAAGCAAACAGTCCGAAGTTGGAGAAGCTTTTGTCGCAACTCCCAGCTTGACTCCTCCGGAACAAGCTAGGACTGCCCGTTTCCCGGACGGACTTTACAAGATTTAAGAAAATGATCTGCGGCTCCACAGTAAAGGCAGAGTTTACCCTCACGACGACGCTGTCGTTCTTCTGGAGACAGTCGGGAGCGGTTAATTTGCATGGGCTCATCTGAGCTAGGTGAGGCCACCGGCCTAGGAGTAGGATTCCGGAGCCTGGGACGATCTGAATGGCTACGTTCTCTTCCACGCTCTTGCATCCGAAGATCCACCTTGACGCACAGAGAAATCAAATCTTCTAATGGATCCGGCAGATCTCTAGTAACCAGCTCATCTTTCAGCCGGTCGGAAAGACCGTTCCAGAAGGCAGCTCTCAGGGCGTCATTATTCCAGCGTAGTTCGGAAGCAATGGTCTGGAAATGAACCACATACTGGCCCACGGAACGGGCGCCTTGCCGAACATGGAGCAAATCGGAAGAAGCCGTGGTCATTCTGCCGGGTTCGTCGAAAATCCTTCGAAAGGACGAGATGAAGTTGGTATAGTTGGAAACCATGGGATCGGACCGTTCCCATAGTGGAGACACCCAATCCAAAGCAGAACCTTCCAATAAAGAAATGATATATGCTACCTTGGACCGGTCTGTAGGAAAGTTGTGTGCAAGTAGCTCGAAATGTACCTCGCATTGGTTCAAGAAACCGCGGCAATTTTTGGGATTCCCATTATAGCGGGACGGAGTAGGCAACTGAAGACGTGGAGTGATACCAGCCGATGGTTGAACATTACTGGCAACGACAACTGGTGCGACCACTGGAGCAGGAGCCGGAATTACTGAGGCCAGAGACGCCTGGATCTGATCCAGACGTCCGGACAACTGCTGGAGGTACTGCATCACCTGGCCTTGCGCCGCCTCCTGACTTTGTACTCGGGAAGCCAGGTTCTGGATGGCACTCGAGTCCGTGTTCCGAATCCCCGAGTCCATTAGGCCTGAGTATACTATCACTGACCTGGTTTGGGAGTGTTGTGGACTCGGGGCTTCTTCCGATGACCGGGAAGAGGAACCGCCACTGGGTCGCAGTAGGGATGGCCGGATGTAGGTCTTCCTCATGCAGGACTACGTCGGCAGGCGGGAGGCACAGAGGAGTTCTTGACGGTCTCCTGTAAGACAAGACTCGTAGAAATACTGAAGGCTGGGGTACTGAGATATTAGAGGTACCGTGATGTCGGAGGCTCCGCGGTATTGGGGTTCTGAGGTGCTGGAAGTACAGGGCGTGCTAGGAGGCCCCTGGAGGTACGGAGATGCTTGGAGGCACGAGGTGCTTGGAGGCACGGAGGTGCTTGGAGGCACGGAGGTGCTTGGAGGCACGGAGGTGCTTGGAGACACGAGGTGCTTGGAGGCACGGAGGTGCTTGAAGGCACGGGGGTACTTGGAGGCACGGAGGTACTTGGAGGCACGGAGGTGCTTGGAGGCACGAGGTGCTTGGAGGCACGGAGGTGCTTGGAGGCACGGAGGTGCTTGGAGGCACGGAGGTGCTTGGAGGCACGGGATGCTTGGAGGCACAGGATGCTTGGAGGCACAGGACGAGGGAGCTCTGGAATCACAGCTTCCGAAGGAGAAACGAAGATACTCAGGCACCGGATCTCTGCCTGGTATCCGCTTTTAAACTCCCCGCCCCAGCCTGATTGACGGAGCAGGCAGGTGACGTCAGACCTGCTCCGCCTGCTTGCCCTCACTTGCGATGGCGGCGTCCCTGCTTCCGGGAAGCCGCCGGGGAGCAGCGCCGACCCGCCACTGAATCCGGAGACCGCCAGGGGGAACGAGGCGCCGGGCAGACCAGACCACCCGTAGGGACAAGCGCGGCCGCCGCGGCCGCTGCAGGTTTGTAACAAACTACAGCTATAAGCAAAAAGATTTGAGGACAGAGGATATCTGAAGAAATTAACTGAAGATGCGCTGAGAAGAACTGATCTTAAACCTCGAGACGATTTGCTCCTTTATAAGAACAAGGAGGATAGTTCTACTGATGTTAGCTTCATCACTCAGTTTAATAGCCACGAGAAGGAAATTAGGAAAGTTTTGACAAAACATTGGAACCTGTTAAAAATGGATCCTGTTCTGGATGAAATTTTATCAGAAAAGCCTAAGATAGTCTTTAAAAAAGCTAGGAGTTTGAAAGATCATCTAGCGCCAAGCATGCTCCCCCCTAAAAAAAAGTAGAAAAGAAAGGAATATTTGATAGTGCATTAAAAGGGTTCTACAAATGTAACCACTGCAACATATGCAAGTTTGCACATCCAAACACACACACAGTGGGGAATTTTAATGACTGTAGGTCTTTTCCTATATTAGATTTTATAAATTGTAATACCACCTGGGTAATTTTACATTTTGGAATGTCCTGTAACCTCAAATATGTTGGAAAAACGAAGAGACCGTTGAAAATAAGGATACAGGAACATATACGTAGTATAAGGAACAAAGTGGATATACATACCATTCCGAGACATTTCAAATCTTTTCGTGCTTCTGACACTAATGGTCTTAAATTTAAAGCCATTGAATTAGTGCAGTTGGGCCCCAGGGGGGGAGATCGTGAAAATAAATTATCCAGACAGGAAATGTATTGGATTTTTGAATTAAATACTCTTAGGCCCTCATTCCGAGTTGTTCGCTCGGTATTTTTCATCGCATCGCAGTGAAATTCCGCTTAGTACGCATGCGCAATATTCGCACTGCGACTGCGCCAAGTAATTTTACAATGAAGATAGTATTTTTACTCACGGCTTTTTCTTCGCTCCGGCGATCGTAGTGTGATTGACAGGAAATGGGTGTTACTGGGCGGAAACACTGCGTTTTAGGGGCGTGTGGATAAAAACGCTACCGTTTCCGGAAAAAAAGCAGGAGTGGCCGGAGAAACGGGGGAGTGTCTGGCCGAACGCTGGGTGTGTTTGTGACGTCAAACCAGGAACGACAAGCACTGAACTGATCGCAGATGCCGAGTAAGTGTGGAGCTACTTTGAAACTGCTAAGTAGTTTGTAATCGCAATATTGCGAATACATCATTCGCAATTTTAAGAAGCTAAGATTCACTCCCAGTAGGCGGCGGCTTAGCGTGTGTAACTCTGCTAAAATCGCCTTGCGACCGATCAACTCGGAATGAGGGCCTTACTCCGCACGGTCTGAATGACAATTATGAGATTGCACCTTTTCTTTGAGCTCAATATTTTCTTTTACCCAATATGTGAAATCCATGTTGCTGCTATTGTTTTGTTCTTGAGCATAATACTGTATATTTTTTTATGAGTTTTTGTCTGTAACATTTATTAACTATTCCCTGAGGCTCAGATTGCTGCTACTATATGTCTTATTATATGTGAAACCTATGCTGCTGCTATTCAATTTAGTGTTGGCTTTTTAATACCGTATCTTTTTTATGAGTTTTTGTCTGTAATATTTATTAACTATTTCCTGAGGTTCAAATTGCTGCTATTATAGGTTTTAATCATTGTATTTTAATATTACATTGGAGTGTGACTTTTAATGCTACTTTCAAATTTCCACTTTATATATATGTGGGATCTGAAGCAATACCATGGTTACTGATTACTGTCTAATACCTCTAAAAATAAGGGACATATACTATGGTTTAGTTGTTTTTTTGATCACCGAGGTACGATCCCCACCCAAGCTGGGCAAGGAGACGACACTGTGACCGTTATCCCCCTTGTACCGGTGCGGGCAGAACGGACCAGTTATGTGATCGATATTAAATACCTTCCCCGTGCAGAGTGCGGGGAACTGGGGGGCGTGTACCCATGTTGTGTATATGTTGCTAAGGTAACACTCCATATGCTACAGATCGGCTGTCACCGTGATGCTCCTTGAGAGCACACGGGAGGATCGAGCACCATGAGCTTAAGTGCTATGGCAACGAGCTGGATATGGTAGTTGGTTTGATCCCGGAGGACGCAGCGGACGTGATGACGTCACTGACGCCCCCGGGATCACCTAGCAACGGGCAGCAGTTGTTGCCATTAGGTTCCCGAAGTGCACAGTGGGCGTGTCCGCGTCACTGACATGCTCGGGATCATTTAGTAACGGGCGGCAGGATCTTTTTATCTATTAGTGCATTCTCGGAAGATGCTGCGGGCGTAATGACATCATGGCGATCCCGTGATTATGTTATAGCAGGAAGTAGTGTGTGTTTATTATTATTGTACTCCCGGAAGTGATGTCAAAATGAACCTGGAAGTGATGTCAAAATGAACCCGGAAGTGATGTCAAAATGAACTGAAAGGCGGGAAAACACTCCCCTTAATTATCTCATTAGTGTAGCTATAAGTAGAGAGAGCAGGCAGTGGGGTAGTATACTCCTGATGAAGTCCAGGTTTGATATGGCATAAGGATGAAACGTGTTGAGGAACAGAGACCGAACTGTATCTACTACACATCAGATAAGCTATTTTTACATTATTTTGATGTACGGGTATTTGCTTTGTTTTTTTAACAATTAAACTGGTGTTAAAACTTTATTACACTATTTCGACTACCTTCTTTCTTTTCATTGGTGATCATTGAGCATTAGAAGTACCATGAGGTTCTGGAGGTGAAGGGAGAAATCTATCCAGTTCGGGAATTCCCATTTTGAGAGCGTGCGATTTAATTAAGTGGTTAACTCCACTCATGATGGTACTTGCGTTTTTTTAAGGGTGTTATTGAATCGGTGGAGGTTTTCATTTGAAGGATTCTAATATATTGCACTAGTAGGCGCTGTTTTCACCTTCTTTCTAGATCCATCAAAACAGACCGACTGAACACCGGTCACCTGGATTACGGCTGCCACCCTGTCAGAGGGAGTGTGGATTGGAGACAGAGAAATTGGACATTACCACTGTCTCTGTACTAAGACTCTTTATTTTCACTCATTTGGTGTAGCGCTAAGTACCACCATTTTTTTGAGCAGTGTGTGTGTGTGTGTGTGTGTGTGTGTGTGTATGTATATATATATATATACTAGGTGCTTCATCGCGCCCTACGGGCGCTCTTCACACCGTCGCAAGGGGCTACACCCCCTTAACCCTTGCATGCCTTTCTGGGGTTCAGTGTTTGTATTATATGGAGTATTACCTGCATTCCTTTGTTAGTGGTTAAATATTGCACAATGAAAGGGCGTGCGATGGTGAAGGAGGCGCAGCCCCTTGCAACGGCGTGAACAGCACCTGCAGGGCACAATGTACAGAATGTAGAAGGTTCGGCTGTGGATGGGGGAGGGTGTCTGTAGATGCTGCAGGTAGAGGGGGGGTGGAAGCGGGGGGGCCCGGATGGGGAAGGGTCGGGAGATGCTGTGGGTGGGGGAGGGGCAGAGGAGTGGGGGCTTCAGATGGGGGATGGGGTCCAGAGGCACTGCCGGTGGGGGAAGGGCAGGGGTGCCAAGGGTGGGAGAGGGGCAGGTGCGGGGATGTTGCGGATGGGTGAAGGGTTCCGGAGGTGCTGTGAGATGGGAAGGGGCGGGGGTGGGATAGGGTGTCCGGAGGTGCCGTGAGTAGGGGAGGGGCAGGTACAGGGGGTGCGGCGGATGGGGAAGGAGGTCCGGAGGTGCTGCAGGTGGTGGAGGGGCAGGTGGGGGAGGGGTGGATGAGGGGGGCACCGCGGATGGAGGAGGGTGTCTGCAGATACTGCGGGTGGAGGGGGGGAAGGTGTTGGGGGAGACATATATGGGGGGTGGATGGTGGAGGGGGTCTGGAGATGCTGTGGGTTGTGGAGGGGCGGAGGAGTGGAAGCCGCGGGTGGTGTAGGGGGTCTGGAGGCACAGCGTGTGGGGGAGGGGTGGGGTGCCACATGTGGTAGAGGGGAAGGTGCGGAGGTGTGGTGCATTGGGGAGGGGTCTGGAGGCGCTACGGGTACTGTACCTGCCAAAAAGGTAGTTGGAGGGTATGCAGTAACAGGGCCAGGACAGGGGTGACAGGGTCAGAATATGGGTGACAGGGTCAGAACAGGGGTGACAGAGCCAGGACAGGGGTGACGGGGCCAGAACAGGGGTGACGGGGCCAGAACAGGGGCGACAGGGCCAGGACAGAAATTACAGGGACAGGATAGGGGTGACATGGCCATGGTAGGGGCGGCAGGACCAGGACAGGGGTGACAGGGCCAGAATAGGGTTGACAGGGCAAGCACAGGGGTGACAGGGCCAGGATAACGGTGACAGGGACATGACAGAACACAGGGCACGGGAGAGATTGGTATTAGGGACAGAACAGTGGTGACAGACAGATGTGTATTACCGGAGTCACTGCTGCTGGCTGCTGCTATTCCACTCCAACCTGTTGGGATCTGCTGCTGGTGGAGACTTGGCATGGCTGACTTTGTCAGGCTGGAGTCCTGCTTCCTCTGCCCGTCCGCATCCCTTCCCCCCTGTCAGACTCGGGTTTGTCTGTGTCCCCGGAGGGGGCGCTAGTGGGTCAGTGGAGGTGGAAGGGAGAAAGCGAGGAGGCTGGATTAAGTTTCTGCGCATGGGCGCAATGATATTTTATTATACAGCAGGTTCACAACGGCAGTAAAATAAACAGTAATAAATGCAAATGTCAATAGTGCAGCATGGAAGCTGAAAGTCTATGGCAACGGAAATATGGCAGATGGATGAAAGGTAACTGATGAGTGATAACTGATGATAATAATAACAGGTGAAAGTATACTGATGAAATAATAACTTGGCAGGAGATAAACTGGTATGGGAACCAGAGCAGTTTAAAGCGTGGAGCCAGCAGAGATGGTAATGAATGGCAAACCTGGTAGCAGAGGCAGGAGACTGACGATGTCCACAGTGCAGGTGATGAGGCACTGGCAGCAAGCAAGCTGCATCACAGGTGGGGAGATGGAACACACCTGGAGTCAGTCTCTACTGCTTAGGCTGAAGCACACTGAGATGATGATTAGTGTGAAGCCTGTAACAGAAGCAGGTGTTGCTGAAGCTTGTAGTTCCACGGAGCTGTGAGAGGTAACCAGAAGCACAGAGTCACAGATAGATAACCAGGAACACGGAACAACAGGTAGGTATCCAGGAACACGGAGGAACAGGAACCAGATCCAGACACATGGGTCGCAGGAGTGACACAAAGTTCAGGATGCCTGCAGACTGATCCTGCAGCTCTATATATACCCCCTGTTGCACAGTCATTGGTGGGAGTGAGGAAAGTGGGTGCGGCCAAGCACCGGATTGGCCGCCGTACTCTGACTGCTGGAAACTGTCATGGCGGCGCCCATGCCGCGGCCTAGCGGGAACGCGGCGTGCTACACGCCCGCTGTCACAGGAGCGTTCCCAGGCCCAGGATGACGTCTGATGGCAGAGGTGCGGATGACAGTGGAACGCAGGGACCCAGGACGGAGTCCGCACTGGCGGACAGATGTGACCGTGGTGAGTCGATTCCTGACAGTACCCCCCCCTTTAAGGGTGGGCACTGAACACCCACGTGGCTTTGCAGGATGAGTGTTATGGAAGACACGGACCAACCTTGGAGCATGGACATCTGACGAATTCACCCAACTTCTCTCCTCCAGACCATAACCGGACCAATCGATAAGGTATTGTAGACGACCATACCGGCAACGGGAATCCAGAATCTTCTCTATTTCGAACTCCACGGCCCGCTGAGTTCGAACTTTGGGGCCGACTGGAAGAGCTCTATGGAAGCGATTCAGGACTAATGGTCTGAGGAGAGAGACATGAAATGCATTAGGTATTCGCAGAGAAGATGGTAACTTAAGCTTGTAGGCCACAGGGTTGATGACTCTTTCAACAGGAAAGGGACCGATGAAACGTGGTGCAAATTTCATCGACGGGACCCTAAGACGGAGGTTCCGGGTAGAAAGCCAAACCTTGTCCCCAGGTTTCAGGCTAGGGACTGCACGTCTTTTGCGATCAGCAAAGTATTTATACCAGCTGGAGGTCTTCTTGAGAGAAGTGTGAATCCTCCTCCAGGTTGAGGAGAACTGACTCAGGGCAGTAGTGGCAGCAGGAACATCCATGTGAGGGAGTTCTTGGAAGTCTGGAACACGAGGATGTTGCCCATATACTGCAAAGAATGGAGTTGTCTCAGTAGCAGTGTGATAGCGGAAGTTGTGGGCAAATTCGGCCCACGGGAGCAGATCCAACCAGTCATCCTGAGAAGATGAAACATACAATCTTAAAAATGTCTCTAATTCCTGATTTACCCTCTCTGTCTGCCCATTCGTCTGAGGGTGGTAAGATGACGAGAACTTCAGTTTAACCTGCATGGCAGAACAGAGGGCCCTCCAAAACCTCGCTACAAACTGTACACCTCGGTCGGATATTATTTCTGAGGGTAGACCATGTAGACGGAAAATCTCCCGTAGGAAGATTTGGGCGAGTTTTGGGGCAGAAGGGAGACCCTGGAGAGGAACAAAATGGGTCATCTTGGTAAATCTGTCCACTACAACCCAGATGGTATTGTATCCTTGAGAAGGAGGGAGGTCGGAGATAAAGTCCATGGACAGGTGTGACAGGGGCGGCTAGGAACAGACCATGGTTGTAACTGACCTGCTGGAGACTGACGAGGAATCTTGTGCTGCGCACACTTAGGACAGGATGCCACGAAATCCTTGATGTCAGCTTTCATCTTTGGCCACCAGTATGTCTCAGAGAGGAACTTGAAGGTTTTCAGAACACCGGGATGTCCAGTGAACTTGGATTGATGGGCCCAAGACAGCAACTTGGGACGGAGTTCTGGGGAAACAAAAGTCTTACCAGGAGGAGGAGCTGGGGAGACTTGAGATGCAGCAAATACCACTGGACTCAGGATGGAATGTGGAACTGAGTCAGACGTTTCCTCTTCGGACTCCATAGATCGAGATAAAGCGTCAGCTTTAACATTCTGCGAACCTGGGCGGAAATTAAGCTTAAAGTTAAAACGAGAGAAAAGCATAGCCCACCGGGACTGGCGAGGATTAAGGCACTGGGCTGCCTTTAAATATAGCAGATTTTTATGATCCGTATAGATGTTGAACGGATGTTTGGCCCCTTCCAGGAGATACCTCCATTCCTCGAGGGCCAGCTTAATCGCCAGTAGTTCTTGATCTCCAACGGAATAGTTAGCTTCTGCAGGGAGGAATTTACAAGAATAAAATCCACAGGGGTGGATCTTCCCATCAGTTCCCTTCTGGGAGAGAACAGCTCCAACTCCAACTGTAGAGGCATCCACCTCCAACTCGAACGGCTTGTTTACATCTGGTTGAGACAGAACTGGAGCAGACATAAAGGCCAGCTTGATCTTCTGGAAGGCCGCTAAAGCCTCTTCTGACCAGTTGGAATGATCTGCCCCTTTCCGAGTTAAGTTGGTAATAGGAGCGATGAGAGTTGAGAATCCTCGGATAAACTTCCTATAGTAATTGGCGTATCCCAGGAATCGCTGAATAGACTTGAGAGAATATGGAATGGACCAATTGGCAATGGCTTCCAACTTTGTCGGGTCCATCTGGAGATCCGATCCGGAAATTATATACCCCAGGAAGGGTATAGAGGAAACTTCAAAGGTACACTTGGATAATTTACCGTAGAGCCGGTTCTCACGAAGACGTCGGAGAACTTCACGGACTTGTAGACGATGAGAGGAGAGATCTTGGGAGAAGATGAGGATATCATCCAGATAAACTACAAGGTATTTGTACAGAACGTCACGGAAGATTTCGTTCACAAAGTTCTGGAACACTGCTGGGGCATTACTCAACCCGAATGGCATTACCCGGTACTCATAATGACCATCTCGAGTATTAAAAGCTGTCTTCCATTCGTCACCACTCCGGATTCTGATGAGGTTGTAGGCACCGCGGAGATCTAACTTGGTGAAGATGCGTGCTCCCTTAACTCTGTCAAACAATTCGGTAATGAGTGGTAATGGATAGCTATTTTTGACGGTAATGTCATTGAGACCCCGGTAGTCGATGCATGGACGCAATCCTCCATCTTTTTTCTTAACAAAGAAGAAGCCCGCACCAGCGGGTGAAGACGAGGGACGGATGAATCCTTTCTGTAAGTTCTCCCTGATGTAGTCGCTCATCGCTTCAGTTTCAGGAACGGACAATGGATAGGTACGCCCCCTAGGTGGTTTCTTGCCAGGAACAAGGTCAATGGGGCAATCCCACTCTCTATGGGGCGGCAAAACATCAGCGGCTTTTTCACTGAAGACGTCAGAGAAATCTTGGTAAGCCGCAGGAAGACTTGACTGGGTTTTAACTTCATAACTTCAGTAGACTTGATAGGACAAACTTGGGCTAAACAGGACTGGTGGCAATGTGAACCCCAGGAAGTAAGTTGTAATGTAGACCAATCAATCTGTGGATTATGTAGCTGGAGCCAGGGCATACCTAAAACGATCTCTTGGGTTGCCTGAGGAATAACTAAGAACTTTATTAATTCTGAGTGCAGGAACCCAACTCCCAAAACCACTGGAATGGTTTGGTGAGAGATATTCCCCTTGGAGATTCGGCTACCATCTACGGCGGTAATGTAGACTGGGTATGAAAGTTCACAGACTGGCAAACAAAATTTATCCACCGCAGCTTGAGTGATGAAGTTTCCTGCGGCTCCACAGTCTACTAACGCAGATGCAGATTGAAGACCAGCCGAAGTTTCTAAAGTCACGGGAAGAATAAGGTCTTGATTTGAAGGAGCTTGACAAGAAGATCCCAACTTGACTCCTCCTTTACAAGTCAGGATCTGGCGTTTCCCGAACGCACTGTACAAGAATTAATCTGGTGACCTGCAGCCGCACAATAAAGACATAGTCTCTCATGCAGTCTTCTTGACCTCTCCTCAGGAGTTAGGCGGGACCTATTTACTTGCATAGGCTCATCAGAAGGTGGAGACTGAAATTGTACTGGAGGTACCATCCTTGACCTGCGCGGCTCACTACGAGCACGTTCACTGTTGCATTCGCGAATGCGAGAGTCCAACTTGATGCAGAGGGAAATTAAATCAGACAATTGCTCAGGGAGATCGCGGGTTGCCAGTTCATCCTTAATCCAATCAGTAAGTCCATGCCAGAAGGCTGCTACCAGGGCTTGATTGTTCCACTGAATCTCTGCGGCTAACGTCTGGAACTGGATGACATATTGCCCCATACTACGGGTACTTTGACGAAGTTGCATAAGATCTGCGGAGGCTGATGTTGCACGACCCGGCTCGTCAAAGATCCGTCTGAAGGTTGACACGAATTCAGCGTAGTTGTTCATCAGAGGGTCAGCACGTTCCCACAGAGGAGACACCCAACTCAAGGCAGAACCAGTGAGCAGTGAGATAATGTAGGCAACCTTGGACCTTGGCGTGGGGAAGTTGTGTGACAATAATTCGAACTGGATTTCGCATTGGTTAAGAAACCCGCTACATGACTTTGGGCTGCCATCATACTTGCTAGGCACGGGCAGGTGCAAGCGTGACACTGGAATTGATGCAGCCGGTATGTAAGAACTCACAGCACTTGCAGGTGCTGGAGTAACTGGAACTGTAGTAGTAAGTACACTAGGCAGGGTTTGCTGTAGTGTATCAATCCGGGAGGACATCCCTTGCAGGAACTGAAACATCTGCTGCTGCACAGCCTCTTGACCATCCAATCGGGAGACCAGATTTTGTAAAGCCTCTGACCCCACACTCTGACCACCGTCCGAGTCCATCGATCCTGAACTTACTGTCAGACTCGGGTTTGTCTCTGTCCCCGGAGGGGGCGCTAGTGGGTCAGTGGAGGTGGAAGGGAGAAAGCGAGGAGGCTGGGTTAAGTTTCTGCGCATGGGCGCAATGATATTTTATTATACAGCAGGTTCACAACGGCAGTAAAATAAACAGTAATAAATGCAAATGTCAATAGTGCAGCATGGAAGCTGAAAGTCTATGGCAACGGAAATATGGCAGATGGATGAAAGGTAACTGATGAGTGATAACTGATGATAATAATAACAGGTGAAAGTATACTGATGAAATAATAACTTGGCAGGAGATAAACTGGTATGGGAACCAGAGCAGTTTAAAGCGTGGAGCCAGCAGAGAAGGTAATGAATGGCAAACCTGGTAGCAGAGGCAGGAGACTGACGATGTCCACAGTGCAGGTGATGAGGCACTGGCAGCAAGCAAGCTGCATCACAGGTGGGGAGATGGAACACACCTGGAGTCAGTCTCTACTGCTTAGGCTGAAGCATACTGAGATGATGATTAGTGTGAAGCCTGTAACAGAAGCAGGTGTTGCTGAAGCTTGTAGTTCCACGGAGCTGTGAGAGGTAACCAGAAGCACAGAGTCACAGATAGATAACCAGGAACACGGAACAACAGGTAGGTATCCAGGAACACGGAGGAACAGGAACCAGATCCAGACACATGGGTCGCAGGAGTGACACAAAGTTCAGGATGCCTCCAGACTGATCCTGCAGCTCTATATATACCCCTTGTTGCACAGTCATTGGTGGGAGTGAGGAAAGTGGGTGCGGCCAAGCACCGGATTGGCCGCCGTACTCTGACTGCTGGAAACTGTCATGGCGGCGCCCATGCCGCGGCCTAGCGGGAACGCGGCGTGCTACACGCCCGCTGTCACAGGAGCGCTCCCAGGCCCAGGATGACGTCTGATGGCAGAGGTGCGGATGACAGTGGAACGCAGGGACCCAGGACGGAGTCCGCACCGGCGGACAGATGTGACCGTGGTGAGTCTATTCCTGACACCCCCTCCTCAGTCACACACCGCAGACCTCGAGCAGCTGCCGGGCACTGTGGTAAGGGGAGACTGGGAGTGACTGGTTAGCCCCAGGAGACGCTGTGGCTGGAGGGAGGAGGGGGTCACAGCATGCATGCGGCGCGGACCTCGCGGCTGCCGGGCATTGTGGTAAGGGGAGACTGGGAGTGACTGGTTAGCCCCAGGAGACGCTGTGGCTGGAGGGAGGAGGGGGTCACAGCATGCACGCGGCGCGGACCTCGCGGCTGCCGGGCACTGTGGTAAGGGGAGACTGGGGGTGACTGGTTAGCCCCCAGGAGACACTGTGGCTGGAGGGAGGAGGGGGTCGGAGCCTGCAAGCAGCACGGACTTCTGCAGCGCTGCCCGCCAGCTAAAGTGTGTGAAGGAGCTGGGCGCACCTCACTGCGGGCGGCAGCACTGCAGCTAGCGGTGGGGTTGCCGGGGCTGGAGATAACAGAAGCAGTACAGAACCTGCACAGCGGCAGGTGCCCCACAAAACTGCAGCTAAGAAGCGTGGAGTGTGCCAGAAAGTGACGCTCCTCCGCGCCAGAGAGACCCTGCTGAGTATGCTGATGTGGGGGGTCAAGCACACAGTGAGCCGGTGCCCGTCTGTCTGTACGGCATACCTCCTCACACACCCCCACACCTCCCAACTGTCCCGATTTTCGCGGGACAGTCCCATTTTTTAGGGTATTTTCTGCTGTCCCACCCGTGGGCCACAGTGTCCCGCGGTGATGGTGGTGTTGGGGGGGGGCAGTTGGGAAGCTCCTGTACTCGCTGTTCTGCTTAGAGCAGCTGTGAATTTAGTGGAGACAAAGGGAGAGGGGGCATCAGGGGTTACGGATTAAGGGGGGGTTCCTGCAGCAGAGCCGGATTAAGGGGGGGCAGGGGGTACGTACCATGGGCCCCACAGTTTTATGGGGCCCCCCGGCTGGAGTAGCTCTGTCCCAGCTCAGAAGCTCCCCCGTCCTGCCAGCAACAGCGGCAGCATTGTGCTACAGTCAGAACACGCTGCTGCGTGTTGGCAGGTCTGTGGTGTTGCAGGGAGGCAGCAGTCTCCCTGCTTTCTTCTGCCTGTGTGGGTGTGTAGGGGGAGCGACCACCTCCTCTGGATTTAGCCCTAGCTGTGCGGCCAAAATTCCATTAAAAAAAATTGCTGGAATTTGCATAAGGGGGCGTGACTTCACGGGCGCGGTTAGGCCACGCCCCCAATCCCACAGCAGGCACAGCAATGAGATAGGGCCCCTTGTCTTAAGTGCCCTGGGCCCCCCGGACTCATAATCTGCCCCTGGGGGCATGCCAGCAGCTCACAGAGTGCTGGGCATGCCCCCTCACTGACGAAAACGGGTGCCCTCCCGCGAAGCAACGCCCCTTTCGTTGACCCCCCCCTTTTTCGCCGTGTGGTGTTTTGTGTGTGTGTGTGTCCCTCCTTCTGTCTGAAGAAAGCTGGGAGGTATGCACCCCTGCCTGTGCCATGCCCATACCATCTGCTTCTGCTGCTGGTCTCCTATAGATTTGCCCAGATCTGTGGCTCATTTGAATAACCCCACCCACCACTGTAACTCCGCCCAGCGTTACAGCACAGAGTCACAGACTTGGGCTAATATATAGGATATAATATATATACATACATACACTGCTCAGAAAAATCAAGGGAACACTTGAACAACACAATGTAACTCCAAGTCAATCACACTTATTATTTTAAACTGTATAATTGTTTAATAAATTGCATATTTATTTTTTATCAATTGGGCATATCACCATTTGTCGCTTTATCCTTCATTCCAATTTTACTAACTATATATATATATATATATATATATATCTGACGCTGCTCCTCACCTCTAAGGGGGGAATAAAGTTTGTTGCACGCCGGCAGCCATTAGCCTGCTCCTGGCAGAGCAATTCAATTGCCCACTCCTTTCCGGCGCGCACAACCGCTGGTGCTGAAATTTCTACTAGCAGCCCCCTGAGCTCACGAGCAGAAATGAGCGTACAGTTACCTGTTGGAACTCTGAAATGGGACTTTCCACATTGCGCCCATTAGTTTGGTCAGGTTTAGCTGGTTTACACGGCTACACCCACCTTCTGTGGGCGCGACAATGTTCCGCCATTTTGAAGAGCTGATAACCAGTCAGATATACTTATCAGTGTCTTTTGGAAACATTGGCCCTCATTCCGAGTTGATCGGTCGCAATGCGAATGTAGCAGAGTTACACACGCTAAGCCGCCGCCTACTGGGAGTGAATCTTAGCTTCTTAAAATTGCGACCGAAGTATGCGCAATATTGCGATCACAAACGACTTAGCAGTTTTAGAGTAGCTTCAGACTTACTCTGCCTGTGCGATCAGTTCAGTGCTTTTCGTTCCTGGTTGACGTCACAAACACACCCAGCGTTCGCCCAGGCACTCCCACCGTTTCTCCGGCCACTCCTGCGTTTTTCCCGGAAACGGTAGCGTTTTCAGTCACACGCCCCTAAAACGCCGTGTTTCCGCCCAGTAACACCCATTTCCTGTCAATCACAATGCGATCGCCGGAGCGATGAAAAAGCCGTGAGTAAAATTACTTTCTTCATAGTAAAGTTACTTGGCGCAGTCGCAGTGCGAACATTGCGCATGCGCACTAAGCGGAATTTCACTGCGATGCGATGAAAAACACAGAGCGAACAACTCGGAATGAGGGCCATTGATTGCAGAGCATTAACCATCTACACAGCCCATTGCCTCACTACTAGGACTTGTATACCCGCTAACCCTGAACACATGATAAAATAGGTTAGGTCTGTACATCGCCACAGCTCATGTGGCCGTTACATTGGCCTTTCTCTATAGGACCTGACCTGGTCTTACACGCATTATTGTAGATGTTTCGTACTCTCTTACATATTGTAGATCATCGTTGTACGTTTCTGTTTATAGCGGAGTTCCCTGGGTGATTGCGGCATTACTGACACATCTTATAGGGATCACAGGGAACAGGCTTAGCCTAGAGATTGGCATCTACTGAGGAGACCAGCATACGCCTAGCTCCCTATATGTCAGATATAACAGAATCACTAAAGAAATGGGGAATATATATATATATATATGTTGTAACACTGTAGGGGTGCAAGGTGCCTCTTCCTGGGGAATATGGCAGCACGCAGCAGCTGAGGAACAACACAAGTCCAGTTTCTGGTACAACTGACCCCGGCCAGTTTTATTGAAACAGAAAAATAAAACAAAACACCAAAAGAAAATACCTTGCCTGTCCGGCACTAACTAAACACAAGATATTCCTAACTGTCACTAAACAAAACACAGAGTTCTCCCGTAAATACTGTATGGCTCACTTGTATCAGAAGCGTGTTTCTTCCACACAGATTCTGCAGCCTTCCCAGGCAGTCTGCCCATACTAATCAGGCTAGCAGCCCTATAACACTCTTACACAGCTGAAACCCTGATTAGCCCTCTGTGAGGCCAAAGACCCGAACTGGGCCCAATGTCTAGAACTCTCCTTATCTCTCTCTTAGAGCCTGTACCCAGCTTTTACAGCAAACTGAAAAGGTTCTGACAAAACCAAAAGCATTTTTCCTAGAAGTTAACACTTTCTAAAACATGTAAGACAAGAACCTGGGACAAACATACCTGCCCTCAAACACTATCCCAGTGTTCTTGTCACATATCCCCCTCCCCTGTTTCGACCTAGGGGCCGGAACACTTGTAGACCCCAAACAGAAGATGCGAGACAATGCATCTGCGTTGGCCAATTGTGTTCCCGGTCTATGTTCGACAGTAAACTTAAAGTCCTGCAACGCTAGAAACCATCTAGTTACACGAGCATTCTTGCCTCTATTTACATACATCCATTTTAAAGGGGCATGGTCTGTCACTAGTCTGAATTGTCTACCCAAGAGGTAATATCTCAAGGTATCTAGTGCCCACTTAATGGCCAAAGCCTCCTTTTCCACAATGGCATACCTTTTTTCATGCTCATTGAGTTTCCTACTCAAATAAATGATAGGGTGTTCGTCCCCATCTCTGGTTTGGTACAGCACAGCCCCTATCCCTACCTCTGAGGCATCTGTCTGTACCACAAATTCTTTTGAAAAATCTGGTGTTATCAATACCGGTTGTGAACACAAAGTCACTTTTAACGCTTGGAACGCTTTTTCTGCATCAGGGTTCCATTTCACCATATTTGACTGCTTCCCTTTGGTAAGGTCTGACAACGGCACCGCCGTGGTCGCAAAATTGGGAATAAACCGTCTATAGTACCCAGTGATTCCCAAAAAAGCCCTTACCTGTTTTTTATTCACTGGACGAGGCCAGTTTTGAATAGCATCAATTTTATTCAATCGGGGCCTAATCAAACCTCTGCCTATGGTGAAGCCCAAGTATTTGACCTCCTCCATTGCGAGGCAGCACTTCTTTGGGTTAGCAGTTAACCCTGCCTCTCTGATTGAGTCCAGTACTGCTTGTACTTTAACCAAATGGGACCCCCAGTCTGTACTGTGAATTACTACATCATCCAAATAGGCAGCTGCATATTTTCTATGGGGCCTCAAAATGCTATCCATTGCCCGTTGAAAGGTTGCTGGAGCCCCATGCAACCCAAAGGGTAACATCTTGTACTGGTACAGCCCCTCCGGAACCGAAAAGGCTGTTTTTTCTTTTGCGCCATCAGATAAAGGTATTTGCCAGTAACCTTTGGTCAGGTCCAACGTGGTGAGAAACCTAGCTGTTCCCAGCCTTTCTATAAGCTTGTCCACACGGGGCATGGGGTATGCGTCAAACTTGGACACCTCATTTAACTTACGAAAGTCATTACAGAAGCGTATACTACCGTCGGGCTTCGAGATGAGAACTATGGGACTGGACCACTCACTGTTAGATTCCTCTATGACTCCAAGTTCTAACATGGTTTTAACTTCTTTAGAAACAGCTTCTCGCTGAGCTTCCGGAATCCTATATGGCTTTAAATGGACCCTGACCCCTGGCTCTGTGACAATGTCATGTTTTATCAGGTTAGACTCATTTGAACGTTATATTTATGGATACGTGTGCAGCACTGAATGAATGAATATCGTTTCATGTTTATATATATCCGTATATGTTTTTTATATATACATGTGTGTTTTTTAGAAATTATGTTTAAAATTATGGCTAAATATCATGTGAACAGATTAATTTAATTTAGGATTATCGGGTGATACCATCCAGAGAATATACTATTGAGTTAATACACAGCTTGATAAATAATTGATCAAATGGAATGCATATAATCCCAATAGATGAGAATCAAAACGAGGTATGGACCGCAATACTGACGTATGCGCCATGAGGGAGGCGCAAGATTTAAAACCCTGTACCATTGCAGTGCATGCATGGACACTGAGGAAGCCGCTGAGTTGTATATCCAAGCGGGGAAACGCGTTTGTCGGATGCACTGCTAAAGAGCTTTTGGTGAGACATCTTCATATATTACTGGCCGGCCAGAGACACTAATACCTACGGATAACATCTGATAACTTTTGCGGATAACATCTGAAATTATACCTGCTATCCACCAGGCAGTTGACTCCGGATAAGGCTGTTTTTGGAAGCGACAGCCGGGAGAGGTATCTATGTGATATGTGCAAATTATACATCTGTGCACAGCTCCACAAGAAACTCTAATCACAAAACATAATAATTATAACTCACACTTGTTGAAAATTTAATGGTGTGATGAAATTTACCTGGAAGGTATAATCTACTAGCTGCATGCATTTGTGAAAAGAACTGCAATTTGCATAATTAATTGACCGGATAATTGTTCATTATAATAGCTGAGGAAAAATATCTATCAGCTGGACATTTCTATCGATTGATAACATCTATGTGGCTATGATTTATTGTCAAAAGCACATAAAGCAATAACATCTAGCTTTTAATTCAGCTGTATATAATTATATAAAATCAGTAAGGAACAGTTTTCTCTGGTTTGGTGTATAAAGCGGAATTATCCGGTGGGATATATAGCTTAATTAATATATATTATAATTGTTTTTATATGATATGGATATGAAGGATGTATTTTAATATGTGATATGAAATCAATTAAAACATTTTTAGTGTAAAAGTGCCAGCGCTGTTCTTTTTTCTTTTATTATGGTCGTTCGGCCAGGCAGCTCTGAAAATATTTCCCTATTTTGGATGAGAAATTCTTTAACCTGATTTTTCTGACCAGCTGATAATGTCTCTGACACCTTCACTGCGGGGAGCAACCGAGGTGAAGACACCGAAGGGCAAGGCTCCGCTGACAGAGACAACCTATCTTTCCAGGGTTTAATTAAGTTAACATGATAAATTTGTTCGGGTTTTCTCTTTCCCGGCTGGTATACTTTGTAATTAACCTCATTCACTTTTTCCCTAATCTCAAATGGACCCTGCCATTTAGCTAGGAACTTGCTTTCCACAGTGGGTACCAAAACAAGAACTCTATCTCCAGGAGCAAATTCCCGTACCTTGGCACTCCGGTTGTACACCCTCTGTTGAGCACTTTGGGCCTGTTCCATGTGCTCTCTGACAATAGGTACCACGGCTGCAATCCTATCCTGCATTTGTGTTACATGTTCAATAACGCTTCTATAAGGAGTGGGCTGTCCTTCCCACGTCTCTTTGGCAACGTCCAACAGCCCTCTGGGATGTCTACCATACAACAAATCAAATGGAGAAAACCCCGTAGAGGACTGAGGAACTTCTCTGACGGCCATTAACAAGTAGGGCAACAAACAATCCCAATTTTTCCCATCTTTATCAACCACCTTTTTTAACATACTTTTTAATGTTTTATTAAACCTTTCCACCAACCCATCAGTTTGGGGATGGTAAATGGACGTCCTGAGGTGAGTGACCTTAAATAATTTGCACAATTCTTTCATGACCTTTGACATAAATGGAGTACCTTGGTCAGTCAAAATTTCTTTTGGTATTCCCACTCTACTAAAAACCTGCACCAGCTCCCTAGCTATCGCCTTGGTTGTAATAGTGCGTAAAGGGACAGCCTCAGGATATCGAGTGGCATAGTCCATTATTACCAGGATATACTGATGGCCCCGAGCGGACTTTAACAAGGGCCCCACGAGGTCCATGGCTATTCTGTCAAACGGGACCTCTATAATAGGCATGGGAACTAGTGGGCTCCTGAAATGGGGTCTAGGGGCATGATACTGGCATTCAGGACAGGAAGAACAATATTCAGACACTTCTTTATAAACCCCTGGCCAAAAGAGCCTTTGTAAAACTCTTTCAGTGGTTTTTTCTGCCCCTAAATGTCCTGCTGTAACGTGACTATGAGCTAAATCTAGTACCGTTCTCCGATAAGGCTGGGGTGCTACCAGCTGTTCTACCACATCCTCACCCTTTTTGACAATGTGGTACAAGAGCTCATTACAGATGGCCATGTGGGGATATGTAACCCTGTCACCTGGTACCACAGGCTCCCCATTAACAATCTTAACATTCTCTCTAGCCTTTATCAAGGTAGGATCCTTTAACTGTTCAGATGCAAACAGATCCTTTTTTACCTCCAGGTCAGGCACGCTTTCGTTTCTAACCACTATGTCTCTGTTCCCCGCAAGAGGGTCCTCACTGGACTCCCCATCTGTCACTTCCCCAGCCAAACTGGCAAAAGGCAAAGGGTCAGAAAGTTCCGAAGACACACGTTCATCCATACAACCACCGGTATTACCAACTGGCTCTTCACTTCTCACATCTGTTGACAAACGTGATTCCCACAGTTTCCAAAAATGAGGAAAATCCCTCCCTATTATGGCCTTATGCACCAAGGTGGGGACCAGTCCTACTTTAACCATTGCTGACACACAACACGTTTCTATATTCACTTCAACAGTGACATAATACTGGGTATCGCCATGTATGCAAGTTACCCCAAAAGGTATTTGCTGGACCTTTGAGGGGTTCACTAACCCAGATTCCACGAGGGTAACTAAACTTCCTGAATCTAGCAAGGCCTCTACCCGGTTACCCTCTAAGAACACATCACACATTTGTTTTTCCAGCTCAGGTGAAGGTACCACAGTACAGGCTAACCTAGCAAAGAAAGACATTCTGCAACATTCAAAGGCAGCATCACATTGCATGGGTTCTTGCATGACTGGGCAATTGGCAATAACATGGCCTAGCATACCACATCTAAAACATTTAACCACACGATTATCAACCCGTTTGGGCAACATAGACCGTTCTAGCCCCATTGGCTTGTCTCCAGGGCCAGTGTTTACAGTCTCTCCAGCCTTGCGTTCTTTTAACCGCCCAGCAACGTTTTCCCATGGAACAGTCTTACCAGTCTTTACCGAAGGGCGCTGGGTGGTCATCAGTAGTTCCTCTGCTGCCAAATACCGCTCTACCATGTCCACTAATTGGTCAGCAGTACCCGGGTTTCCATGGCTCACCCACTTGCGCAGGACCATGGGCAAAGATCTCAAGTAGCGGTCCATGACGACTCTTTCAACCATCTGGGGACCAGTTAATGTCTCTGGCTGTAGCCATTTTTTGTTAGCTGAATAAGGTCGTGCATCTGGGAGCGCGGAGGCTTCTCCATGGCGTACACCCAACGGTGCACCCGTTGTGCTCGTACTGACAGCGTGACTCCCAGGCGGGTCAGGATCTCAGTCTTTAGTTTATCATAGTCCCGAGCCTCAGCAGGGCTTAAATCAAAGTACGCTTTTTGAGGCTCACCTGACAAAAAAGGTGCCAGCAGACTGGCCCACTGCGCTTTCGGACAGTTCTCACGCTCGGCCGTCCTTTCAAACGTGGTCAGGTAGGCCTCCACATCATCAGCCTCTGTCATTTTCTGCAGGAAGTGACTGGCCCGTATAGAACTAGAGCTGGTCGGAGCACTGACGGCCACATCTCCAATCCGGGCTGCAAGGCTCTGCACCACTTCTGTTAAGGCCTCTCTATCCTGACGCTGTTGCCTGAAAAGTTCGTCAACAGCTGCCTGCTGTTGTCTCCTATTTTCCTCCATTGCTACCTGCTGCTGTCTGTTGGCCTCCTGCTGTAGTCTCCAATTTTCCTCCATTGCCACCTGCTGTTGTCTCCTATTTTCCTCCATTGCCACCTGCTGTAGTCTCCTATTTTCCTCCATTGCCACCTGCTGTAGTCTCCAATTTTCCTCCATTGCCACCTGCTGCTGTCTGTTGGCCTCCTGCTGTAGTCTCCAATTTTCCTCTATTGCCACCTGCTGTTGTCTCCTATTTTCCTCCATTGCCACCTGCTGCTGTCTGTTGGCCTCCTGCTGTAGTCTCCAATTTTCCTCCATTGCCACCTGCTGTCGTCTCCTATTTTCCTCCATTGCCACCTGCTGCTGTCTGTTGGCCTCCTGCTGTAGTCTCCAATTTTCCTCCATTGCCACCTGCTGTTGTCTCCTATTTTCCTCCATTGCCACCTGCTGTAGTCTCCTATTTTCCTCCATTGCCTCCTGCTGCTGTCTGTTGGCCTCCTGCTGTAGTCTCCAATTTTCCTCCATTGCCACCTGCTGTTGTCTCCTATTTTCCTCCATTGCCACCTGCTGTAGTCTCCTATTTTCCTCCATTGCCTCCTGCTGTAGTCTCCAATTTTCCTCCATTGCCACCTGCTGCTGTCTGTTGGCCTCCTGCTGAGCCGCTGTAGCTTGCAGCAAGGCTTTAAGCAGATCCTCCATGTTGACAGATTTTTCAGGCGGCTTTGTAGCTGCTTTCACCCAGGACATATATCAAACCCTCAGGGGTGAGTCTCAGTAACTTCACACTGGTCTGTATCTGCATAAACCACCGTTTTCTGCAGGCCTCACAAAGCTGCTGCTTTCACTTATGCGCAGAACGGCATGCTCGCATTCTCCACCAAGTTGTAACACTGTAGGGGTGCAAGGCGCCTTTTCCTGGGGAAAGTCCAGTTTCTGGTACAACTGACCCGGCCAGTTTTATTGAAACAGAAAAATAAAACAAAACACCAAAAGAAAATACCTTGCCTGTCTGGCACTAACTAAACACAAGATATTCCTAACTGTCACTAAACAAAACACAGAGTTCTCCCGTAAATACTGTATGGCTCACTTGTATCAGAAGCGTGTTTCTTCCACACAGATTCTGCAGCCTTCCCAGGCAGTCTGCCCATACTAATCAGGCTAGCAGCCCTATAACACTCTTACACAGCTGAAACCCTGATTAGCCCTCTGTGAGGCCAAAGACCCGAACTGGGCCCAATGTCTAGAACTCGCCTTATCTCTCTCTAAGAGCCTGTACCCAGCTTTTACTAGAGATGAGCGCCGGAAATTTTTCGGGTTTTGTGTTTTGGTTTTGGGTTCGGTTCCGCGGCCGTGGTTTGGGTTCGATCGCGTTTTGGCAAAACCTAACCGATTTTTTTTTGTCGAAATTCGGGTGTGTTTTGGATTCAGTTGTTTTTTTCCAAAAAACCTAAAAAACAGCTTAAATCATAGAATTCGGGGGTCATTTTGATCCCAAAGTATTATTAACCTCAAAAACCATAATTTCCACTCATTTTCAGTCTATTCTGAATACCTCACACCTCACAATATTATTTTTAGTCCTAAAATTTGCACCGAGGTCGCTGGATGACTAAGCTAAGCGACCCTAGTGGCCGACACAAACACCTGGCCCATCTAGGAGTGTCACTGCAGTGTCACGCAGGATGTCCCTTCCAAAAAACCCTCCCCAAACAGCACATGACGCAAAGAAAAAAAGAGGCGCAATGAGGTAGCTGTGTGAGTAAGATAAGCGACCCTAGTGGCCGACACAAACACCGGGCCCATCTAGGAGTGGCACTGCAGTGTCACGCAGGATGTCCCTTCCAAAAAACCCTCCCCAAACAGCACATGACGCAAAGAAAAAAAGAGGCGCAATGAGGTAGCTGTGTGAGTAAGATAAGCGACCCTAGTGGCCGACACAAACACCGGGCCCATCTAGGAGTGTCACTGCAGTGTCACGCAGGATGGCCCTTCCAAAAAACCCTCCCCAAACAGCACATGACGCAAAGAAAAAAAGAGCCGCAATGAGGTAGCTGTGTGAGTAAGATAAGCGACCCTAGTGGCCGACACAAACACCGGGCCCATCTAGGAGTGTCACTGCAGTGTCACGCAGGATGGCCCTTCCAAAAAACCCTCCCCAAACAGCACATGACGCAAAGAAAAAAAGAGGCGCAATGAGGTAGCTGTGTGAGTAAGATAAGCGACCCTAGTGGCCGACACAAACACCGGGCCCATCTAGGAGTGGCACTGCAGTGTCACGCAGGATGGCCCTTCCAAAAAACCCTCCCCAAACAGCACATGACGCAAAGAAAAAAAGAGGCGCAATGAGGTAGCTGTGTGAGTAAGATAAGCGACCCTAGTGGCCGACACAAACACCGGGCACATCTAGGAGTGGCACTGCAGTGTCACGCAGGATGGCCCTTCCAAAAAACCCTCCCCAAACAGCACATGACGCAAAGAAAAAAAGAGGCGCAATGAGGTAGCTGTGTGAGTAAGATAAGCGACCCTAGTGGCCGACACAAACACCGGGCCCATCTAGGAGTGTCACTGCAGTGTCACGCAGGATGGCCCTTCCAAAAAACCCTCCCCAAACAGCACATGACGCAAAGAAAAAAAGAGGCGCAATGAGGTAGCTGTGTGAGTAAGATAAGCGACCCTAGTGGCCGACACAAACACCGGGCACATCTAGGAGTGGCACTGCAGTGTCACGCAGGATGGCCCTTCCAAAAAAACCTCCCCAAACAGCACATGACGCAAAGAAAAATTAAAGAAAAAAGAGGTGCAAGATGGAATTGTCCTTGGACCCTCCCACCCACCCTTATGTTGTATAAACAGGACATGCACACTTTAACCAACCCATCATTTCAGTGACAGGGTCTGCCACACGACTGTGACTGATATGACGGGTTGGTTTGGACCCCCACCAAGAAAGAAGCAATTAATCTCTCCTTGCACAAACTGGCTCTACAGAGGCAAGATGTCCACCTCATCATCATCCTCCGATATATCACCGTGTACATCCCCCTCCTCACAGATTATCAATTCGTCCCCACTGGAATCCACCATCTCAGCTCCCTGTGTACTTTGTGGAGGCAATTGCTGCTGGTCAATGTCTCCGCGGAGGAATTGATTATAATTCATTTTAATGAACATCATCTTCTCCACATTTTCTGGATGTAACCTCGTACGCCGATTGCTGACAAGGTGAGCGGCGGCACTAAACACTCTTTCGGAGTACACACTTGTGGGAGGGCAACTTAGGTAGAATAAAGCCCGTTTGTGCAAGGGCCTCCAAATTGCCTCTTTTTCCTGCCAGTATAAGTACGGACTGTGTGACGTGCCTACTTGGATGCGGTCACTCATATAATCCTCCACCATTCTTTCAATGGTGAGAGAATCATATGCAGTGACAGTAGACGACATGTCCGTAATTGTTGTCAGGTCTTTCAGTCCGGACCAGATGTCAGCATCAGCAGTCGCTCCAGACTGCCCTGCATCACCGCCAGCGGGTGGGCTCGGAATTCTGAGCCTTTTCCTCGCACCCCCAGTTGCGGGAATAATTCCTCACCCTTATAAGGCAACACTTCCATGTGCTTTTTAGAATCTGCATCTCCTGTCCACTGGCAAGTCCATAAGCCTCTCCTAGCAGAAATGGACAATGCACTTACTTTAGATGCCAGTCGGCAGATTTCCCTCTGTGCATCTATCATATATAAGACTGAGTCTTTTATATGGTCTATGGTTAACAGGATCGTGTCTCTATCTAATGTGTCAATATTTTCTGACAGCTTATCTGACCAAGCAGCAGCAGCACTGCACATCCAAGCTGACGCAATAGCTGGCCTAAGTATAATGCCTGTGTGTGTATATACAGACTTCAGTATCGCCTCCTGCTTTCTATCAGCAGGTTCCTTGAGGGCGGCCGTATCCTGAGACGGTAGTGCCACCTTTTTAGACAAACGTGTGAGCGCTTTATCCACTCTAGGGGGTGTTTCCCAACGTGACCTATCCTCTGGCGGGAAAGGGAACGCCATTAGTACCTTCTTAGGAATTACCAATTTTTTATCAGGGAAAGCCCACGCTTCTTCACACACTTCATTTAATTCATCTGATGGGGGAAAAACTACGGGTAGTTTTTTCTCTCCAAACATAATACCCTTTTTAGTGGTACCAGTAGTTATATCAGAAATGTTTAACACCTCTTTCATTGCCTCAATCATACAGTGAATGGCCTTAGTGGGCATCAGGTTTGACTCATCGTCGTCGACACTGGCGTCAGTATCAGTGTCGACATCTGGGTCTGCTTGAGGTAGCGGGCGTTTTAGAGCCCCTGACGACCCATGCGACGCCTGGGCAGGCACGAGCTGAGAAGACGGCTGTCCCACATTTGGCATGTCGTCGATTTTCTTATATAGGGAGTCTATACGTGCACTCATTACTTTCCATAAGCCCATCCACTCAGGTGTCTGCCCCGCAGGGGGTGACATCCCTTCTAAAGGCATCTGCTCTGCCTCCACATCATTATCCTCATCAAACATGTCGACACAGCCGTACTGACACACCGCACACACACAAGGAATGCTCCGAATGAGGACAGGACCCACAAAAGCCCTTTGGGGGGACAGAGTGAGAGTATGCCAGCACACACCAGAGCGCTATATAATGCAGGGACTAACTGAGTTATGTCCCCTATAGCTGCTTTTTATATTATATATGTATTGCGCCCAAATTTAGTGCCCCCCTCTCTGTTTTTACCCTGTTCTGAAGTGTAGACTGCAGGGGAGAGCCAGGGAGCTTCCTTCCAGCGGGTCTGTGAAGGAGAAATGGCGCCAGTGTGTCTGAGGGAGATAGCTCCGCCCCTTTTCCGCTGCCTATTCTCCCGCTTTTTTCTGGATTCTGGCAGGAGTATTTACCACATATATAGCCTCTAGGGCTATATATTGTGGTATTTTTGCCAGCCAAGGTGTTTTTATTGCAGCTCAGGGCGCCCCCCCCCCCCCAAGCGCCCTGCACCCTCAGTGACCGGAGTGTGAAGTGTGCATGAGGAGCAATGGCGCACAGCTGCAGTGCTGTGCGCTACCTTGGTGAAGACTGATGTCTTCTGCCGCCGTTTTTCCGGACCTCTTCTTGCTTCTGGCTCTGTAAGGGGGACGGTGGCGCGGCTCCGGGACCGAACACCAAGGACTGGGCCTGCGGTCGATCCCTCTGGAGCTAATGGTGTCCAGTAGCCTAAGAAGCCCAATCCGGCTGCAAGCAGGCGAGTTCGCTTCTTCTCCCCTTAGTCCCTCGCTGCAGTGAGCCTGTTGCCAGCAGGTCTCACTGAAAATAAAAAACCTAAAACTATACTTTCTTTCTAAGGGCTCAGGAGAGCCCCTAGTGTGCATCCAACCTCGGCCGGGCACGAAATCTAACTGAGGCTTGGAGGAGGGTCATAGTGGGAGGAGCCAGTGCACACCAGGTAGTCCTAAATCTTTCTAGAGTGCCCAGCCTCCTTTGGAGCCCGCTATTCCCCATGGTCCTTACGGAGTTCCCAGCATCCACTAGGACGTTAGAGAAAATTTATTTCCTAATGTTTGATGCTGTAAACTTGATCATGTGTAAGTAAATACACAGTTTGCCACATATATACATTATTATACACATTGGGGTAAATTTACTAACATTTGTATTTTTCGGAAAAAGGTCAAAGTTCAATCACGAATGACATCGAAAGTGTAAAACTGCAACTTTTTGAATTGATTACGACTAATTTACTAAGCTGTCGTATTCGGGTTTTTCTTTTGTTCCGATGTCGATGTCATTCGTGTTTTTTTTTCTATTTTTACGGCAATGATTAGCAAAACACTGCCGACTTTTTAAAAATGAATCTCGGCCGGATCTGTGTGATCCGTGCTGGGGTTCATTTTTTTTTTATTTTTTTAACTAAACAATGTAAAATCATTAAAAAAAAATGCGTGGGGTCCCCCCTCCTAAGCATAACCAGCCTCGGGCTCTTTGAGTCGATCCTGGTTGCAGAAATTTGGGGGAAAAAATGACAGGGGTTCCCCCATATTTAAGCAACCAGCATCGGGCTCTGCGCCTGGTCCTGGTTCCAAAAGTACGGGGGACAAAAAGAGTAGGGGTCCCCCGTATTTTTAAAACCAGCACCGGGCTCCACTAGCTGGACAGATAATGCCACAGCCGGGGGTCACTTTTATATAGTGCCCTGCGGCCGTGGCATCAAAAATCCAACTAGTCACCCCTGGCCGGGGTACCCTGGGGGAGTGGGGACCCCTTCAATCAAGGGGTCCCCCCCCAGCCACCCAAGGGCCAGGGGTGAAGCCCGAGGCTGCCCCCCCCCCATCCAATGGGCTGCGGATGGGGGGGCTGATAGCCTTTGTTGTAAATGAAAAGATATTGTTTTTAGTAGCAGTACTACAAGTCCCAGCAAGCCACCCCCGCATGCTGGTACTTGGAGAACCACAAGTACCAGCATGCGGCGGAAAAACGGGCCCACTGGTACCTGTAGTACTACTACTAAAAAAAATACCCAAAAAAACACAAGACACACACACCTTGAAAGTATAATTTTATTACATACATACACACATACATACATACTTACCTTATGTTTCCACGCAGGTCGGTCCTCTTCTCCAGTAGAATCCAAGGGGTACCTGTTGAAGAAATTATACTCACGAGATCCAGGGGCCCAGGGTCCTCGGGGAATCCATGTGTAATCCACGTACTTTAATAAAATAACAAAACGCTGACCCGAGCCACGAACTGAAAGGGGACCCATGTTTGCACATGGGTCACCTTTACCCGAATGCCAGAAACCCACTCTGACTTCTGTCTAAGTGGGTTTCTTCAGCCAATCAGGGAGCGCTACGTTGTAGCACTCTCCTGATCGGCTGTGCTCCTGTACTGACTGACAGGCGGCACACGGCAGTGTTACAATGTAGCGCCTATGCGCTCCATTGTAACCAATGGTGGGAACTTTCTGCTCAGCGGTGACGTTACTTTAGGTCAACCGCAGGGCAGAAAGTTCCCACCATTGGTTACAATGGAGCGCATAGGCGCTACATTGTAACCCTGCCGTGTGCAGTCAGTCAGTACAGTGTGCAGTCAGTACAGGAGCACACAGCCGATCAGGAGAGTGCTACAACGTGGCGCTCCCTGATTGGCTGAAGAAACCCACTTAGACAGAAGTCAGAGTGGGTTTCTGGCAGTCGGGAAAAGGAGTCCCATGTGAAAACATGGGTCCCCTTTTAGTGCGTGGCTCGGGTGTCCGGTTTTTTTTTTTCCAACAAGTACGTGGATTACAAAGGATTTCTCCGAGGACCCTGGGCCCCTGGATCTCGTGAGTATAATTTCTTCAACAGGTACCCCTTGGATTCTACTGGAGAAGAGGACCGACCTGCGTGGGAACATAAGGTAAGTATGTATGTATGTGTGTATGTATGTAATAAAATTATACTTTCAAGGTGTGTGTGTCTTGTGTTTTTTTGGGTATTTCTTTAGTAGTAGTACTACAGGTACCAGCGGGCCCGTTTTTCCGCTGCATGCTGGTACTTGTGGTTCTCCAAGTACCAGCATGCGGGGGAGGCCTGCTGGGATTTGTAGTACTGCTACTAAAAACAATATCTTTTCATTTACAACAAAGGCTATCAGCCCCCCCATCCGCAGCCCATTGGATGGGGGGGGGGACAGCCTCGGGCTTCACCCCTGGCCCTTGGGTGGCTGGGGGGGGACCCCTTGATTGAAGGGGTCCCCACTCCCCCAGGGTACCCCGGCCAGGGGTGACTAGTTGGATTTTTGATGCCACGGCCGCAGGGCACTATATAAAAGTGACCCCCGGCTGTGGCATTATCTGTCCAGCTAGTGGAGCCCGGTGCTGGTTTTAAAAATACGGGGGACCCCTACTCTTTTTGTCCCACGTATTTTTGGAACCAGGACCAGGCACAGAGCCCGATGCTGGTTGCTTAAATATGGGGGAACCCCTGTCATTTTTTTCCCCATATTTCTGCAACAAGGATCGGCTCAAAGAGCCCGAGGCTGGTTATGCTTAGGAGGTGAGACCCCACGCATTTTTTTGGGGGGAAAAAAACACTTCCCCACCCCTTCCCACTGATAGACATGCACGAATCTCATGGATCCCTGCATGCCTATGCAATCACGAATAAAAAAAGGTCTGTTTTTTTTAGCACTTTTTAACGAGTTGTAATTTTTCACGGCAGTGTTTTTTTTTTTTGCTTTGCACTTCTTAGTAAATGACCGAGATTTATACTTAAACAGACGCGTTTTGACCGATGGTGTATTTATTCGTGATTTTTTCCTAGGACTTCCAAAATATTACGAATGCCCTCATCACTGCCGTGATTTGAGTTTAGTAAATTACCGAGATGACACTTTGATGAAAAAACGGCATCTCGGTCAAAATCGGGACCTTAGTAAATTTACCCCATTCTTTGATTTTTGTTGTAAAAGTACATATTTGTTTTTCAGCATCATGTGTAAAAACATTCTTACTAATTTTTAACACACACAAACATGTCCCAACAATACTGACATTCATTTTGTCAATGTTTTTTAAACAAAACAAAGCCAACATATTACAAGCTTTTTACGCAACTCAATTGTGTTCTTCTTGTAATGTTGTATAGAGAAGAAAGCTAAAATGCGTATCAATAACATTGTAATTTGGATTGTGTGCAGGAAAAGAGAATGGTTTGAATCTAGAAAGAGTAATGATTAGAAAAAAATCAAGTGGTCAGTTTACTTCCTGCTAAAGACATTCTGTCTGGCTGGCAATTATTGTGTCTGCAGGAAAAGAGAATGATTGGAATCTAGAAAAAGTAATGATTAGAAAAAAATCAAGTGGTCAGTTTACTTCCTGCTAACATGTATGTGTGGCTCCATCAACATTTCCCTCCTCCAATACAAAAAAAATGGTAAAGAATAAATGTGCGTACAAATTTTATGTTGTTGTTTGTACCACTTATAATTAATGATGTTGTAAAAATTGTCAAGGAGCTAAGTGTTATATATTTTTTGCCAAAAATACACTTACTACCTATTTTCAGTTACTTATCACAAATGTAACTTGTATTTTTTTCACGTTTTTTTGGGTGGCTGCTTGTCCTGCCCTTTACCTTTAACACTGTCATGTTGTCGTGCTCTGGTGGAGCGTCTTGGTGGTGATGAGACTGGCGTGATATTTGGAGTAGTCGTACCAGAACTGCTTCTTGTTTGCTGTTGGTGCATGCATCTGAGTGTTTCATTCAGGTTAGTGAGGGTGGCATTGAGTTCATGTGTGGCAGCATTTTGATTGTCTACTATTTGGAATAAACTTTCATTAATCTTTTGATTGTTTTGAAAAATGTTCATATAACTTTGCTGTTGTCTGTGCTGTTCTTCCATTATGCGCTGTAAGTTGCCCATGACCTGTGTAATGTCTGTACGCATGAGTTCCATGGTATTGCCTATTCTGGTTGTTTGTTCATTTTGTCTACTCAGATTTCTTGATATTCTTCTGAGGTGAGATGGTAGGCTTGCAAACATTTGTGTCTGCTTACGCAGGCAATCTTCATTAGTGGCCTGCTGTCTAGCCCAAATGGACCAAAACACCTGATCGGGGTCTTGTGTTCCTGGGCTGTGTTGTTGTGGTGGTGTGCTTTGCTGTGGTGGTGTACGCACAGGTGCTGCGGGGACTCATTCCTTGCCTTATTGGCTGCATTTCTAAGATGTTTGTCTCCTCCATGTCACTGTGTTGCTGTTGTTGCGGAGGGATGCTGTTCCCGGGACTAGAAGCTGAAATGTTAAACAAATCTCTGTTAGCTATCCATATGTTTGAGAAATGGAAACAAATCACTACATATGGAACACATGTCATTCACTGTTGCTTTCAACTATTCTGCCTAGCAACATCATCACTCATAGTTTAAATACATACATATGCCTGTTTGTGGCAAATGTGTCTGGTTACTTAATTGTGAAAGCAAACACTTTAGTTTTATTGTAGCTCACACATACTCCACCATAAAAACACATTGGAATACATAATGTGTTACCTTATAGCTTTGTTCAAACAAACATAGTAATGTTGTTATATGTATTTTGCAATGTTACCTCAAACACACATGTGAAATTTGGAAAAACAACCTTATGTTTTTATTGCAAAAAGTGTTTTTTTGTTGCAGCATCTTACACACAATGTCATACTGTATGCGCTTAAATATATATAATATCGCCAAAAATTGCCCCCCCTCTCTGTTTTACCCTGTTTCTGTAGTGCAGTGCAGGGGAGAGTCTGGGAGCCTTCCCCTCAGCGGAGCTGTGCAGGAAAATGGCTCTGTGTGCTGAGGAGAATAAGCCCCGCCCCCTATTTCGGCGGGCTTTTCTCCCGTTATTGCTGAGACCTGGCAGGGGTTAAATACATCCATATAGCCCCAGGGACTATATGTGATGTATTCATTTTGCCAGAAAAGGTATTTACATTGCTGCCCAGGGCGCCCCCCCCAGCGCCCTGCACCCTCCGTGACCGCCGGTGTGAAGTGTGTGACAACAATGCACTGCAGCTGTGCGCTACCTCTCTGAAGACTGAAAGTCTTCTGCCGCCGATTTCTGGACCTCTGGACCTCTTCATACTTCAGCATCTGCAAGGGGGCCGGCGGCGCGGCTCCGGGACCGGACTCCATGGCTGGGCCTGTGTTCGATCCCCCTGGAGCTAATGGTGTCCAGTAGCCTAAGAAGCAAATCCATCCTGCACGCAGGTGAGTTCACTTCTTCTCCCCTAAGTCCCTCGTAGCAGTGAGCCTGTTGCCAGCAGGTCTCACTGAAAGAAAAAAAACCTAATTAAACTTTCTCTAAGCAGCTCTTTAGGAGAGCCACCTAGATTGCACCCTGCTCGGACGGGCACAAAAACCTAACTGAGGCTTGGAGGAGGGTCATAGGGGGAGGAGCCAGTACACACCATGTGATCCTAAAAGCTTTACTTTTTGTGCCCTGTCTCCTGCGGAGCCGCTAATCCCCATGGTCCTGACGGAGTCCCCAGCATCCACTTAGGACGTCAGAGAAATTAACATTTAAACTACTGCATAACAATATACCATATAACAGTGTTTGATTACACACCTGCTTTATATTCGAATGTTTGAGCCCGGCCCCCTGTCGAATGGGGAAAAAACGGTCGCTCATCAACAGCATTGCCGGTCTGTATAGCTGTGTTGTGACAATATTCAGTTTTGTTCAATATGTCCCGCAGAATACTGTCAGCCGTCGCATCATCCATTTTTGTGGAATCTTTATCCGGTGAAAAAATGAAAAATAAATATTACATATGGTATAAAATTAGAACAACATGAAAAAGAGTTGTATTATTATTGAGAATATAAAGTGTGTACAGGTGACAACAAAACAGCACAACGGTACAAGGTTTATTTTTAATTCTTTAGCCGGTGGAAAATAAATAAATAAAAAAAATACAGGCATTTAACATCATTTATTTTTTATTTTAAAATATAAATCTTTTTAATTATTATTTTATTATTATTATAATAAACTATTACATGTTACTCACAGGCAGGAACCAATTCCAAAATATTAGTAAAATCTGGTATCATGCTGAAATCTGAACCATACGGACTCTCTCCAACATCATCGAAATTCTCTGTGTTTGTGGTGTCTGTAATTTAATTGTGAGAAATAAAAATGAGATTTTTTTTTTAATTACTTATCAATGTATCCAGACTGTTGTACATTCATACTATTTAAACTTTTAATAATAAGTAAAAATGAACAAATTGTAGACCTTGACTATAATTTCGTACTATTTAAACGTTTAAAAATAAATAAAAATGTGTCAATGGTATTTATAGACTTAGCTTACCATGGTTCATTTGATAACTTGGCAAATCGCCATTTCCGGATCCGGATGTGCACATGATCTTATCTTTGGTGATTGTCTGTCGCTGAACCAATAATGAAAATGAGATATGTTTAATATCAGTGCTCTATTAAACAATTCACACATTAAATGATCGCGTACATTGAGACTATATTGAATTACAGCTCGGATGCATTGTCAAAATGCGCCGCTAGATGGCACTATTACCACATATTTAAACAGCCTTCAGTGAGTCACAATTATACTTATTTCACAGCCATATTTGTAAAATAAAAAATATAACATGCTAGAGCCATAATGATAATAATAAAATAATAATAAATAATAATAACACTTACCATGATGCCTTTGCTTGTGTATAGCGATGTAACTTCAGTTGAAATTCCTTCTCAGAGCTGTGTCCCACTTCAGAGCTGTGTCCCATTCTTATAGTCATGGATGTGAGCCAAATGGCCCCCACCAACCTGTGGTATGCTGTCCCACATTTCCAAGATGCTGGGGCGGAGTTTTTAAACATATAAACTTTGGTTTATAATTTATTAATTGTGATAATTCTTTTCAGTTACAATGAAGATATAATCTGTTAGCGGGTTCTTACACGTCATACTCAGCACTTCAAAAATATACCAAATACTTAGAAATACACACCTGAGGTTTGAGAATGCCTCAAATCTAGATTGACACCCTACCCCCACCACCCTCTATGTTTTTAAGCAGGGAAACCAACAAGGACTGCACAGTGACACAGGCATAATTTAAGTAAGTCCTATTTATTTATACAGAGTGTCAGTCAACTTGGGGTCGGCGTTTGGACGTAGGGTCCCCCGTGCCTGTTCTGGCTGGACTGTCTCAGGACAGTCACTTTTTATATCCTGTTTGTCTATTATTTATGTATGCACATTTTTTTTTCACATACTCTCTACCTTTAAACTCATAGTAGGGACCTCCATATACTCACACTTTATATCCCTTTACTATCACTATTTTTTAGTGTGATGCCCAGGGGGGTCCTTTGCTGGATCATGTTTGAGGGTTTCCTGCGTTCCGGATGTTGGCCCCATAGTGTTAGGAACCTGCCCGACAAGAGGTGACCTGGACGATTGGTGGGTAGGCCAATATCATTGGCCAACGATATACTAACAACCTCTTATGATTTACCAAATTATACTGTAATGATCGCTTAGTGCATCTGCACCCCCTTTTGTCTGTGTGTACTACTTATATATATATATATCTTTTTATTTAAAAGCACGATAGTTTAAAATTAAGATGTCATTTTGAGTCAATACATAGACCTGTAGGTGTTGCTAATGTTCTTTTGCAGAGATTAACTTAGGTATTCTTTGCCGTGAAATAGCGCCACATGCGTGTTTTTAAAGTCCTATTGAAGCGCTCTATAACAGCCGCTTTCACATCGTTATTGGTCGTGAAATGATTTATACCGTATTTTTCTAACACATTTTTTAGGTTTCTGTTTAGAAACTCTTTACCGTTATCGGTTTGTAGCTTCATCGGCACAGCACCCCGCTGAAATATTTTTTCAAAAGCATTAGCGACTGTTGCTGCGTTCTTAGCGGTCAGACTTTCACCCCACACCCTCTTACTGAATATATCGATGATTGTTAATATGTATTTAACACCATCGTTGTATTTTGACAGATCTATTAGCGAAACCAAATCGCATTGCCACTGTTGGTTTATACCCGATACACAAATCATGTTCCTTTTATAGTTTTTTCTTGCTGGCTTGTGCAACGTGTATGCGTCTTGTTCTTGTAACCACTTTCTTACGTCAGATCTTTTAAATTTATTTTTAACCGACCCATAATATTTATCAATGCCGCTAAAACTACCTGGTTTTAACACTGTGTAATATGCATCTTTCATCCGCTTGATTTGACGCGCTGCGTTGCGTGACATTCTGCGACTGGTGTTACGTGACACTCTTTTCAAAGCCATTATCTTTTAATACGGTTTAATATATATATATATATATATATATATATATATATATATATATATATATATATATACTTTGACAGAAAGGTGGTCTTTATCTACTACTAACATGTGCATAGAGAGTTAGATTTGGGTGTGGTGTGTTCAATCTGCAATCTAATTTGCAGTGTAAAAATAAAGCAGCCAGTATTTACCCTGCACAGAAACAATATAACCCACCCAAATCTAACTCTTTCTGCACATGTTATATCTGCCTCCCCTGCAGTGCACATGGTTTTGCCCAGTTGATATCAAAAATCCTGCTGCGATCAACTTGGAATTACCCCCCTTGTGCAATGTATGTTACGAAATGAATGGAAAATAACTGTGCCCCCTCCTTTGGAGAGATAAATGTGAGCTGGACAATTAAAACCAGATGTACACTATATGCCTATAAATATGTGTTATTTAACTCAATAAAGCAGAATACTTGTGAGACATATCCTGTGCGTTTGTTTCATTGAGTGTTCTCCCAACGCGTTGGTCCCTGCTTCAAAGAGGTGACTTGATAATTGAAGGACTTTTCTTTAGTAACCAGACTGCGCTAATGAGGCTAGCGCTATCACTTCTTATTACATATTTATACTGGCGTGGGTTCTTAATTTGTGCCCAGGCATTTACTAAATGTTTGCCAGTGGTCAGAGTCGAGGTTTTCTGCTGCCCAGGGCAGCCCCCCTGCGCCCTTCAGTGCCGCTGTGTGTCTGGGAGCATGGCGCGCAGCGCGACCACCGAGCAGTACCTCAGACACTGAAATCTTCTGCCGTCTAACTGAAGTCTTCTGATCTTCTAATACTCACTCAGCTTCTTTCTTCTGGCTCTGTAAGGGGGGTGACGGCGCGGCTCCTGGAACAAGCATCTAGGCACAGCTAGCGATCAGACCCTCTGGAGCTAATGGTGTCCAGTAGCCTATGAACTCACTGGAAGTAGGTCTGCTTCTCTGCCCCACGAAGCAGGGAGCCTGTTGCCAGCAGTGCTCCCTGAAAATAAAAAACCTAAATTATGTCTTTTTCAGAGAAACTCTGTAGAGCTCCCCTGTGTGCGTCCAGTCTCTCTGGGCACAGAATCTAACTGAGGTCTGGAGGAGGGGCATAGAGGGAGGAGCCAGTTCACACCCATTAAAAGTCTTAAAGTGCCCATGTCTCCTGTGGATCCCGTCTATACCCCATGGTCTATGAAGCGTCCTCAGCATCCTCTAGGACGTATGAGAAATGGAAATATATATATAGATATTTAGGGTGGAATCCAGTCTCTAGGTCGACAGTAACTAGTTCGACAAGTCAAAAGGTCGACATGAGTTTTTCACTTTTTTTTTTGTAACTTTTTCATACTGAACGATCCACGTGGACTACGATTGGGAATAGTAACCTGTGCCGAACGCAGCGGTAGTGGAGCAGAAAACACACAAAAATCCCCATAGTAATAGCGATATCACATATGAAAACAGCACATAATTAGAATGATAAAAAAACACATATAAAAAGTCAATGTTTCTTTTTAAAACCACTTATTCATATGCTTCAATGTATCTGTATTAAATTTGCAACCGAGTCATTTGTTTGTTAGAGGTCAGCAAAGCAGTAACCACATACGCTGCCAGTTCTCAGAGCTTGCAAATGTTTTTATTACAGATATGGAGCAGCTTTGATAATAAGCAGATATACAGTAGATGTGTGGTTAGTAGTCAACTAGCATCCCAGTATATAATATTCACATGCAAGGCTCCATTATGACTCTCTAATCAGAGTGACTTGTATTAAAGCTGTTCCAGCCGCTATATTTACCCCAGTTGTAGTCCAAGCGTTGCCACGCTATACGTATTTTGCAGCCACATATTTGTAAATCTTTGAAACCGTGCAGAAGGAACAATTACATATTTTTTTAATACTAGTATGACGCAGCACCCCAGCTGTATGGAGACTGTGAGTCCAATGGAGATATTCAATTAGCCGTGAATTGCTGGAGCAATCCAATTAGCGGGAGTTATCCCACATGTGAATGCTCAGTGTTGGACAGAACCTTGTAATTCAGTGTAAACATGGTAAAATTGTGGGTTTGCGTGGGAAAAACTCATCGATTCTGAAGTTTACATGGAATCAGTGGGTTTCCCTGCCTCAAACCCGATTTTAAGGCACAGGAAAAAGGCTATTTAATTGTATAGCATTTTCCAATCCCCGCTCCACATGGACTTTAGCCAGCATTTAGCCCACGGCTAACTGTTTACCCCCAGCTGGCAAACTACAAGCAGTCATGTTGCATTAGCTTATTTTAACAACTAAACACAAAGTATTATAAAAATCTGACGGCAAATGTGACTGATTTCATTGGAAATAATTACAACTTTGTTCTGTACAAATAGCATAAACGAAATATGCAGCATTGCGGATCTCCCAGCCGGAATACATTTAGAAATAAAAAGAGCAGATAATAGACAAATATGAAAGAACTCATTATGAAATAATACGGAACATATTTGTAGTTATAGAATGTGAGAGCATCACGATGGTTTAAGACTCCCAGTTTCCTGCAAGTATCTGATCACATTTGGTATATTCATCCCTCTAAACTCTGGTTGTGTAGCAGCAATATACTGGAAAACGCTGTGGAGCTGGGACGCATCCATATTTTTGATGCTGCTGTAGAAGATCTCTTTAGCATCACTTTGTTCGGCTAGTTCCGGTTCCAGGCTGGAGCGGACGGCACAATGTGACACAGAAGGAACCGATTCATCTACAGTCTTTGGACTATAACCGACGTGCTCTGGATCAGCCTGGCCTGTGGGCGCTGGAGCCTGGTGACTGCTGGCGGGAGATTCCTGAACCCCCGTTGCGTTTGCTTGCTCTGGCTGGAATATCTTCAGCGCTTTATTACAGTCCTGAAGGATGATTTTAACAAACGAGGCGTCCTCCTCATTCCGTATCTCTAAGTCTCTCATGTACGCAAAGAATTCATCATTGTGTGTAAATGGCGATTGATCCAGAAGTTTCCATTTCTCTCGCTCTGCTTCATATTGATCGCTGCTCTTGCACCAATCATTTTTATTATGGACATATATGGCCATTTTGGACGGTGTTGGGCCCTTGTCGGCAATTGCTAACGTTTTCATTTCTTTTCTCCCATACTTATAGTAAATCTCTATGGCAGCGCAACGTATTGCGTTTTTCTTATCAACCACTCTTACAATCTTACCCGTGGAAGGTAATGCTTCGGGATGGTGTGTTTGTAAATACCTCTTCATATGCGTTGTCTCACATAAATGGAGGAGCATGTCTTTTCTCTGCAATATCACAGTGCAGAGGTGACATATGTACAGGTAGTTGCCCATCTGCACTTCCACAACGTGCTCCAGGCCCAGCATAGGCTCATCCTTCACATAGGTGTCCAGGAAGTGCTGGAAGCTCTTTAGCTGAGGAACCATTGCAGGACACTGCTTTTCCACCCGCGCTCTGTGCTTTTTTCCCATAATATGGTCATTAAAGGCGAAAGCTGCATTTAAAGTAATACCGCAATACGTACAGACATACATCGTCCCCTGTTTATTATACTCCTTGACTGTACTGAAGCCGCTGCTGCTACTTCGGTAGCGTCTAGGATGCCTTCGCCAGAAGAACCTAGTGCACGTCAGGCAAAGGGCGGTGTTGTGGTGGAGTCCAAAGAAGCGTCGCGCTGGCCTCACTGTCACTTCCGGTCGGGAGCTATGGTAGCGTCTAGAATGCCTTCGCCAGAAGGACCTAGTGACGTCAGGCAAAGGGCGGTGTTGGGGGTGGAGTCCAAAGAAGCGTCGCGCTGGCCTCACTGTCACTTCCGGTCGGGAGTTATGGTAGCGTCTAGAATGCCTTCGCCGGAAGGACCTAGTGACCTTCCGGCGAAGGCATTCTAGACGCTACCCTGGCATCATCTCTGTTGAAGTGCGCGAGTAAAAACGGTGCAGGGAAGTGTGGGAGTCACATGGTCTGGTCACATGTGCTGTGACGTCACCGGACGACGTCTATGAGAGGGGAACTAGTCAGCTGCATAGCTCCCGACCGGAAGTGACAGCGCGGCCTGACGTGCACTAGGTCCCTCCGGCGAAGGCATCCTAGACGCTACCGGAGTAGCAGCAGCGGCTTCAGTACAGTCAAGGAGGACGATAAACAGGAGAAGATGTATGTGTGTACGTATTGCAATGTTACAGTAGCTTCAGCCATCGACATTAATGAGCATGTTATGGGGAGAAAGCACAGAGCGCGGATGGAAAAGCATTACCCTGCAATGGTTCCTCAGCTACAGAGCTTCCAGCACTTCCTGGACACCTATGTGAAGGATGAGCCAATACTGGGCCTGGAGCACGTTGTGGAAGTGCAGATGGACAACTACCTGTACATATGTCACCTCTGCCCTGTGGTATTGCGGAGACTAGAGATGCTCCGCCATTTATGTGAGACAACGCATTTAGAGAGGTATTTGCGCAGACACCATCCCGAAGTATTACCTTCCTACATGCATAAGACTGTAAGAATGTATAATGAGAATACAGATTCAGCTATACGTTGTGCTGCCACATACATTTACTCTCAGTATGGAAGAAAAGAAATAAAAACATTAGCAATTGCCGACAAGGGCCCAACACCGGCCAAAATGGCCAAATATGTCCATAATGAAAATGATTGCCCCAAGAGCAGCGATCAATATGAAGCAGAGCGAGAGAAATGGAAACTTCCACCCTAAATCTCTCTCTGTCTCTCTCTCTCTCTCTCTCTCTCTCTCTCTCTCTCTCTATCTATATATATATATATATATATATATATATATATATATATATATATATATATATATATACAGGTTGAGTATCCCATATCCAAATATTCCGAAATATGGACTTTTTTGAGTGAGATAGTGTAACCTTTGTTTTCTGATGACTCAATGTACACAAACGTGGTTTAATACACAAAGTTACTAAAAATATTGTATTAAATGTCCTTCAGGCTGTGTGTATAAGGTGTATATGAAACATAAATGAATTGTGTGAATGTACACACACTTTGTTTAATGCACAAAGTTATACTAAATATTGGCTAAAATGACCTTCAGGCTGTGTGTATTAGGTGTATATGTAACATAAATGCATTCTGTGCTTAGATTTATGTCCCATCACCATGATATCTCATAATGGTATGCAATTATTCCAAAATACGGAAAAATCCCATATCCAAAATACCTCTGGTCCCAAGCATTTTGGATAAGGGATACTCAACCTGTATATATTTATTATATTCCATTTCTCACACGTCCTAGAGGATGCTGGGGACGCTTCATAGACCATGGGGTATAGACGGGATCCGCAGGAGACATGGGCACTTTAAGGCTTTTAATGGGTGTGAACTGGCTCCTCCCTCTATGCCCCTCCTCCAGACCTTAGTTAGATTCTGTGCCCAGAGAGACTGGACGCACACAGGGGAGCTCTACAGAGTTTCTCTGAAAAATACTTAATTTAGGTTTTTTATTTTCAGGGAGCACTGCTGGCAACAGGCTCCCTGCTTCGTGGGACTGAGGGGAGAGAGGCAGACCTACTTCTGTGAATTCAAAGGCTCTGCTTCTTAGGCTTCTGGACACCATTAGCTCCAGAGGGTTTGATCGCTAGCTGTGCCTAGATGCTCGTTCCCGGAGCCGCGCCGTCACCCCCCTTGCAGAGCCAGAAGAAAGCAGCTGGGTGAGTATTAGAAGATCAGAAGACTTCAGAGTTTGAGGTACAACGCTGCGCGCCATGCTCCCACATGCACATCAGCGGCACTGAAGGGTGCAGGGCACAGGGGGGGGGGGGGGGGGGGGCGCCCTGGGCAGCATTAATCCTCAACTCTGAGCACTGGCAGATATATAATAAGTACCTGGGCACAGATTAAGAACCCCCGCCAGTATAAATATGAATATAGAAAGCGGGACTGAAGCGCGCCATTAAGGGGGCGTGGCTTAGCCCTCACAGCTCTATCCAGCGCCATTTTCTCTCCACAGAGCTGCAGAGACGCTGAGCCTTCCTCTCCACCTTACAAGTAACAGGGTGCAAAACGGGGGGGGGGGGGGCACAGTTGATTTGGTGCTAAATTTATATATATAAAAAAGTGTTGCCAGGTCTGGCGCAGTGTATTACACATTTCAGAACCAGGATAGGCGCTGGGTTGTGAGCTGGCAAACTCCCTTTGTGTCTCTCTGACAGGCTTAGCTGTGGGTCTGTCCCCTATAGCCCAGTGTGTTTGGTGGTGTCGGTGCGCGTGTGTCGGCATGACTGGCACTGAGTGCTCTTCCCAGGAGGAAGCAGGATTGGAGAGAGTACAGTCTGTGGGAGTGACCCCGTCACCACCGCCGACTGCTGAGTGGGTAAATACAGTGCCAGATTAAGGTCCACATGGGCCTGGAGCTGAAATTTAGAAAGGGCCTATTATGTGCTGCTGCAGGTAGTGTGGTAAGTGCCGTAGAGAAATTCTCCCGGGGTGGGTAGGGGGTGTGGTGACATACTAGGAGTATCAACTATATATACTACCTTCGCACACTGCATCACTGCATTACTTCCCCACCTTACATTCCCTCATTATATCTACCTCCCCAAACTACTTACCCACACTACATCACTATGCTACCTACTCACTCTACATCTCCACACTATGGCCCTCATTCCGAGTTGATGGCTCGCTAGCTGTTTTCAGTAGCCGTGCAAACGCAGTCGCCGCCGCCAAGGGGGAAGTGTATTTTTGCTTTGCAAGTGTGCGAACGCCTGTGCAGCCGAGCGCTGCAAAAACATTTTGTGGAGTTTCAGAGTAGGTCTGAAATTTCTCAGCCCTTGCGATCACTTCAGTCTTTTTGGTGCTGCAATTGACGTCACACACCCGCCCTCCAAACGCCCGGACACGCCTGCGTTTTCCCTACTACTCCCAGAAAACGGTCAGTTGACACCCATAAACGCCCTCTTTCTGTCAATCTTCTTGCGATCGGCTGTGTGAATGGATTCTTCGTTAAATCCATAGCTCAGCTGCGTTGTACCCGTACGACGCATGTGCGCATTGCGATGCATACGCATGTGCAGTAGAGACCTGATCGCAGCGAAAATCGGTAGCGTGCGATCAACTCGGAACTATACCTCCCCAACATTACATTACAATGATAACCTACCCACATTACATACCCATATATCAGTGAACTACATCCCCACACTACATACAAGGACTATATCACAACGCTGCCTCCAAACTACATCCAATAAAAGTAGCAGCTAATGAACCCTACACCGGGGAATTGAGCAGCACACAGGAAGAGGAGTTAAGCACACATGGTGAGGGTAAGGGGGTAGCACAGGGGTGAGGTGTCAGACACCCAGGGGTGAGGATAAGGAGCAGCACAGGGGTTAGGTGTCAGGCACACAGAGGTGAGGAGTTAGGCACACAGGGTGACGGTAAAGGGGAGCACAGGAATGAGGTGTCAGGCACACAGAGATGTGATGGTAAGGGGGCTGCACAGGGGTGAGGTGTCAGGCACACAGGGTGACGGTAAAGGGGAGCACAGGAATGAGGTGTCAGGCACACAGAGATGTGATGGTAAGGGGGCTGCACAGGGGTGAGGTGTCAGGCACACAGGGTGACGGTAAAGGGGAGCACAGGAATGAGGTGTCAGGCACACAGAGATGTGATGGTAAGGGGGCTGCACAGGGGTGAGGTGTCAGGCACACAGGGTGACGGTAAAGGGGAGCACAGGAATGAGGTGTCAGGCACACAGGGTGAGGGTGAAGGGAAGCACAGGGGTGAAGTGTCAGGCACACAGGGTGAGGGTAAAGGGGAGCACAGGAATGAGGTGTCAGGCACACAGGGTGAGGGTGAAGGGAAGCACAGGGTTGAGGTGTCAGGCACACAGGGTGAGGGTAAAGGGGAGCACAGGGGTGAGGTGTCAGGCACACAGGGTGAGGGTGAAGGCAAGCACAGGGGTGAGGTGTCAGGCACACAGGGTGAGGGTGAAGGGAAGCACAGGGGTGAAGTGTCAGGCACACAGGGTGAGGGTAAAGGGGAGCACAGAGGTGAAGTGTCAGGCACACAGGGTGAGGGTGAAGGGGAGCACGGGTGAGATGTCAGGCACACAGGGTGAGGGTGAAGGGAAGCACAGGGGTGAAGTGTCAGGCACACAGGGTGAGGGTAAAGGGGAGCACAGGAATGAGGTGTCAGGCACACAGGGTGAGGGTGAAGGGAAGCACAGGGGTGAGGTGTCAGGCACACAGGGTGAGGGTAAAGGGGAGCACAGAGGTGAAGTGTCAGGCACACAGGGTGAGGGTAAAGGGGAGCACATAGGTGAAGTGTCAGGCACACAGGGTGAGGGTGAAGGGGAGCACAGGGGTGAGATGTCAGGCACACAGGGTGAGGGTGAAGGGAAGCACAGGGGTGAAGTGTCAGGCACACAGGGTGAGGGTAAAGGGGAGCACAGGAATGAGGTGTCAGGCACACAGGGTGAGGGTGAAGGGAAGCACAGGGGTGAGGTGTCAGGCACACAGGGTGGGGGTAAAGGGGAGCACAGAGGTGAAGTGTCAGGCACACAGGGTGAGTGTGAAGGGAAGCACAGGGGTGAAGTGTCAGGCACACAGGGTGAGGGTGAAGGGAAGCACAGGGGTGAGGTGTCAGGCACACAGGGTGAGGGTGAAGGGAAGCACAGGGGTGTTGTGTCAGGCACACAGGGTGAGGGTGAAGGGAAGCACAGGGGTGAGGTGTCAGGCACACAGGGTGAGGGTGAAGGGAAGCACAGGGGTGAAGTGTCAGGCACACAGGGGTGAGGGTAAAGGGGAGCACAGGGCTGAAGTGTCAGGCACACAGGGTGAGGGTGAAGGGAAGCACAGGGGTGTTGTGTCAGGCACACAGGGTGAGGGTGAAGGGGAGCACAGGAATGAGGTATCAGGCACACAGGGTGAGGGTAAAGGGGAGCACAGGAATGAGGTGTCAGGCACACAGGGTGAGGGTGAAGGGGAGCACAGGAATGAGGTGTCAGGCACACAGGGTGAGGGTAAAGGGGAGCAGAGGGGTGAAGTGTCAGGCACACAGGCAGAGGGTGAAGGGAAGCACAGAGGTGAAGTGGCAGGCACACAGGGTGAGGGTGAAGGGGAGCACAGGGGTGAGGTGTCAGGCACACAGGGTGAGGGTGAGGTGTCAGGCACACAGGGTGAGGGTAAAGGTAAGCACAGGGGTGAAGTGTCAGGCACACAGGGTGAGGGTAAATGGGAGCACAGAGGTGAAGTGTCAGGCACACAGGGTGAGGGTGAAGGGAAGCACAGGGGTGAAGTGTCAGGCACACAGGGTGAGGGTGAAGGGAAGCACAGGGGTGAGGTGTCAGGCACACAGGGTGAGGGTGAAGGGAAGCACAGGGGTGTTGTGTCAGGCACACAGGGTGAAGGTGAAGGGAAGCACAGGGGTGAGGTGTCAGGCACACAGGGTGAGGGTGAAGGGAAGCACAGGGGTGAAGTGTCAGGCACACAGGGGTGAGGGTAAAGGGGAGCACAGGGCTGAAGTGTCAGGCACACAGGGTGAGGGTGAAGGGAAGCACAGGGGTGTTATGTCAGGCACACAGGGTGAGGGTGATGGGGAGCACAGGAATGAGGTATCAGGCACACAGGGTGAGGGTAAAGGGGAGCACAGGAATGAGGTGTCAGGCACACAGGGTGAGGGTGAAGGGGAGCACAGGAATGAGGTGTCAGGCACACAGGGTGAGGTTAAAGGGGAGCAGAGGGGTGAAGTGTCAGGCACACAGGGTGAGGGTGAAGGGAAGCACAGAGGTGAAGTGGCAGGCACACAGGGTGAGGGTGAAGGGAAGCACAGGGGTGTTGTGTCAGGCACACAGGGTGAGGGTGAAGGGAAGCACAGGGGTGAGGTGTCAGGCACACAGCGGTGTGGGTAAAGGGGAGCACAGGGTTGACGGTAAGGGGGCAGTACAGGGGTGAGGTGTCAGGCACATAGGCTGAGGGTAAGGGGGCAGTACAGGGGTGAGGTATCAGGCACATAGGCTGAGGGTAAGGGGGCAGTACAGGGGTGAGGTGTCAGGCACATAGGCTGAGGGTAAGGGGGCAGTACAGGGGTGAGGTATCAGGCACATAGGCTGAGGGTAAGGGGGCAGTACAGGGGTGAGGTGTCAGGCACATAGGCTGAGGGTAAGGGGGCAGTACAGGGGTGAGGTGTCAGGCACATGGGCTGAGGGTAAGGGGGCAGTACAGGGGTGAGGTGTCAGGCACACAGGCTGAGGGTAAGGGGGCAGTACAGGGGTGAGGTGTCAGGCACATAGGCTGAGGGTAAGGGGGCAGTACAGGGGTGAGGTGTCAGGCACATAGGCTGAGGGTAAGGGGGCAGTACAGGGGTGAGGTGTCAGGCACATAGGCTGACGGTAAGGGGGCAGTACAGGTGTGAGGTGTCAGGCACATAGGCTGAGGGTAAGGGGGCAGTACAGGGGTGAGGTGTCAGGCACATAGGCTGAGGGTAAGGGGGCAGTACAGGGGTGAGGTATCAGGCACATAGGCTGAGGGTAAGGGGGCAGTACAGGGGTGAGGTGTCAGGCACATAGGCTGAGGGTAAGGGGGCAGTACAGGGGTGAGGTATCAGGCACATAGGCTGAGGGTAAGGGGGCAGTACAGGGGTGAGGTGTCAGGCACATAGGCTGAGGGTAAGGGGGCAGTACAGGGGTGAGGTGTCAGGCACATAGGCTGAGGGTAAGGGGGCAGTACAGGGGTGAGGTATCAGGCACATAGGCTGAGGGTAAGGGGGCAGTACAGGGGTGAGGTGTCAGGCACATAGGCTGAGGGTAAGGGGGCAGTACAGGGGTGAGGTGTCAGGCACATAGGCTGAGGGTAAGGGGGCAGTACAGGGGTGAGGTATCAGGCACATAGGCTGAGGGTAAGGGGGCAGTACAGGGGTGAGGTGTCAGGCACATAGGCTGAGGGTAAGTGGGCAGTACAGGGGTGAGGTATCAGGCACATAGGCTGAGGGTAAGGGGGCAGTAAAGGGGTGAGGTGTCAGGCACATAGGCTGAGGGTAAGGGGGCAGTACAGGGGTGAGGTGGCTGGCACACAGGGTGAAGGTAAGGGGGCAGTACAGGGGTGAGGTATCAGGCACATAGGCTGAGGGTAAGGGGGCAGTACAGGGGTGAGGTGTCAGGCACATAGGCTGAGGGTAAGGGGGCAGTACAGGGGTGAGGTATCAGGCACATAGGCTGAGGGTAAGGGGGCAGTACAGGGGTGAGGTGTCAGGCACATAGGCTGAGGGTAAGGGGGCAGTACAGGGGTGAGGTGTCAGGCACATAGGCTGAGGGTAAGGGGGCAGTACAGGGGTGAGGTGTCAGGCACATAGGCTGAGGGTAAGGGGGCAGTACAGGGGTGAGGTGTCAGGCACATAGGCTGAGGGTAAGGGGGCAGTACAGGGGTGAGGTGTCAGGCACATAGGCTGAGGGTAAGGGGGCAGTACAGGGGTGAGGTGTCAGGCACATAGGCTGACGGTAAGGGGGCAGTACAGGTGTGAGGTGTCAGGCACATAGGCTGAGGGTAAGGGGGCAGTACAGGGGTGAGGTGTCAGGCACATAGGCTGAGGGTAAGGGGGCAGTACAGGGGTGAGGTGTCAGGCACATAGGCTGAGGGTAAGGGGGCAGTACTGACAATGCTAAATTCCTTTGTCGTATAAACAACCCTTTATGAAGCTAAGAACACTGTACGCTGTTTACTTAAGAAGTACCGTAATGGTACGCTGTTGGCGTAACGATCGCTCGGCCGTAGGCGAGACGCTCAAGCGTCACGTTCGCTCGCGGCCCAGCGATCACAGGACACGTTATTGGTTATGTCTAGGGTAATGATTCGCTATGGCGTAGCTTACGCTCGAGACCACGAGGAGGTCACCAGCGATGCAGACGCTCACAACACTATACCTTTATGTTAAAACCTTATACCAATGAAATACACTGAATACCTTAATGTGAGTACAGGGTGTAAGTGCAACCTTGTGTAACCTGACTAACTACAAAGCTGCTTGAGCGTCACCGACACTCAAGTGAACACTTAACACTATAGAAAATACACAGATACTGGTTTAGGTTCCAAAGCCTATTAACTGTATTATATCTAATATACTTGTAAAAGGGGATAACAGTACAAATGATACACTACAATATAACAAGGACTTCCTAACCACAGAACTAAACAATAAATACAAAAAGACAATACTACACTGACCTAAATGCAATACAGTACAATACTATAATACTATGAGAGATATAAGAGAAAAGAGGAGAGAGAGAGAGAGAGAGAGACGGAGAGAGATGAGAGAAATTGGCTCACAGTAAGAAAATGATTACGGAGAGAAAACTTACGCACAAAGGGTAACGATCGCATGCGCCTCGATATCCAGCTCCCGGCTATCAGCAGATAACCGTTGGTGAGAGAGAGTGAAGTTGGATATGGTCGGCCTGCCTATTTATGCCCCACACACAATGCAATCTCATAGTCCCTACAATCCCATTGTCCATTGGCCGAAGGAATTCGGCCCTGCATCATAACAAAAGGTCATAAGTTGACTCATATCAGTGGCCCTGGTTATGCAAAACAATGGGTGATGACTAACACATTCCTGTCTTCTGGAGAGCGATTGTTTGGCGAATACAAAACAGAATCCTGTCTGGGTTTTGTTCTATATTCATGATGTCCACTTTCAGTTGAGACAATGACATCTCAGCCCTCATTCTCCTGTATACAAATCCAGCCCCATTTGTAAACACAGGTGTTGGCCCTCCTTATTGAGTCTCAAAAGCTCAGTGTAATTAAAGGCTATTGTACTCCGTCTGCGGGAAAGATACTGATTTGGAGTACAATTGATCTTCAATTACTATTCCTGTGTTTACCTTATGCATGTGTAGATATGAGGCCCTCTTAACATGCAAACTATTGTTTGGGGGATCTCTGAGGTCAAAGAGACATTTGAGACCCACTGATGCCTGTCTCCAACTGTTCAGATGCATTCTAAGTAAGAACAAATAATAATAAATAAATGGACATAACTTCTTATGTCCATAACTATTCGCACGAGCGATTAATACGCTCCAAACCAACACCGGAATATTGCTAATTAAATACTCTTCCGATGGGTACCAAACACTGCTGTATGATTCCTGTTAGACCCTTCGTACGATGCAAAGAGGGATTCCTCAGCTCAGGGACATTCTATTTTAACCAAACTTTCAGAATCTATCAAAGGGACCATGATCTATAAACTACATTAATTGTGAACAGTTGTAACGAATGGGTCGCACGCTACGACTACGTAAACTCTACCGTAAATACGCATACCGCGCCTGCGAGTGCACGCTATTGCGGGTATGCGCCTCCACGGGAGAGCGCACGCACGCGCAGCACGGACCAGTGTGCGGTGCAAATATGGCAACGTGCATAGAGACATTTTTCTGACTTCGACAGTCCACCCTTTGGCAGTCAATAATAACTGCCACAAAACGTTTAAGGAGAAAAATGTAAGTCAGGGGTTAATTGATTTCCATGGTGGGGTAAGGAAGAAGAGAGGAGTAGGTGTGAAAAGGGTATGACCTAGTGAGAGAGTAGAAGCATGTGTGTATGAGTCCATGTTTGGAGGGTCATGTATCATCGTGCCGTACGTGTGGTAAATCAAGCTTCGAGGTATTGCGAAGTATACATTTGAATTCCTTCTTATCCCGTATCAAGGGTCTGTGGATGGGCTGTCAAACTCTACCGAGCTCATTTTGGCTTTTAGTTGTAACAAAATGGGGATGCACATTTTAGTTGATGATACATGAATGGGGGAGGTATGTGGTTGCTGATATCTGTGCCTGTATTCCCTATCGTCTATGTGTGTTATTACCTGAGGGTTGTAGAGATGAAGATAAAGAACACTTATGGAGAATGCAATGATATTCTATGTCAGGGAAATGTACATCTGTCGTTGAGGTTGTGTTCGGTATCTGTTGAGAGTCGTCTTCTTTGCGCTGTATTGCTCCTTAGGCATGAGCAAATAGCTTTGTCTGAGCCATCAGATTTACAAAAAATGTTGGGCTAGCGTGAGTTTAAAAGTACTAGGGAAACTGGGGATCCATGGCAAAGTTCATCAAGTGTCCATTTCTCAAGTGGTCAAAAACTTCATCTTTGGTCTTGTCTGTTGTCTTGTCTGTATACCGTCTCGTCAACTTCCTTGTCCAAGGGGTCTTTGTATCTTGGAGAAAAGCAGAAAAACAGGTGAAAGAAACGGACCGTATAATCGCATTTTCATCACATTCTGGTTTCTATCATTGGGTCATAAATCAAATCCAGGTTAATTACGGTTTCCTCACTCCTCAAGCTCATCACTTTTGTACTTTGTTTGCACCTCATTAAAGCCTGCCCGCATCTAAATATCAATCCAATCGATATAATGACACCCAAGATACATAGTAGAAACTTTCCAACATCCATTATGACTCCTTGAGCCCAGTCTCCCAAACCGGAGAACCAATTTCGCGGGTTCAACCATGACACCCAACCAGTCAGCTCATTACCTACAGCAGCAAGGGTGAGATTGTGTTTTCGACGAAATTCCCACTTTAATTGGAGAATATCATCCATCTTTTGGTCTATGACCTCTACCGGATCCTCGGTGCTATTTGTGATATACGTGCAACACTTTATGCCGTACTGTGTTGCCAATGTAACACAATATCCGCCTGTTACTGCTGTAAGATAATTAAGAACCATCCTATGCTGAACTAGTTCTGTTTTATAAGCTTGAAGTTCTCTTCCAGTGTATCTAAACGTGTCATCATACATTTCAGTGATATTATCTAACAAATTGGCGAGTGCGGAAATGTATCTATAATTCATCACTCCTCGAGCGGTACGAATGAAATCTAACGCTACCAGAACCTGAATCCCGGTGGATTCATGGATAAGATCAGAGGCCGGATGCTCTAACCTTTCTGACAGTTGTCTTTTAACTCGGTGCTCGTAATGAGTGTGAGTATAAGGAGCTTGGGCACCACGGTGTATGTCCTTCATTTTGTCATGTGTAACAGTCATCACTTCAGGCAATACTTTTCCAATATAACACAATCCTTCAGAGTTTGGGGCAAGCCACTTGTACGCCTTCCTCCCGCATATGAAATATGCATCATCGGGGAGAACATAAGGGACGGAGAAGGACATGACCATGTTACAAACCTTCCAGGTGAAATCTCCTGACCCTAATTCTTCCATCTGCTTAATGCACGTATCGGTTTGTACGATATGTGCACAGTATCCTGGTGATACCTCTCCAACTCTAGTAATCCTATTTCCTAAGGTATATCGATACCGGAAAGATTTTCCTCTACTGGCTATGTGGCGTACGAGCTCTGTATCTGTAGGCATTCTATCTGCTCTGTGTGAAAAGGTCATGGTAAGGTTGCTCCATGACACTTCCCAATTTCCCGGCTTACGGGGATTGGAGATATTAAAACATAATAGGGACCTATCCACATGGTATTGGTGGAGCTTCAACCTAGGAGGGCTGGAGATATTAAACCTCCTGTCCACCGGTCTCCCACCCTTTAGCTCAAGTACCTCCCCTACCGTTAAAGGAAATGGTACTAGCCCTGATTTACTATGACCCTGAGGTACTTGAGAGCATACCCAACAATCTGTTTTATTTAACACACTACCCACTAAGGAGTGATAGTCACTCAATGGATGCCGGTCCATATGGATATTAAAACTGGATTGGCATTTCTTTGTTACAGAGCCTACAGATACAACTTTCTTTTTGAACTAACATTCCTTCACAGTTGTTTACAAATAACATGGTTGTTAGATCGTGCCCGGTACTCGCCTTTGCTTGGTGATTGGGTTGCTATTGGAAATTTACACCTCCGTCTCAGTCATCAGGACCTTTCTGGATCCTTTCTCGACCTCACTGGTACTCTCACCGAAACAGACTGCTCTGGTCAACATCATGGTTAACGGGAAAAATCCATATCACAGTCTCTTGGGGCAAGTCCATCTTACAGGAGGAGAAAAGAAGAAATTTGTAAATGGGGTATAAGAAAATCAGTTTGAGGGGGAGAGAACTCGTTACGATAATAAGTTCTCTCGTCTTGTTGTTCTTCTTGTTCTGCTGTCCTCTCAAAGGTGTTGTCTCTCAGTCTTCAAAAACGATCATTCTGGTGATGCAATATTCCTTCCTAACCGACGATCTTTCTGTAAGGAGCAAAAATCTGGCATTACCATTGGTCCAACTGAGGGGTGACATAGCATCTTTAAACCATGGAAACATGAGTGAGAAGAGAGAGAAAATAAAAAAACAAAAGAGATAGAGAACAATTCATGTGCATATATACATTACATAACTCGACAATAACCATCAATAAGAAAAGAGAAACAAAGCATTTTTAAACATTGTAAGAAAACATTGTTAGCATTAGAAAAACATTGTCAGACTTATTAGGCTGTCATATCTATGTGTCTAATGGTCTCCCTGAGCAGTCCCTTCCCACCAGCACCTGCATTACTCCACTGTCTGTATCTGGCCAGAAATACATTGTGGCGGAGGTCATGCTGGGGTTTGGTAGACTTCTGCAAGGACCAAGTGGATATGCAATGTGTGAATTCTTACCACTACTAGTCAGAGATGGGGATAGAGAGAGGGAGAGAAAAACATTTTTTTTTCACAAATACATTTACAACTTTTCACCTGGTCATTCCTGTGTCTTTAGTGAATGACCTCCCACTTCATTAACCGTTACTTCAGGCTTGCCTCCATTCCTAATAATCACCTTTCCTGCCTATGTGATCCTTGATTATAATGGTGTGTATTGTAATTTTGCTAATTTCTTGGTCTAGGGGGTCTAACTTTATGTGGGTTATTACAGTTGCTAGCACAATGCCCTTCTCTCCTACACTGATAACAAATCCTGGGCTTCCTCCACGTGTCCATGACCTGAGGTTTTGGTTGATTTGATGCCTCCTCAAACGCTCGGATGCTCATCATCATCAATCGTTTCCCCTGTACTTCCCTGATTCCTTGGATTTTATGATTATGGTGTTGTCTTTCTCTTGATCTACAATCTCTTGCAATGTGTCCCCTTTTATGACAATTGTAACAGATTTCCATATCTGGATTTCTCGCAGGGGTGTGTGGCTTTTGTTGGGGTGGTCTTGTGGTTTGGGCCTGTATATTTGCTGCCATTAACTTATCTCTTAGTGACTCTCTGTACCTGGTGATATTCTGGTCATGATTAATGACGGCCTCTCTTAGTGCGGCCACCGAGATCTCTCTCCAGTTTGGGTTGGTGGTCTGTACCCTTGTTTTTAATTCATCCTTTAAACCATTCATTAATACCTTAACCGCTATTCCTTCATGTTGTGCATTTGTCTTGATGTCTGCGATCCCAGTGTTTCTAGCCATTATTTGCAGTGCTCGATTGAAATAATTAGAAACATTTTCCTTTTCGTTTTGCCTTATGGAGAAAATTTCATTCCACTTGACAGTGGTTGGGAAATATATTCCTAACTGTCGGTTAATCTGCCTAATACATTCCTGATTGTGTTCCTCCATACAGGGTACCTCCGTGTTTAATTTACAATCAGCAATGAATTTTTCAGGGTCAACACTGGAGGGCAAACATGCCCTCAGCACTGTCCGCCACTCTTTGTTGGTGGGTTCTGTGGCGTTTCCTAGTTCTTTAATAAACCTTTGACATTTGGCTAGATTTTTCCTCGGATCAGGAAATTCAGACATAATTGATCTCAATTCGGTCCGGGACAAGAGACAGCGCATTGCACTGTCCTTGACGGGAATGATTCCCTGATCGTCAGTCTTCCCATTGGGGACTGAGATCACCCTGGCCAGATCGAGCTCAGTTACATCATCTTGTGTTGGTCTTACAATATGGGGTACATCTGTTTGTGCGTGATATGAAACATTGTACGTACCTGTGGACACGACCTCACCTGACCCTCCGTTAGGGGGTTCGATTATTGCCTTTACCAATTTGGTCGCGTCCACCTGGATGGCTTTTGTGATGGTTGCTGGAAGAGGTGCTGACATCGTTCTGGGCTCACTTTCTTGTTTGTATTCCTGAGGGAGGTTTGACATGGGGTGCAGCTTGCACAGGTTAATAGTTGTACATTCAACAGTATTACAATAATCATTGTTACATTTATTACACTTATTCTTATAATCTATATTACAGTTGCTAAGAGCGTTTTTATTGTTCACCCTTGTGTCTTTCTCTCCGCAATCAACCCCTCTCCTGATGCCACTGTCTCTCCTCTCAAGATAAGAGTCAGAAAAGTCAATAGACTCTTTTTGTAATTCACTTTCCTGTTGCCATAACTGTAAATATTCATAATGTTTATTTTGTCTCTTCGTTGGTTCAATGAGACTTATCCTCCTCCTTAAATTTTGTAACACTACTGGACTGAAGCTACCTATTCTTGGGAATTTGTCCCTGTCTTGTACAGTCATTCTCTCCCATTCATCACATAAAATTTCTGTGTGACTTCCGTATTTTTCACACATGATGTACCTTGCCGACCCAATTGATCGGTTCTCTGAATCAACCCGAACCGAGGTTGATCGCCCCCTACCTGAACAACTGGCCCCCATAATCTGCAGGCGTTGCTTATTCCTCCTTGAATATCAAGGCTTTCAGCGAACCCTTACAAACAAACCAAGAAGTCCTGGGCAGGCCGGCGGTGGCGGTTTACCAAGTACCCCACTTACTTCTCGCCCACGTTGGCCTGTGCTGCAATCACTGTATCCAGAGCTGCGGTACCCAACCCAGGGCCCCTGTGAACCTTTATTTACTGGGGCGCGTTCCCCAGCAAGTATCGGTTGTTGGATAGTTCCTGAGTGACCAGCGAACTTCCCTTCCAAAAATAAAAAATTACACAAATCACGTCAGAATGTACAAATAGCGTTTGTGACCACTTTACTCTAATGGTATTAGGTCAGATTACTAACTACTGCACACAATTACGTGTGGTCCAATCGTTCAGTACACAAGCACTACTTGTTATGTACTGAGAGATCAATGGAATCGATGTTTCCGGCCGCGATTCCTTCAGCAAGAGCTTATGGCCTATATGGGTTCTGCACCAACACCCCAGGCGTTGTGCCACTGGACTTTTATAGCGGACCTCTTTGTCTATTTTACCTGTTACCTTATGACCTCCTGGTCTGTTACCTTATGACCTCCTGGTCTGTTACCTTATGGTCCGCTATACTCTAATGCTCAAATATTATTTAACCAGGGATGCCTCCCTAGCCACCGTATATGTCACTTACACGTATGTCCCTTGACGAGTACCCGGCTTTCCTTTTGGTTCCACCTTACAGTTATATAAACTTTTGTATACAAAACACACTCACTCAACACATGTACACTTTTGTTTCTATATCTATTTCTGCGCAGAAATTTGTCTTTAGCCCAACAGTGTTACCAATTAGGAGCAGGATCTGTTAAACTAAATTTCAGATTCTCCAAAAATAGACTTGCGTTATTTTCCGCGTCGCGTTATCTACCGCTGTGCGTTACTTATCGCCTTTGCGTTACTTCACTTTATCACAACTTGAGCTACGTGGGCGTAACCGGACGCTACGTTGCGTAATGAACGCTGCGTGCGTCTGCCTTTGGATTGCGTACGCTAGTCTTTGTTAGCGACACGTGTACGCAATGCAAAGATCCACCGTAACACAATATATTTTTATCAATGTAAATGATCCCTGATCATCTACCGCAATCCACACTGACTGCCTTGTATCTCAGACAAACCGTGTGTTTGTTCTATACTTTAACTATTACCTCTACTATGAAATAACAGCAAATCTCTTTTTAGCACTTTCTATCAACTATAAAATTGGCAAACAGGAATAGTGATATACGAAAATGAAACAGAAATGCAGATATATGCGTGCGTACGCAAGACAAAAGAAAAATAAACAGTTTTAAAAAGACACAAGCGTTTTGTTCTTACTTCCGGTTACCGGGTTCCTTCAGCACTCTTTATCTAAGCGAAGCAGACGCTTATCCCGCCAGCACTATGAGACAATCTCCCACCCTTTGCTGGGGGATAATGTCTGCTGATCTACCTAGTGCAGATGTGAGAAGTATAGGACGAGTTCCCAATTGACAATGCTAAATTCCTTTGTCGTATAAACAACCCTTTATGAAGCTAAGAACACTGTACGCTGTTTACTTAAGAAGTACCGTAATGGTACGCTGTTGGCGTAACGATCGCTCGGCCGTAGGCGAGACGCTCAAGCGTCACGTTCGCTCGCGGCCCAGCGATCACAGGACACGTTATTGGTTATGTCTAGGGTAATGATTCGCTATGGCGTAGCTTACGCTCGAGACCACGAGGAGGTCACCAGCGATGCAGACGCTCACAACACTATACCTTTATGTTAAAACCTTATACCAATGAAATACACTGAATACCTTAATGTGAGTACAGGGTGTAAGTGCAACCTTGTGTAACCTGACTAACTACAAAGCTGCTTGAGCGTCACCGACACTCAAGTGAACACTTAACACTATAGAAAATACACAGATACTGGTTTAGGTTCCAAAGCCTATTAACTGTATTATATCTAATATACTTGTAAAAGGGGATAACAGTACAAATGATACACTACAATATAACAAGGACTTCCTAACCACAGAACTAAACAATAAATACAAAAAGACAATACTACACTGACCTAAATGCAATACAGTACAATACTATAATACTATGAGAGATATAAGAGAAAAGAGGAGAGAGAGAGAGAGAGAGAGAGAGAGAGAGAGAGAGACGGAGAGAGATGAGAGAAATTGGCTCACAGTAAGAAAATGATTACGGAGAGAAAACTTACGCACAAAGGGTAACGATCGCATGCGCCTCGATATCCAGCTCCCGGCTATCAGCAGATAACCGTTGGTGAGAGAGAGTGAAGTTGGATATGGTCGGCCTGCCTATTTATGCCCCACACACAATGCAATCTCATAGTCCCTACAATCCCATTGTCCATTGGCCGAAGGAATTCGGCCCTGCATCATAACAAAAGGTCATAAGTTGACTCATATCAGTGGCCCTGGTTATGCAAAACAATGGGTGATGACTAACACATTCCTGTCTTCTGGAGAGCGATTGTTTGGCGAATACAAAACAGAATCCTGTCTGGGTTTTGTTCTATATTCATGATGTCCACTTTCAGTTGACACAATGACATCTCAGCCCTCATTCTCCTGTATACAAATCCAGCCCCATTTGTAAACACAGGTGTTGGCCCTCCTTATTGAGTCTCAAAAGCTCAGTGTAATTAAAGGCTATTGTACTCCGTCTGCGGGAAAGATACTGATTTGGAGTACAATTGATCTTCAATTACTATTCCTGTGTTTACCTTATGCATGTGTAGATATGAGGCCCTCTTAACATGCAAACTATTGTTTGGGGGATCTCTGAGGTCAAAGAGACATTTGAGACCCACTGATGCCTGTCTCCAACTGTTCAGATGCATGACTAAGTAAGAACAAATAATAATAAATAAATGGACATAACTTCTTATGTCCATAACTATTCGCACGAGCGATTAATACGCTCCAAACCAACACCGGAATATTGCTAATTAAATACTCTTCCGATGGGTACCAAACACTGCTGTATGATTCCTGTTAGACCCTTCGTACGATGCAAAGAGGGATTCCTCAGCTCAGGGACATTCTATTTTAACCAAACTTTCAGAATCTATCAAAGGGACCATGATCTATAAACTACATTAATTGTGAACAGTTGTAACGAATGGGTCGCACGCTACGACTACGTAAACTCTACCGTAAATACGCATACCGCGCCTGCGAGTGCACGCTATTGCGGGTATGCGCCTCCACGGGAGAGCGCACGCACGCGCAGCACGGACCAGTGTGCGGTGCAAATATGGCAACGTGCATAGAGACATTTTTCTGACTTCGACAGTACAGGGGTGAGGTGTCAGGCACATAGGCTGAGGGTAAGGGGGCAGTACAGGGGTGAGGTATCAGGCACATAGGCTGAGGGTAAGGGGGCAGTACAGGGGTGAGGTATCAGGCACATAGGCTGAGGGTAAGGGGGCAGTACAGGGGTGAGGTGTCAGGCACATAGGCTGAGGGTAAGGGGGCAGTACAGGGGTGAGGTGTCAGGCACATAGGCTGAGGGTAAGGGGGCAGTACAGGGGTGAGGTGTCAGGCACATAGGCTGAGGGTAAGTGGGCAGTACAGGGGTGAGGTATCAGGCACATAGGCTGAGGGTAAGGGGGCAGTAAAGGGGTGAGGTGTCAGGCACATAGGCTGAGGGTAAGGGGGCAGTACAGGGGTGAGGTGGCTGGCACACAGGGTGAAGGTAAGGGGGCAGTACAGGGGTGAGGTATCAGGCACATAGGCTGAGGGTAAGTGGGCAGTACAGGGGTGAGGTATCAGGCACATAGGCTGAGGGTAAGGGGGCAGTAAAGGGGTGAGGTGTCAGGCACATAGGCTGAGGGTAAGTGGGCAGTACAGGGGTGAGGTGGCTGGCACACAGGGTGAAGGTAGTGGTGTAGTACAGGGGTGAGGTATCAGGCACATAGGCTGAGGGTAAGTGGGCAGTACAGGGGTGAGATATCAGGCACAGGCTGAGGGTAAGGGGGCAGTAAAGGGGTGAGGTGTCAGGCACATAGGCTGAGGGTAAGGGGGCAGTACAGGGGTGAGGTATCAGGCACATAGGCTGAGGGTAAGGGGGCAGTAAAGGGGTGAGGTGTCAGGCACATAGGCTGAGGGTAAGGGGGCAGTACAGGGGTGAGGTGTCAGGCACATAGGCTGAGGGTAAGGGGGCAGTACAGGGGTGAGGTGTCAGGCACATAGGCTGAGGGTAAGGGGGCAGTACAGGGGTGAGGTGTCAGGCACATAGGCTGAGGGTAAGGGGGCAGTACAGGGGTGAGGTGTCAGGCACATAGGCTGAGGGTAAGGGGGCAGTACAGGTGTGAGGTGTCAGGCACATAGGCTGAGGGTAAGGGGGCAGTACAGGGGTGAGGTGTCAGGCACATAGGCTGAGGGTAAGGGGGCAGTACAGGGGTGAGGTATCAGGCACATAGGCTGAGGGTAAGGGGGCAGTACAGGGGTGAGGTGTCAGGCACATAGGCTGAGGGTAAGGGGGCAGTACAGGGGTGAGGTATCAGGCACATAGGCTGAGGGTAAGGGGGCAGTACAGGGGTGAGGTGTCAGGCACATAGGCTGAGGGTAAGGGGGCAGTACAGGGGTGAGGTGTCAGGCACATAGGCTGAGGGTAAGGGGGCAGTACAGGGGTGAGGTATCAGGCACATAGGCTGAGGGTAAGGGGGCAGTACAGGGGTGAGGTATCAGGCACATAGGCTGAGGGTAAGGGGGCAGTACAGGGGTGAGGTGTCAGGCACATAGGCTGAGGGTAAGGGGGCAGTACAGGGGTGAGGTATCAGGCACATAGGCTGAGGGTAAGGGGGCAGTACAGGGGTGAGGTGTCAGGCACATAGGCTGAGGGTAAGTGGGCAGTACAGGGGTGAGGTATCAGGCACATAGGCTGAGGGTAAGGGGGCAGTAAAGGGGTGAGGTGTCAGGCACATAGGCTGAGGGTAAGGGGGCAGTACAGGGGTGAGGTGGCTGGCACACAGGGTGAAGGTAAGGGGGCAGTACAGGGGTGAGGTATCAGGCACATAGGCTGAGGGTAAGGGGGCAGTACAGGGGTGAGGTATCAGGCACATAGGCTGAGGGTAAGGGGGCAGTACAGGGGTGAGGTGTCAGGCACATAGGCTGAGGGTAAGTGGGCAGTACAGGGGTGAGGTATCAGGCACATAGGCTGAGGGTAAGGGGGCAGTAAAGGGGTGAGGTGTCAGGCACATAGGCTGAGGGTAAGGGGGCAGTACAGGGGTGAGGTGGCTGGCACACAGGGTGAAGGTAAGGGGGCAGTACAGGGGTGAGGTATCAGGCACATAGGCTGAGGGTAAGGGGGCAGTTCAGGGGTGAGGTGTCAGGCACATAGGCTGAGGGTAAGGGGGCAGTACAGGGGTAAGGTATCAGGCACATAGGCTGAGAGTAAGGGGGCAGTACAGGGGTGAGGTGTCAGGCACATAGGCTGAGGGTAAGGGGGCAGTACAGGGGTGAGGTGTCAGGCACATAGGCTGAGGGTAAGGGGGCAGTACAGGGGTGAGGTGTCAGGCACATAGGCTGAGGGTAACGGGGCAGTACAGGGGTGAGGTGTCAGGCACATAGGCTGAGGGTAAGGGGGCAGTACAGGGGTGAGGTGTCAGGCACATAGGCTGAGGGTAAGGGGGCAGTACAGGGGTGAGGTGTCAGGCACATAGGCTGACGGTAAGGGGGCAGTACAGGTGTGAGGTGTCAGGCACATAGGCTGAGGGTAAGGGGGCAGTACAGGGGTGAGGTGTCAGGCACATAGGCTGAGGGTAAGGGGGCAGTACAGGGGTGAGGTGTCAGGCACATAGGCTGAGGGTAAGGGGGCAGTACAGGGGTGAGGTGTCAGGCACATAGGCTGAGGGTAAGGGGGCAGTACAGGGGTGAGGTGTCAGGCACATAGGCTGAGGGTAAGGGGGCAGTACAGGGGTGAGGTGTCAGGCACATAGGCTGAGGGTAAGGGGGCAGTACAGGGGTGAGGTGTCAGGCACATAGGCTGAGGGTAAGGGGGCAGTACAGGGGTGAGGTGTCAGGCACATAGGCTGACGGTAAGGGGGCAGTACAGGTGTGAGGTGTCAGGCACATAGGCTGAGGGTAAGGGGGCAGTAAAGGGGTGAGGTGTCAGGCACATAGGCTGAGGGTAAGTGGGCAGTACAGGGGTGAGGTGGCTGGCACACAGGGTGAAGGTAGTGGTGTAGTACAGGGGTGAGGTATCAGGCACATAGGCTGAGGGTAAGTGGGCAGTACAGGGGTGAGGTATCAGGCACATAGGCTGAGGGTAAAGGGGCAGTAAAGGGGTGAGGTGTCAGGCACATAGGCTGAGGGTAAGGGGGCAGTACAGGGGTGAGGTATCAGGCACATAGGCTGAGGGTAAGGGGGCAGTACAGGGGTGAGGTGTCAGGCACATAGGCTGAGGGTAAGGGAGCAGTACAGGGGTGAGGTGTCAGGCACATAGGCTGAGGGTAAGGGGGCAGTACAGGGGTGAGGTGTCAGGCACATAGGCTGAGGGTAAGGGGGCAGTACAGGGGTGAGGTGTCAGGCACATAGGCTGAGGGTAAGGGGGCAGTACAGGGGTGAGGTGTCAGGCACATAGGCTGAGGGTAAGGGGGCAGTACAGGGGTGAGGTGTCAGGCACATAGGCTGACGGTAAGGGGGCAGTACAGGTGTGAGGTGTCAGGCACATAGGCTGAGGGTAAGGGGGCAGTACAGGGGTGAGGTGTCAGGCACATAGGCTGAGGGTAAGGGGGCAGTACAGGGGTGAGGTATCAGGCACATAGGCTGAGGGTAAGGGGGCAGTACAGGGGTGAGGTGTCAGGCACATAGGCTGAGGGTAAGGGGGCAGTACAGGGGTGAGGTATCAGGCACATAGGCTGAGGGTAAGGGGGCAGTACAGGGGTGAGGTGTCAGGCACATAGGCTGAGGGTAAGGGGGCAGTACAGGGGTGAGGTGTCAGGCACATAGGCTGAGGGTAAGGGGGCAGTACAGGGGTGAGGTATCAGGCACATAGGCTGTGGGTAAGGGGGCAGTACAGGGGTGAGGTATCAGGCACATAGGCTGAGGGTAAGGGGGCAGTACAGGGGTGAGGTGTCAGGCACATAGGCTGAGGGTAAGGGGGCAGTACAGGGGTGAGGTATCAGGCACATAGGCTGAGGGTAAGGGGGCAGTACAGGGGTGAGGTGTCAGGCACATAGGCTGAGGGTAAGTGGGCAGTACAGGGGTGAGGTATCAGGCACATAGGCTGAGGGTAAGGGGGCAGTAAAGGGGTGAGGTGTCAGGCACATAGGCTGAGGGTAAGGGGGCAGTACAGGGGTGAGGTGGCTGGCACACAGGGTGAAGGTAAGGGGGCAGTACAGGGGTGAGGTATCAGGCACATAGGCTGAGGGTAAGGGGGCAGTACAGGGGTGAGGTGTCAGGCACATAGGCTGAGGGTAAGGGGGCAGTACAGGGGTGAGGTATCAGGCACATAGGCTGAGAGTAAGGGGGCAGTACAGGGGTGAGGTGTCAGGCACATAGGCTGAGGGTAAGGGGGCAGTACAGGGGTGAGGTGTCAGGCACATAGGCTGAGGGTAAGGGGGCAGTACAGGGGTGAGGTGTCAGGCACATAGGCTGAGGGTAAGGGGGCAGTACAGGGGTGAGGTGTCAGGCACATAGGCTGAGGGTAAGGGGGCAGTACAGGGGTGAGGTGTCAGGCACATAGGCTGAGGGTAAGGGGGCAGTACAGGGGTGAGGTGTCAGGCACATAGGCTGAGGGTAAGTGGGCAGTACAGGGGTGAGGTATCAGGCACATAGGCTGAGGGTAAGGGGGCAGTAAAGGGGTGAGGTGTCAGGCACATAGGCTGAGGGTAAGGGGGCAGTACAGGGGTGAGGTGGCTGGCACACAGGGTGAAGGTAAGGGGGCAGTACAGGGGTGAGGTATCAGGCACATAGGCTGAGGGTAAGGGGGCAGTACAGGGGTGAGGTGTCAGGCACATAGGCTGAGGGTAAGGGGGCAGTACAGGGGTAAGGTATCAGGCACATAGGCTGAGAGTAAGGGGGCAGTACAGGGGTGAGGTGTCAGGCACATAGGCTGAGGGTAAGGGGGCAGTACAGGGGTGAGGTGTCAGGCACATAGGCTGAGGGTAAGGGGGCAGTACAGGGGTGAGGTGTCAGGCACATAGGCTGAGGGTAAGGGGGCAGTACAGGGGTGAGGTGTCAGGCACATAGGCTGAGGGTAAGGGGGCAGTAGAGGGGTGAGGTGTCAGGCACATAGGCTGAGGGTAAGGGGGCAGTACAGGGGTGAGGTGTCAGGCACATAGGCTGACGGTAAGGGGGCAGTACAGGTGTGAGGTGTCAGGCACATAGGCTGAGGGTAAGGGGGCAGTACAGGGGTGAGGTGTCAGGCACATAGGCTGAGGGTAAGGGGGCAGTACAGGGGTGAGGTATCAGGCACATAGGCTGAGGGTAAGGGGGCAGTACAGGGGTGAGGTGTCAGGCACATAGGCTGAGGGTAAGGGGGCAGTACAGGGGTGAGGTATCAGGCACATAGGCTGAGGGTAAGGGGGCAGTACAGGGGTGAGGTGTCAGGCACATAGGCTGAGGGTAAGGGGGCAGTACAGGGGTGAGGTGTCAGGCACATAGGCTGAGGGTAAGGGGGCAGTAAAGGGGTGAGGTGTCAGGCACATAGGCTGAGGGTAAGGGGGCAGTACAGGGGTGAGGTGGCTGGCACACAGGGTGATGGTAAGGGGGCAGTACAGGGGTGAGGTATCAGGCACATAGGCTGAGGGTAAGGGGGCAGTACAGGAGTGAGGTGTCAGGCACATAGGCTGAGGGTAAGTGGGCAGTACAGGGGTGAGGTATCAGGCACATAGGCTGAGGGTAAGTGGGCAGTACAGGGGTGAGGTATCAGGCACATAGGCTGAGAGTAAGGGGGCAGTACAGGGGTGAGGTGTCAGGCACATAGGCTGAGGGTAAGGGGGCAGTACAGGGGTGAGGTGTCAGGCACATAGGCTGAGGGTAAGGGGGCAGTACAGGGGTGAGGTGTCAGGCACATAGGCTGAGGGTAAGGGGGCAGTACAGGGGTGAGGTGTCAGGCACATAGGCTGAGGGTAAGGGGGCAGTACAGGGGTGAGGTGTCAGGCACATAGGCTGAGGGTAAGGGGGCAGTACAGGGGTGAGGTGTCGCACATAGGCTGACGGTAAGGGGGCAGTACAGGTGTGAGGTGTCAGGCACATAGGCTGAGGGTAAGGGGGCAGTACAGGGGTGAGGTGTCAGGCACATAGGCTGAGGGTAAGGGGGCAGTACAGGGGTGAGGTATCAGGCACATAGGCTGAGGGTAAGGGGGCAGTAAAGGGGTGAGGTGTCAGGCACATAGGCTGAGGGTAAAGGGGCAGTACAGGGGTGAGGTGTCAGGCACATAGGCTGAGGGTAAGGGGGCAGTACAGGGGTGAGGTGTCAGGCACATAGGCTGAGGGTAAGGGGGCAGTACAGGGGTGAGGTGTCAGGCACATAGGCTGAGGGTAAGGGGGCAGTACAGGGGTGAGGTGTCAGGCACATAGGCTGAGGGTAAGGGGGCAGTACAGGGGTGAGGTGTCAGGCACATAGGCTGACGGTAAGGGGGCAGTACAGGTGTGAGGTGTCAGGCACATAGGCTGAGGGTAAGGGGGCAGTACAGGGGTGAGGTGTCAGGCACATAGGCTGAGGGTAAGGGGGCAGTACAGGGGTGAGGTATCAGGCACATAGGCTGAGGGTAAGGGGGCAGTACAGGGGTGAGGTGTCAGGCACATAGGCTGAGGGTAAGGGGGCAGTACAGGGGTGAGGTATCAGGCACATAGGCTGAGGGTAAGGGGGCAGTACAGGGGTGAGGTGTCAGGCACATAGGCTGACGGTAAGGGGGCAGTACAGGTGTGAGGTGTCAGGCACATAGGCTGAGGGTAAGGGGGCAGTACAGGGGTGAGGTATCAGGCACATAGGCTGAGGGTAAGGGGGCAGTACAGGGGTGAGGTATCAGGCACATAGGCTGAGGGTAAGGGGGCAGTACAGGGGTGAGGTGTCAGGCACATAGGCTGAGGGTAAGGGGGCAGTACAGGGGTGAGGTATCAGGCACATAGGCTGAGGGTAAGGGGGCAGTACAGGGGTGAGGTGTCAGGCACATAGGCTGAGGGTAAGTGGGCAGTACAGGGGTGAGGTATCAGGCACATAGGCTGAGGGTAAGGGGGCAGTAAAGGGGTGAGGTGTCAGGCACATAGGCTGAGGGTAAGGGGGCAGTATAGGGGTGAGGTGGCTGGCACACAGGGTGAAGGTAAGGGGGCAGTACAGGGGTGAGGTATCAGGCACATAGGCTGAGGGTAAGGGGGCAGTTCAGGGGTGAGGTGTCAGGCACATAGGCTGAGGGTAAGGGGGCAGTACAGGGGTAAGGTATCAGGCACATAGGCTGAGAGTAAGGGGGCAGTACAGGGGTGAGGTGTCAGGCACATAGGCTGAGGGTAAGGGGGCAGTACAGGGGTGAGGTGTCAGGCACATAGGCTGAGGGTAAGGGGGCAGTACAGGGGTGAGGTGTCAGGCACATAGGCTGAGGGTAACGGGGCAGTACAGGGGTGAGGTGTCAGGCACATAGGCTGAGGGTAAGGGGGCAGTACAGGGGTGAGGTGTCAGGCACATAGGCTGAGGGTAAGGGGGCAGTACAGGGGTGAGGTGTCAGGCACATAGGCTGACGGTAAGGGGGCAGTACAGGTGTGAGGTGTCAGGCACATAGGCTGAGGGTAAGGGGGCAGTACAGGGGTGAGGTGTCAGGCACATAGGCTGAGGGTAAGGGGGCAGTACAGGGGTGAGGTGTCAGGCACATAGGCTGAGGGTAAGGGGGCAGTACAGGGGTGAGGTGTCAGGCACATAGGCTGAGGGTAAGGGGGCAGTACAGGGGTGAGGTGTCAGGCACATAGGCTGAGGGTAAGGGGGCAGTACAGGGGTGAGGTGTCAGGCACATAGGCTGAGGGTAAGGGGGCAGTACAGGGGTGAGGTGTCAGGCACATAGGCTGAGGGTAAGGGGGCAGTACAGGGGTGAGGTGTCAGGCACATAGGCTGACGGTAAGGGGGCAGTACAGGTGTGAGGTGTCAGGCACATAGGCTGAGGGTAAGGGGGCAGTACAGGGGTGAGGTGTCAGGCACATAGGCTGAGGGTAAGGGGGCAGTACAGGGGTGAGGTATCAGGCACATAGGCTGAGGGTAAGGGGGCAGTACAGGGGTGAGGTGTCAGTCACATAGGCTGAGGGTAAGGGGGCAGTACAGGGGTGAGGTGTCAGGCACATAGGCTGAGGGTAAGGGGGCAGTACAGGGGTGAGGTATCAGGCACATAGGCTGAGGGTAAGGGGGCAGTACAGGGGTGAGGTATCAGGCACATAGGCTGAGGGTAAGGGGGCAGTACAGGGGTGAGGTGTCAGGCACATAGGCTGAGGGTAAGGGGGCAGTACAGGGGTGAGGTATCAGGCACATAGGCTGAGGGTAAGGGGGCAGTACAGGGGTGAGGTGTCAGGCACATAGGCTGAGGGTAAGTGGGCAGTACAGGGGTGAGGTATCAGGCACATAGGCTGAGGGTAAGGGGGCAGTAAAGGGGTGAGGTGTCAGGCACATAGGCTGAGGGTAAGGGGGCAGTACAGGGGTGAGGTGGCTGGCACACAGGGTGAAGGTAAGGGGGCAGTACAGGGGTGAGGTATCAGGCACATAGGCTGAGGGTAAGTGGGCAGTACAGGGGTGAGGTATCAGGCACATAGGCTGAGGGTAAGGGGGCAGTAAAGGGGTGAGGTGTCAGGCACATAGGCTGAGGGTAAGTGGGCAGTACAGGGGTGAGGTGGCTGGCACACAGGGTGAAGGTAGTGGTGTAGTACAGGGGTGAGGTATCAGGCACATAGGCTGAGGGTAAGTGGGCAGTACAGGGGTGAGGTATCAGGCACATAGGCTGAGGGTAAAGGGGCAGTAAAGGGGTGAGGTGTCAGGCACATAGGCTGAGGGTAAGGGGGCAGTACAGGGGTGAGGTATCAGGCACATAGGCTGAGGGTAAGGGGGCAGTACAGGGGTGAGGTGTCAGGCACATAGGCTGAGGGTAAGGGAGCAGTACAGGGGTGAGGTGTCAGGCACATAGGCTGAGGGTAAGGGGGCAGTACAGGGGTGAGGTGTCAGGCACATAGGCTGAGGGTAAGGGGGCAGTACAGGGGTGAGGTGTCAGGCACATAGGCTGAGGGTAAGGGGGCAGTACAGGGGTGAGGTGTCAGGCACATAGGCTGAGGGTAAGGGGGCAGTACAGGGGTGAGGTGTCAGGCACATAGGCTGACGGTAAGGGGGCAGTACAGGTGTGAGGTGTCAGGCACATAGGCTGAGGGTAAGGGGGCAGTACAGGGGTGAGGTGTCAGGCACATAGGCTGAGGGTAAGGGGGCAGTACAGGGGTGAGGTATCAGGCACATAGGCTGAGGGTAAGGGGGCAGTACAGGGGTGAGGTGTCAGGCACATAGGCTGAGGGTAAGGGGGCAGTACAGGGGTGAGGTATCAGGCACATAGGCTGAGGGTAAGGGGGCAGTACAGGGGTGAGGTGTCAGGCACATAGGCTGAGGGTAAGGGGGCAGTACAGGGGTGAGGTGTCAGGCACATAGGCTGAGGGTAAGGGGGCAGTACAGGGGTGAGGTATCAGGCACATAGGCTGTGGGTAAGGGGGCAGTACAGGGGTGAGGTATCAGGCACATAGGCTGAGGGTAAGGGGGCAGTACAGGGGTGAGGTGTCAGGCACATAGGCTGAGGGTAAGGGGGCAGTACAGGGGTGAGGTATCAGGCACATAGGCTGAGGGTAAGGGGGCAGTACAGGGGTGAGGTGTCAGGCACATAGGCTGAGGGTAAGTGGGCAGTACAGGGGTGAGGTATCAGGCACATAGGCTGAGGGTAAGGGGGCAGTAAAGGGGTGAGGTGTCAGGCACATAGGCTGAGGGTAAGGGGGCAGTACAGGGGTGAGGTGGCTGGCACACAGGGTGAAGGTAAGGGGGCAGTACAGGGGTGAGGTATCAGGCACATAGGCTGAGGGTAAGGGGGCAGTACAGGGGTGAGGTGTCAGGCACATAGGCTGAGGGTAAGGGGGCAGTACAGGGGTGAGGTATCAGGCACATAGGCTGAGAGTAAGGGGGCAGTACAGGGGTGAGGTGTCAGGCACATAGGCTGAGGGTAAGGGGGCAGTACAGGGGTGAGGTGTCAGGCACATAGGCTGAGGGTAAGGGGGCAGTACAGGGGTGAGGTGTCAGGCACATAGGCTGAGGGTAAGGGGGCAGTACAGGGGTGAGGTGTCAGGCACATAGGCTGAGGGTAAGGGGGCAGTACAGGGGTGAGGTGTCAGGCACATAGGCTGAGGGTAAGGGGGCAGTACAGGGGTGAGGTGTCAGGCACATAGGCTGACGGTAAGGGGGCAGTACAGGTGTGAGGTGTCAGGCACATAGGCTGAGGGTAAGGGGGCAGTACAGGGGTGAGGTGTCAGGCACATAGGCTGAGGGTAAGGGGGCAGTACAGGGGTGAGGTATCAGGCACATAGGCTGAGGGTAAGGTGGCAGTAAAGGGGTGAGGTGTCAGGCACATAGGCTGAGGGTAAGGGGGCAGTAGAGGGGTGAGGTATCAGGCACATAGGCTGAGGGTAAGGGGGCAGTACAGGGGTGAGGTGTCAGGCACATAGGCTGAGGGTAAGGGGGCAGTACAGGGGTGAGGTGTCAGGCACATAGGCTGAGGGTAAGGGGGCAGTACAGGGGTGTGGTATCAGGCACATAGGCTGAGGGTAAGGGGGCAGTACAGGGGTGAGGTATCAGGCACATAGGCTGAGGGTAAGGGGGCAGTACAGGGGTGAGGTGTCAGGCACATAGGCTGAGGGTAAGGGGGCAGTACAGGGGTGAGGTATCAGGCACATAGGCTGAGGGTAAGGGGGCAGTACAGGGGTGAGGTGTCAGGCACATAGGCTGAGGGTAAGTGTGCAGTACAGGGGTGAGGTATCAGGCACATAGGCTGAGGGTAAGGGGGCAGTAAAGGGGTGAGGTGTCAGGCACATAGGCTGAGGGTAAGGGGGCAGTACAGGGGTGAGGTGGCTGGCACACAGGGTGAAGGTAAGGGGGCAGTACAGGGGTGAGGTATCAGGCACATAGGCTGAGGGTAAGTGGGCAGTACAGGGGTGAGGTATCAGGCACATAGGCTGAGGGTAAGGGGGCAGTAAAGGGGTGAGGTGTCAGGCACATAGGCTGAGGGTAAGTGGGCAGTACAGGGGTGAGGTGGCTGGCACACAGGGTGAAGGTAGTGGTGTAGTACAGGGGTGAGGTATCAGGCACATAGGCTGAGGGTAAGTGGGCAGTACAGGGGTGAGGTATCAGGCACATAGGCTGAGGGTAAGGGGGCAGTAAAGGGGTGAGGTGTCAGGCACATAGGCTGAGGGTAAGGGGGCAGTACAGGGGTGAGGTATCAGGCACATAGGCTGAGGGTAAGGGGGCAGTACAGGGGTGAGGTGTCAGGCACATAGGCTGAGGGTAAGGGGGCAGTACAGGGGTGAGGTGTCAGGCACATAGGCTGAGGGTAAGGGGGCAGTACAGGGGTGAGGTGTCAGGCACATAGGCTGAGGGTAAGGGGGCAGTACAGGGGTGAGGTGTCAGGCACATAGGCTGAGGGTAAGGGGGCAGTACAGGGGTGAGGTGTCAGGCACATAGGCTGAGGGTAAGGGGGCAGTACAGGGGTGAGGTGTCAGGCACATAGGCTGACGGTAAGGGGGCAGTACAGGTGTGAGGTGTCAGGCACATAGGCTGTGGGTAAGGGGGCAGTACAGGGGTGAGGTGTCAGGCACATAGGCTGAGGGTAAGGGGGCAGTACAGGGGTGAGGTATCAGGCACATAGGCTGAGGGTAAGGGGGCAGTACAGGGGTGAGGTGTCAGGCACATAGGCTGAGGGTAAGGGGGCAGTACAGGGGTGAGGTATCAGGCACATAGGCTGAGGGTAAGGGGGCAGTACAGGGGTGAGGTGTCAGGCACATAGGCTGAGGGTAAGGGGGCAGTACAGGGGTGAGGTGTCAGGCACATAGGCTGAGGGTAAGGGGTCAGTACAGGGGTGAGGTATCAGGCACATAGGCTGAGGGTAAGGGGGCAGTACAGGGGTGAGGTATCAGGCACATAGGCTGAGGGTAAGGGGGCAGTACAGGGGTGAGGTGTCAGGCACATAGGCTGAGGGTAAGGGGGCAGTACAGGGGTGAGGTATCAGGCACATAGGCTGAGGGTAAGGGGGCAGTACAGGGGTGAGGTGTCAGGCACATAGGCTGAGGGTAAGTGGGCAGTACAGGGGTGAGGTATCAGGCACATAGGCTGAGGGTAAGGGGGCAGTAAAGGGGTGAGGTGTCAGGCACATAGGCTGAGGGTAAGGGGGCAGTACAGGGGTGAGGTGGCTGGCACACATGGTGAAGGTAAGGGGGCAGTACAGGGGTGAGGTATCAGGCACATAGGCTGAGGGTAAGTGGGCAGTACAGGGGTGAGGTATCAGGCACATAGGCTGAGGGTAAGGGGGCAGTAAAGGGGTGAGGTGTCAGGCACATAGGCTGAGGGTAAGTGGGCAGTACAGGGGTGAGGTGGCTGGCACACAGGGTGAAGGTAGTGGTGTAGTACAGGGGTGAGGTATCAGGCACATAGGCTGAGGGTAAGTGGGCAGTACAGGGGTGAGGTATCAGGCACATAGGCTGAGGGTAAGGGGGCAGTAAAGGGGTGAGGTGTCAGGCACATAGGCTGAGGGTAAGGGGGCAGTACAGGGGTGAGGTATCAGGCACATAGGCTGAGGGTAAGGGGGCAGTACAGGGGTGAGGTGTCAGGCACATAGGCTGAGGGTAAGTGGGCAGTACAGGGGTGAGGTATCAGGCACATAGGCTGAGGGTAAGGGGGCAGTAAAGGGGTGAGGTGTCAGGCACATAGGCTGAGGGTAAGGGGGCAGTACAGGGGTGAGGTGGCTGGCACACAGGGTGAAGGTAAGGGGGCAGTACAGGGGTGAGGTATCAGGCACATAGGCTGAGGGTAAGGGGGCAGTACAGGGGTGAGGTGTCAGGCACATAGGCTGAGGGTAAGGGGGCAGTACAGGGGTAAGGTATCAGGCACATAGGCTGAGAGTAAGGGGGCAGTACAGGGGTGAGGTGTCAGGCACATAGGCTGAGGGTAAGGGGGCAGTACAGGGGTGAGGTGTCAGGCACATAGGCTGAGGGTAAGGGGGCAGTACAGGGGTGAGGTGTCAGGCACATAGGCTGAGGGTAAGGGGGCAGTACAGGGGTGAGGTGTCAGGCACATAGGCTGAGGGTAAGGGGGCAGTACAGGGGTGAGGTGTCAGGCACATAGGCTGAGGGTAAGGGGGCAGTACAGGGGTGAGGTGTCAGGCACATAGGCTGAGGGTAAGGGGGCAGTACAGGTGTGAGGTGTCAGGCACATAGGCTGAGGGTAAGGAGGCAGTACAGGGGTGAGGTGTCAGGCACATAGGCTGAGGGTAAGGGGGCAGTACAGGGGTGAGGTATCAGGCACATAGGCTGAGAGTAAGGGGGCAGTACAGGGGTGAGGTGTCAGGCACATAGGCTGAGGGTAAGGGGGCAGTACAGGGGTGAGGTGTCAGGCACATAGGCTGAGGGTAAGGGGGCAGTACAGGGGTGAGGTGTCAGGCACATAGGCTGAGGGTAAGGGGGCAGTACAGGGGTGAGGTGTCAGGCACATAGGCTGAGGGTAAGGGGGCAGTAAAGGGGTGAGGTGTCAGGCACATAGGCTGAGGGTAAGGGGGCAGTACAGGGGTGAGATGGCTGGCACACAGGGTGAAGGTAAGGGGGCAGTACAGGGGTGAGGTATCAGGCACATAGGCTGAGGGTAAGGGGGCAGTACAGGGGTGAGGTGTCAGGCACATAGGCTGAGGGTAAGGGGGCAGTACAGGGGTGAGGTATCAGGCACATAGGCTGAGAGTAAGGGGGCAGTACAGGGGTGAGGTGTCAGGCACATAGGCTGAGGGTAAGGGGGCAGTACAGGGGTGAGGTGTCAGGCACATAGGCTGAGGGTAAGGGGGCAGTACAGGGGTGAGGTGTCAGGCACATAGGCTGAGGGTAAGGGGGCAGTACAGGGGTGAGGTGTCAGGCACATAGGCTGAGGGTAAGGGGGCAGTACAGGGGTGAGGTGTCAGGCACATAGGCTGAGGGTAAGGGGGCAGTACAGGGGTGAGGTGTCAGGCACATAGGCTGACGGTAAGGGGGCAGTACAGGTGTGAGGTGTCAGGCACATAGGCTGAGGGTAAGGGGGCAGTACAGGGGTGAGGTGTCAGGCACATAGGCTGAGGGTAAGGGGGCAGTACAGGGGTGAGGTATCAGGCACATAGGCTGAGGGTAAGGGGGCAGTACAGGGGTGAGGTGTCAGGCACATAGGCTGAGGGTAAGGGGGCAGTACAGGGGTGAGGTATCAGGCACATAGGCTGAGGGTAAGGGGGCAGTACAGGGGTGAGGTGTCAGGCACATAGGCTGAGGGTAAGGGGGCAGTACAGGGGTGAGGTGTCAGGCACATAGGCTGAGGGTAAGGGGGCAGTACAGGGGTGAGGTATCAGGCACATAGGCTGAGGGTAAGGGGGCAGTACAGGGGTGAGGTATCAGGCACATAGGCTGAGGGTAAGGGGGCAGTACAGGGGTGAGGTGTCAGGCACATAGGCTGAGGGTAAGGGGGCAGTACAGGGGTGAGGTATCAGGCACATAGGCTGAGGGTAAGGGGGCAGTACAGGGGTGAGGTGTCAGGCACATAGGCTGAGGGTAAGTGGGCAGTACAGGGGTGAGGTATCAGGCACATAGGCTGAGGGTAAGGGGGCAGTAAAGGGGTGAGGTGTCAGGCACATAGGCTGAGGGTAAGGGGGCAGTACAGGGGTGAGGTGGCTGGCACACATGGTGAAGGTAAGGGGGCAGTACAGGGGTGAGGTATCAGGCACATAGGCTGAGGGTAAGTGGGCAGTACAGGGGTGAGGTATCAGGCACATAGGCTGAGGGTAAGGGGGCAGTAAAGGGGTGAGGTGTCAGGCACATAGGCTGAGGGTAAGTGGGCAGTACAGGGGTGAGGTGGCTGGCACACAGGGTGAAGGTAGTGGTGTAGTACAGGGGTGAGGTATCAGGCACATAGGCTGAGGGTAAGTGGGCAGTACAGGGGTGAGGTATCAGGCACATAGGCTGAGGGTAAGGGGGCAGTACAGGGGTGAGGTATCAGGCACATAGGCTGAGGGTAAGGGGGCAGTACAGGGGTGAGGTGTCAGGCACATAGGCTGAGGGTAAGGGAGCAGTACAGGGGTGAGGTGTCAGGCACATAGGCTGAGGGTAAGGGGGCAGTACAGGGGTGAGGTGTCAGGCACATAGGCTGAGGGTAAGGGGGCAGTACAGGGGTGAGGTGTCAGGCACATAGGCTGAGGGTAAGGGGGCAGTACAGGGGTGAGGTGTCAGGCACATAGGCTGAGGGTAAGGGGGCAGTACAGGGGTGAGGTGTCAGGCACATAGGCTGACGGTAAGGGGGCAGTACAGGGGTGAGGTGTCAGGCACATAGGCTGAGGGTAAGGGGGCAGTACAGGGGTGAGGTGTCAGGCACATAGGCTGAGGGTAAGGGGGCAGTACAGGGGTGAGGTGTCAGGCACATAGGCTGAGGGTAAGGGGGCAGTACAGGGGTGAGGTGTCAGGCACATAGGCTGAGGGTAAGGGGGCAGTACAGGGGTGAGGTGTCAGGCACATAGGCTGAGGGTAAGGGGGCAGTACAGGGGTGAGGTGTCAGGCACATAGGCTGAGGGTAAGGGGGCAGTACAGGGGTGAGGTGTCAGGCACATAGGCTGAGGGTAAGGGGGCAGTACAGGGGTGAGGTATCAGGCACATAGGCTGAGGGTAAGGGGGCAGTACAGGGGTGAGGTATCAGGCACATAGGCTGAGGGTAAGGGGGCAGTACAGGGGTGAGGTGTCAGGCACATAGGCTGAGGGTAAGGGGGCAGTACAGGGGTGAGATATCAGGCACATAGGCTGAGGGTAAGGGGGCAGTACAGGGGTGAGGTGTCAGGCACATAGGCTGAGGGTAAGTGGGCAGTACAGGGGTGAGGTGTCAGGCACATAGGCTGAGGGTAAGGGGGCAGTAAAGGGGTGAGGTGTCAGGCACATAGGCTGAGGGTAAGGGGGCAGTACAGGGGTGAGGTGGCTGGCACACAGGGTGAAGGTAAGGGGGCAGTACAGGGGTGAGGTATCAGGCACATAGGCTGAGGGTAAGGGGGCAGTACAGGGGTGAGGTGTCAGGCACATAGGCTGAGGGTAAGGGGGGCAGTACAGGGGTGAGGTGTCAGGCACATAGGCTGAGAGTAAGGGGGCAGTACAGGGGTGAGGTGTCAGGCACATAGGCTGAGGGTAAGGGGGCAGTACAGGGGTGAGGTGTCAGGCACATAGGCTGAGGGTAAGGGGGCAGTACAGGGGTGAGGTGTCAGGCACATAGGCTGAGGGTAAGGGGGCAGTACAGGGGTGAGGTGTCAGGCACATAGGCTGAGGGTAAGGGGGCAGTACAGGGGTGAGGTGTCAGGCACATAGGCTGACGGTAAGGGGGCAGTACAGGTGTGAGGTGTCAGGCACATAGGCTGAGGGTAAGGGGGCAGTACAGGGGTGAGGTGTCAGGCACATAGGCTGAGGGTAAGGGGGCAGTACAGGGGTGAGGTGTCAGGCACATAGGCTGAGGGTAAGGGGGCAGTACAGGGGTGAGGTGTCAGGCACATAGGCTGAGGGTAAGGGGGCAGTACAGGGGTGAGGTATCAGGCACATAGGCTGAGGGTAAGGGGGCAGTACAGGGGTGAGGTGTCAGGCACATAGGCTGAGGGTAAGGGGGCAGTACAGGGGTGAGGTATCAGGCACATAGGCTGAGGGTAAGGGGGCAGTACAGGGGTGAGGTGTCAGGCACATAGGCTGAGGGTAAGGGGGCAGTACAGGGGTGAGGTGTCAGGCACATAGGCTGAGGGTAAGGGGGCAGTACAGGGGTGAGGTATCAGGCACATAGGCTGAGGGTAAGGGGGCAGTAAAGGGGTGAGGTGTCAGGCACATAGGCTGAGGGTAAGGGGGCAGTACAGGGGTGAGGTATCAGGCACATAGGCTGAGGGTAAGGGGGCAGTACAGGGGTGAGGTGTCAGGCACATAGGCTGAGGGTAAGGGGGCAGTACAGGGGTGAGGTATCAGGCACATAGGCTGAGGGTAAGGGGGCAGTAAAGGGGTGAGGTGTCAGGCACATAGGCTGACGGTAAGGGGGCAGTACAGGTGTGAGGTGTCAGGCACATAGGCTGAGGGTAAGGGGGCAGTACAGGGGTGAGGTGTCAGGCACATAGGCTGAGGGTAAGGGGGCAGTACAGGGGTGAGGTGTCAGGCACATAGGCTGAGGGTAAGGGGGCAGTACAGGGGTGAGGTGTCAGGCACATAGGCTGAGGGTAAGGGGGCAGTACAGGTGTGAGGTGTCAGGCACATAGGCTGAGGGTAAGGGGGCAGTACAGGGGTGAGGTGTCAGGCACATAGGCTGAGGGTAAGGGGGCAGTACAGGGGTGAGGTGTCAGGCACATAGGCTGAGGGTAAGGGGGCAGTACAGGGGTGAGGTGTCAGGCACATAGGCTGAGGGTAAGGGGGCAGTACAGGGGTGAGGTGTCAGGCACATAGGCTGAGGGTAAGGGGGCAGTACAGGGGTGAGGTATCAGGCACATAGGCTGAGGGTAAGGGGGCAGTACAGGGGTGAGGTGTCAGGCACATAGGCTGAGGGTAAGGGGGCAGTACAGGGGTGAGGTGTCAGGCACATAGGCTGAGGGTAAGTGGGCAGTACAGGGGTGAGGTGTCAGGCACATAGGCTGAGGGTAAGTGGGCAGTACAGGGGTGAGGTATCAGGCACATAGGCTGAGGGTAAGGGGGCAGTACAGGGGTGAGGTGTCAGGCACATAGGCTGAGGGTAAGGGGGCAGTACAGGGGTGAGGTGTCAGGCACATAGGCTGAGGGTAAGGGGGCAGTACAGGGGTGAGGTATCAGGCACATAGGCTGAGGGTAAGGGGGCAGTACAGGGGTGAGGTGTCAGGCACATAGGCTGAGGGTAAGGGGGCAGTACAGGGGTGAGGTGTCAGGCACACAGGGTGAGGGTGAAGGGAAGCACAGGGGTGAGGTGTCAGGCACATAGGCTGAGGGTAAGGGGGCAGTACAGGGGTGAGGTGTCAGGCACATAGGCTGAGGGTAAGGGGGCAGTACAGGGGTGAGGTGGCTGGCACACAGGGTGAAGGTAGTGGTGTAGTACAGGGGTGAGGTAGTCATGTTTGGCACTGACATGAGCATGGCTCCTGTCACCCTAGTAAGTGACATACTGTATTCTGTGTGAGTGCATGAGTGCACATAAACTTCTCCAGTAGCAGCACTTGGAGCCTGTAATGTAACCTACAAGGATCCTGCAGCTGGCCGGGAGAGGTGTGCAGGAGCGACTGCTCGCAGGGGAAGTCTTATGTGGAGGGTTTACAACTATACACGGGACAGGCAGCGTTTACAGGATGATTAACACTGCAATATAGTGTCTCTGTATTCCTCTCTGTCATCGCAGCAAGCACTCCCCCGAGAAGCTGATGCTGTGTGCTACACTCTCCACCCCACATTCCATTCATCATAGTCACATGGTGGGAGTGGGACGCATCACCATACAGCAGCTGTAATCACCGCATAAGACAGGGGAGAATGCGGCACTGAGACAGATACAGTATCTTCCTGGCAGCAGTTGCATGAGAGACGCCCGGCCGGCCTCCACTACTGTATGTTAGGAGCACATTCATTCAAGAAACAGTGGCACAAGGTAGGTATGCTGCCTACGACGACGACAGTCCCCACTGTTGGTTGGGTGCACAGTGCATGTGTCCTGCTGTCCCCGCCTTAGATACGCCTCCTCAGATGGGACTAGCAAGCCACAGCATCCGAGCTTGTTGGATTCTTATCACCAGCCGAGGCAGACAGCAGGGTGGGCGGGACTCGACGCGTACTGCTCGACACTGCCGGCTCCTGCTACCCCATTGGCTAGCTTCATACAGGAGTAGTTAGTTAGTTGCTCTGCAAGCCACGGATGGCAATTTCAGCAGATCCTGAGGGCCTATTTTTCATTGGGGGCCTGGAGCTGCAGCTCCATCCGCCCCATTGTTAATCCGGCCCTGGGTAAATATGTTGAGTGTTTTGAATGCAAATGTGGCTTTATTGAATAAGAGGTTTGATAAATCTGAGTCTCAGCACCAAGCATGAAGAAAATCCATGGAGGATGCATTGTCACAGACCCCTTCGGGGTCACAGAAGCGTTCATTTACCCAGATAGCGGATACAGATACCGACACGGACACTGACTCCAGTGTCGACTATAATGATGCCAGATTGAATCCTAAGCTGTCTAAGAATATTCAGTACATGATTGTGGCAATTAAAGACGTGTTGCATATCACGGAGGACCCTGATGTTCCTGATACGAGGGTCTGCATGTATAAGGGTAAGATACCTGAGGTAACGTTTCCTCTCTCTCATGAACTGAATACTCTTTTTGAAAAGGCTTGGGAAAATCCTGACAAGAAGTTATTGATTCCCAAGAGAATTCTGCTGACATATCCGTTTCCTTCGGGGGACAGGAAAATGTGGGAGTCAACCCCCTCGGTGGACAAGGCTTTATCGCGACTGTCCAAGAAGATGGCACTTCCGTGTCCTGACACGGCAGCCCTGAAGGATCCTGCGGATCATAGACAGGAAAGCACATTGAAATCCATCTATGTCGCTATGGGTACACTACTCAGACCTACCATTGCTTCGGCATGGGTGAGTAGCGCTATTGAAAAGTGGGCGGATAACTTATCCTCTGTGATTGATACCCTGGACAGGTATAGCATTCTCTTGACATTAAGTTATATCAGAGATGCTGCAGCTTATCTAAAAGAAGTTGCAAGGGATATTGGCCTTTTAGGATCAAAAGCCAATGCCATGGCAGTCTCGGCCAGGAGGGCATTGTGGATTTGTCAATGGAATGCTGATGTGGACTCAAAGAAGGCTATAGAAGCTCTGCCGTATAAAGGTGGTGTCTTGTTTGGTGACGGCCTCGCTGACCTGGTATCTACGGCTACTGCTGGTAAGTCATAATTTCTGCTGCGGGGTACACTGGGCTCCACAAGGAAAGACATAGGGGTGTAGAGTAGGATCTTGATCCGAGGCACCAACAGGCTCAAAAGCTTTGACTGTTCCCAGAATGCACAGCGCCGCCTCCTCTATAACCCCGCCTCCCTGCACAGGAGCTCAGTTTTGTAGTTGGTGCTGCAGATAGCAGGCACATAACAGAGGGGCTGCTCTGGGCAGAGAAGAAAAGTGAAGACTTCAAGGGCTGCAGCTGTGTGTACATGTCTAGTGACATTCACTGCTGCAGCTACAGCTCTCCCCGGCGGCGCTGTACACTCCCGAGCCCTGGTTGCCGGGAAACTACAGCAGAAGGCTCCGGTTTTCTTCTACGTCAGGCACACACGACGGGGGCTCTCCAGGATTGTGTGGCTGCGCTACGGGAGGTGGTGAGTGGGTCCCGCTCGTGGGACCCGTGCTTTATCGCGATCCGGCATGGTCGGTGGGAGGCGGGCCGTGCGCGCTGGCGGTGGACACTGTGGCGATCCCACTAGATCACCAGGGCATGGGTGCAGGTCAGGTTTTCTCTTAAAACTCTTTTCTCTGACGTCCCAGTGGATGCTGGGGACTCCGTAAGGACCATGGGGGATAGACGGGCTCCGCAGGAGACTGGGCACTCTTTAAGAAAGATTAGGTACTATGGCCCTCATTCTGAGTTGTTCGCTCGGTATTTTTCATCGCATCGCAGTGAAAATCCGCTTAGTACACATGCGCAATATTCGCACTGCGACTGCGCTAAGTAATTTTACAATGAAGATAGTATTTTTACTCACGGCTTTTTCTTCGCTCCGGCGATCGTAGTGTGATTGACAGGAAATGGGTGTTACTGGGCGGAAACACGGCGTTTTATGGGCGTGTGGATGGAAACGCTACCGTTTCCGGGAAAAACGCAGGAGTGGCCGGAGAAACGGGGGAGTGTCTGGGCGAACGCTGGGTGTGTTTGTGACGTCAAACCAGGAACGACAAGCACTGAACTGATCGCACAGGCAGAGTAAGTGTGGAGCTACTCTAAAACTGCTAAGTAGTTTGTGATCGCAATATTGCGAATACTTCATTCGCAATTTTAAGATGCTAAGATACACTCCCAGTAGGCGTAGGCTTAGCGTGTGTAACTGTGCTAAATTCGCCTTGTGACCGATCAACTCGGAATGAGGGCCTATATCTGGTGTGCACTGGCTCCTCCCTCTATGCCCCTCCTCCAGACCTCAGTTAGAATCTGTGCCCGGCCAGAGCTGGAGGCACCTAGTGGGCTCTCCTGAGCCTGCTAAATAAGAAAGTATTTGTTAGGTTTTTTATTTTCAGTGAGCTTCTGCTGGCAACAGACTCACTGCTACGAGGGACTGAGGGGAAAGAAGCAAACGTACCTGCTTGCAGATAGGTTGCGCTTCTTAGGCTACTGGACACCATTAGCTCCAGAGGGATCAAACACAGGTACCGACCTCGATCGTTCGTTCCCGGAGCCGTGCCGCCGTCCCCCTCGCAGAGCCAGAAGTACAGAAGGCCTAAAGAAGACAGAAGACGTCAAAATCGGCAGCATGAAGACTCCGGTCTTCACATAAGGTAGCGCACAGCACCGCAGCTGTGCGCCATTGCTCCCATTGCACACCACACACTCCGGTCACTGTAGGGTGCAGGGCGCTGGGGGTGGGGGGGGGAGGGCGCCCTGGGCAGCAATATGTATACCTTTGGCAAAAAAGACACATAATACAGTCCCAGACTGTATATTTGTAAAAACCCCGCCATTTTTCCACACAGAATAGCTGGACAGAAGCCCGCCGATGAGGGGGCGGAGCTTCTTCCTCAGCACTAACCAGCACCATTTTATCTTCACAGCTCCGCTGGAAGCAGCTCCCCAGGCTCTCCCCTGCAGTATCCATGTACACCAAGGGAAAAGAGAGGGGGGGGGCACATAAATTTAGGCGCAAAAAGGAACATTTAATTGTTTATATCAGCAGCTACTAGGTGAACACATCTGATAGTGTTATCCCTAGGGTATGTAGTGCTGTGGTGTGTGCTGGCATACTCTCTCTCTGTCTCCCCAAAAGCCTTTGTGGGGTCCTGTCCTCAGTCAGAGCATTCCCTGTGTGTCTGCGGTGTGTCGTTACATCAGTGTCGACATGTTTGATGAGGAAGGGTATGTGGAGGTGGAGCAAGTGCATATGGATGGGGTGTCATCACCGGCGGTGCCGACACCGGACTGGATGGATATGTGGAAGGTGTTAAATGAAAATGTGACATCCTTACATAAAAGGTTGGACAAAGCTGAAGCCATGGGACAGTCAGGATCTCAACCGGTGTCTGATCTCACGGCTCAGGGACTATCAGGGTCCGTCAAGCATCCACTATCCCAGTTAGTTGACACATATGTCGACACGGAGTCTGACTCCAGTGTCGACGAGGATGAGGCAAAATTACAGCCTAAAATGACAAAATCCATCCGTTATATGATGATAGCAATGAAGGATGCCTTACACATTTCTGAGGAAACCCCTGTCCCTGACAAGAGGGTCCATATGTACGGGGAGAAAAAGCAAGAAGTGACTTTTCCCCCGTCTCATGAATTGAATGAATTGTGTGAAAAAGCCTGGGAATCCCCTGAAAGGAAAGTAGTCATTCCCAAGAGATTGCTGATGGCATATCCTTTCCCGCCAAAAGACAGGTTGCGCTGGGAGTCATCTCCCAGGGTAGACAAGGCGTTGATGCGCTTATCAAAAAAGGTGGCCCTCCCTTCTCAGGAAACGGCCGCCCTTAAAGATCCTGCGGATAGAAAGCAGGAAGTTATTTTAAAATCTGTCTATTCCCATTCGGGTACCCTCCTAAGGCCGGCTATTGCATCAGCGTGGATGTGTAGCGCAGTGGCAGCATGGACAGATACACTGTCTGAGGAATTAGATACCCTCGATAGGGAATCGGTGTTATTAACCCTTGGACATATCAAGGACACTGTCCTTTATATGCGGGACGCTCAGAGGGATATTTGCCTACTGAGCTCTAGAGTAAGCGCACTGTCCATTGCAGCTAGGAGAGTCTTATGGACTCGCCAATGGACAGGGGATGCTGATTCTAAAAGACATATGGAAGTTCTGCCATATAAGGGTAAGGAATTATTTGGGGACGGTCTTTCTGACCTGGTCGCCATGGCAACTGATGGGAAGTCAAAGTTTTTGCCATTTGTTTCATCTCAGCCTAAGAAAGCACCGTATTATCAAATGCAGTCCTTTCGTCCACCAAAGGGCAAGAGGGTCAGAGGTGCTTCCTTTCTTGCCAGAGGTAGGGGTAGAGGAAAGAAGCTGCACCATGCAGCCAGTTCCCAGGAACAAAAGTCCTCCCCTGCATCCACTAAATCCACCGCATGACGCTGGGGCTCCACAGGCGGAGCCAGGAGCGGTGGGGGCGTGTCTCAGGCTTTTCAGCCACCAGTGGGTTCGCTCGCAGGTGGATCCGTGGGCCATACAAGTTGTGTCTCAGGGATACAAACTGGAATTCGAGAGGATGCCCCCTCACCGTTTCCTAAAATCAGCCTTGCCAGCTTCCCGCACGGAAAGGGGGGTAGTGCTGGCAGCAATTCACAAGCTTTACCTCCAGCAGGTGATTGTAAAGGTTCCCAGCCTTCAACAAGGCAAGGGTTACTATTCCACAATGTTTGTGGTTCCGAAACCGGACGGGTCGGTCAGGCCCATTCTGAATTTGAAGTCTCTGAACATTTACCTGAGAAAATTCAAATTCAAAATGGAATCGCTCAGAGCGGTCATTGCAAGCCTGAAAGAGGGCGACTTTATAGTCTCTCTGGACATCAAGGACGCGTACTTGCATGTCCCCATTTACCCGCCTCATCAAGAGTACCTCAGGTTTGTGGTACAGGATTGTTATTATCAGTTCCAGACGTTGCCATTTGGTCTATCCACGGCTCCGAGAGTATTTACCAAGGTGATGGCGGAAATGATGGTGCTCCTGCGGCAGAAAGGAGTTACAATTATCCCGTACTTGGATGATCTCCTGATAAAGGCGAGATCCAAGGAACAGTTGCTGTTCAACGTGGCACACTCTCAGGAAGTGTTGCGTCAGCATGGCTGGATTCTGAATATACCAAAGTCACAGCTGAATCCTACAACACGTCTGCTCTTCCTGGGCATGGTTCTCGACACAGCCCAGAAAATGGTGTTTCTCCCGGAGGAGAAGGTGCAGGAGATCATGACCCTGGTCAAGGGACTCCTAAGACCAACACAGGTCTCAGTGCATCATTGCACCAGAGTCCTAGGAAAGATGTTGGCATCATACGAAGCTATACCATTTGGAAGGTTCCATGCAAGGAGCTTTCAATGGGATCTACTGGACAAGTTCTGATGCATCGGATGATCACCCTGTTCCCCAGGACCAGGGTGTCTCTTCTGTGGTGGCTGCAGAGTGCTCACCTCCTCGAGGGCCGGCGATTCGGCATACAGGACTGGGTCCTGGTGACCACGGATGCAAGCCTCCGAGGATGGGGGGCAGTCACCCAAGGAAAAAACTTTCAGGGACTGTGGTCAAGTCAGGAGGCTTGTATACACATAAATATCCTGGAGCTAAGGGCCATATACAATGCCCTGAGTCAAGCAAGACCTCTGCTTCAAGACAGGCCGGTACTGATCCAATCAGACAACATCATGGCAGTCCCCCATGTGAACCGTCAGGGCGGCACAAGAAGCAGGGTGGCAATGGCGGAGGCCGCCAGGACTCTTCGGTGGGCGGTGGGCGGAGAATCACGTACAAGCACTAGCTGCAGTATTCATTCCGGGGGTAGACAACTGGGAAGCAGACTTCCTCAGCAGACACGACTTACACCCGGGAGAGTGGGGACTTCATCAAGAAGTCTTCTCACAGATTGCAGAGCATTGGGAACTGCCACAGGTGGACATGATGGCGTCCCGACTCAACAAAAAGTTGAGAAGATATTGCGCCAGGTCAAGGTACCCTCAGGTGATAGCTGTGGATGCAGTAGTTACACCGTGGGTGTTCCAGTCAGTCTACGTGTTTCCACCTCTTCCTCTCATACCAAAGGTTTTGAGAATTGTAAGAAGAAAAGGTGTGAGAACAATATTCATAGCTCCGGATTGGCCAAAAAGGTCTTGGTACCCGGAACTGCAAGAAATGCTAACAGAGGACCCATGGCCTCTGCCTCTAAGACAAGACCTGCTGCAGCAGGGGCCGTGTCTGTTCCAAGACTTACAGCGACTGCGTTTGACGGCATGGCGGTTGAACGCCAGATCCTAGCGGAGAAAGGCATTCCGGATGAAGTCATTCCTACGCTGATAAAGGCTAGAAAAGATGTGACGGCAAAACATTATCACCGGATTTGGCGAAAATATGTGGCCTGGTGTGAGGCCAGAAAGGCCCCTACAGAGGAATTCCAACTGGGAAGATTCCTACACTTTTTACAGTCAGGGTTGACTATGGGCCTGAAATTGGGCTCCATAAAGGTCCAGATTTCGGCCCTATCCATTTTCTTTCAAAAAGAACTGGCGTCTTTACCAGAGGTTCAGACGTTTGTCAAGGGAGTGCTGCATATTCAGCCCCCTTTTGTGCCACCAGTGGCACCTTGGGATCTCAACGTGGTGTTGAACTTCCTAAAATCTCACTGGTTCGAGCCACTTAAGACAGTGGAACTGAAATATCTCACTTGGAAAGTGGTCATGCTGTTGACTTTAGCGTCAGCTAGGCGTGTCTCAGAATTAGCGACTTTGTCATGTAAAAGCCCCTATCTGATTTTCCATACGGACAGGGCAGAGTTGCGGACTCGTCCTTAATTTCTACCTAAGGTGGTGTCGTCTTTCCACCTAAACCAACCTATTGTGATACCTGTGACTACTCGTGACTTGGGGGACTCCAAGTTGCTTGATGTAGTCAGGGTTTTGAAGATCTATGTGAATAGAACGGCTGGAGTCAGGAAAACTGACTCACTGTGCATACTGTATGCACCCAACAAGCTGGGTGCCCCGGCTTCAAAACAAACTATTGATAGCTGGATTTGTAATACAATTCAGCAGGCTCATTCTGCGGCAGGATTGCCGCAGCCAAAATCGGTAAAGGCCCATTCCACAAGGAAAGTGGGCTTGTCGTTGGGCGGCTGCCCGAGGGGTCTCGGCATTACAGCTTTGCCGAGCAGCGACTTGGTCAGGGTCAAACACTTTTGCAAAGTTCTATAGGTTTGATACCCTGGCTGAGGAGGACCTTGAGTTTGCTCATTCGGTGCTGTAGAGTCATCCGCACTCTCCCGCCCGTTTGGGAGCTTTGGTATAATCCCCATGGTCCTTACGGAGTCCCCAGCATCCACTAGGACTTCAGAGAAAATAAGAATTTACTCACCGGTAATTCTATTTCTCGTAGTCCGTAGTGGATGCTGGGCGCCCGTCCCAAGTGCGGACTGTTTCTGCAATGCTGTATATAGTTATTGCTTGATACAGGTTTTTTTTGGTTATGAGCCATCCATTGTGCGAGGCTCAGTTTATGTTCATACTGTTAGCTGGGTATGTTTATCACAAGTTGTACGGTGTGATTGGTGTGACTGGGAGGAGTCTTAGCCTGGGGTTCAAATCCTTTCCTTGTAATGTCAGCTCTTCCGGGCACAGTTTCCTTAACTGAGGTCTGGAGGAGGGGCATAGAGGGAGGAGCCAGTGCACACCAGATATAGTACCTAATCTTTCTTAAAGAGTGCCCAGTCCTCCTGCGGAGCCCATCTATTCCCCATGGTCCTTACGGAGTCCCCAGCATCCACTACGGACTACGAGAAATAGAATTACCGGTGAGTAAATTCTTACTTTTTGTGTGTAGCCCGCAGTACCCGGTGGTTTTGCCAGCAGAGGGGATAAGGCTTAGACCTGGAGCCCCTCCCCCAGCCCCAGGGCGCCATTTCCAGCAAATGTTCCCGCCCTGGAGCTGCATATCTGTCTCTCCCTCACTCCCTATCAGTGTCTGGGCGCCATTTCTCTCAGCTACACTGTTCCTGGGACTACTTGGGCAAATCCTCCTTTGTAAAGCCGCCTGGTTGTCAGTGCTGAGACTTTACATGACACTTAAGTATTCTACATGTCAATTAGACAGTGCTAGTTAAGAAAGAGTGCATGTAGTCAGGGTTCTCTGGTACAAGTACCCTGTGATATACATCCAGTTCTTACTGTGCAGTGTTATGTCTATTGTTACAAAGCTATAGCTATATCTATATCTATATATATATATATATATAAGCTAGTTCAGTGCATTATTATTGTTGGTAATAACCTCTGCATTGTAACTGTGACTATATGTGCGTGCATTAGCTGGGTGGGTGATTTACATTTCTCTTACGTCCTAGAGGATGCTGGGGACTCCATAAGGACCATGGGGGTATAGACGGGCTCCGCAGGAGTCATGGGCACTATAAAGAACTTTAGAATGGGTGTGCACTGGCTCCTCCCTCTATGCCCCTCCTCCAGACCTCAGTTAGATCCTGAGACTGGGTGCATTACAGGGGAGCTCTCCTCAGTTTCTCTGAAAAAATAATTTTGTTAGGTTTTTTATTTTCAGGGAGCCCTGCTGGCAACAGGGACTGAGGAGAGAGAAGCAGACCTACTTAAGTGATAGGCTCTGCTTCTTAGACTAATGGACACAATTAGCTCCAGAGGGATCGGAACGCAGTTCGTCCCAGAGCCGCGCCGCCATCCTCATTGCAGAGCCGGAAGATAGAAGCCGGGTGAGTATAAGAAGAAAGAAGACTTTAAAGGTGGCAGAAGACTTCTGATCTTCACTGAGGTAACACTGCGCGCCATTGCTCCCACACACACACACACACACACTACAGGCACGGATGGGTGCAGGGCGCAGGGGGGGCGCCCCGGGGCAGCAATAAACCTCTTGGCTGGCATTGTTAAGTGTATATACGGCTGAGGCATTAATATATACGATCCCCCGCCAGTATTTTGTATTTTTGAGCGGAACCGAAGCCCGTCGCTGAGGGGGCGGTGCTCGTTCCACAGCACTAACCAGCACCATTTTCTCTACAGCACGCTGCTGAGAAGCTGGCTCCCTGGACTCTCCCCTGCTGAACACGGTGACAGAGGGCTATGAAAGAGGGGGGCACATATATTTGGCGCAGTCATTGTATATAGGATGCTGGAGACTCCGTAAGGACCATGGCGTATAGACGGATCCGCAGGAGCTTGGGCACACTATAAAGACTTAAACTGGGTGTGAACTGGCTCCTCCCTCTGTGCCACTCCCCCAGACATCAGTTAGAAAACTGTGCCCAGAAGAGATGGACATTTCGAGGAAAGAATTTATAAACACGGTGAGTGTCATACCAGCTCACACCACGAACATACCGCAGAACGTGGCATTCAATAGAAAACCAGCCTACGGCATGAAAAATACACAGCCACATGCTGAGAGAATATGTAACACAACCTGTGTGCCAACACAACCAATAATAAGACACCTCATGCCATGGCATGAACAACGTCAGCAACAGTCTGACAGAGAAGAAACACCACTAAAGTGTAACCAAAAGCAATAGCTGCAGACACAGTATGCACTGGGACGGGCGCCCAGCATTCTCTACGGACTAAGAGAAAAGAATTTAGCGGTAGGTACTAAAATCCTATTTTCTCATACGTCCTAGAGGATGCTGGGGACTCCGTAAGGACCATGGGGATTATACCAAAGCTCCAAAATGGGCGGGAGAGTGCGGACGACTCTGCAGCACAGATTGAGCAAACATGAGGTCCTCATCAGCCAGGGTATCAAACTTGTAGAATTTTGCAAAAGTGTTTGAACCCGACCAAATATCCAGACGGCAAAGTTGAACTGCCGAGACTCCTCGGACAACCGGCCAAGAAGAGCCCATCTTCCCCGTAGAACGGGCCTCCACCGACTTCGGAGGCGGCAATCCAGCCGTAGAATGAACATGCCAAATAGCATCACAGATCCAGCGTGTAACAGACTGCATAACACAGTCACCCAAACCATGCTGGGAACAAACCAGACAAACAGAGTGTCTGTTTCTCCAAACTGAGCCGAATTGGCGACCTAAATATTCAAATCCCTGGCTACATCGAGAGAATTTGAATCAGCTAATACCTAAGTAACCACTGGCATCAAAATATGCCGATTTCTGCGGAAGCCAGAAACCACTCTTGGCAGAACTACTAACCTCTCAATTCCTCTCTATCCACATGAAAGATCAAACAAGGCTCTTGTGAGACAAAACCACCACTTCCGACACCCGCCTTGCGGATGTGAAAGCCAAGAGCATGACCACTTTCCAAGAGAGAAATTTTTGTAAAGAAATTATTAGGTCACACTGCACTGAAATGGAGCTCAACTTTAGGCTTGCATCCACACCGTTTGTAAAATATGGATAAGAACGACCTAGCTGAAAGCCTTCCATAGGAGCCTTCCTGGATACACACCAAAACACATAGTTACGCCAACTATGGTGGTAAAGCTTAGCCGTTACTTCTTTCTTAGCCTGGAGAATTGAGGAAATGACGTCACCGGGAACACCCTTTCGGCTCAGAATATGGCATTTAACCGCCACGACGTCAGACGCAGCCACGGTAAGTCTTGAAACACGCCCTGATCTTGTTGTAACAGATCCTCACGTAGAGGAAGAGGGCAGGAATCTTCTATGAGTAAGTTATGAAAAACTGAATAGCAAACCCTCCTTGTCTAGACCGGATCCAAGAGGATCGCCTGAACCTTTGTTCATCTCACGTTTATCACCTTCAGAAAAAGTGAAAGTGGAGAGGCCACATAGACCGACTAAAAGCACCCACGGTGTTACGAGGGTGCTCACAGTTATAGCTTGAGCATCCCTTGACCTGGAACAATATCCCTGAGGCCTCTCGTTGAGGTGAGACGCCAGCATATCCCATTGCGACATTCCTCAAAGACTTGTCACGTCTGTGAAAACTTCTCGATGATGACTGAATTTCTCCCGGATGGAGATCGCGTCAGCAGAAGAAATCAATTTCTCCATCGTTCACCTCCGGCCCGAAGACTGCTAATAAAGTGTTTACCAGACTTTTCACCCAACGGCAAAACTGTGCATCATCTGCCATTGCCGCTTTGCTCCTTGTTCCTCCATAGCAGTTTACTTACGCCACTGCTGACAAGTCGTCTAGCAGATCTAACACGGCAGAACATGAAGAATACGTCTGTCGAAACTAACTCTTAATTCAAGAAAGCTTATAGCAGACAAGCTTTACAACTTGACCTTATCCCCTGGAAACACGTCCCTTGTAAGTACTGCTCCCCTGTCTCGGAGATCAGTATGCACGGACATCAGGATCTACACCCGGAACCTTCATCCCTCTAGAAGGAGAGAACCGAGCAGACACCACAGGAGCGATGTCCTGGCCGTTAAGATTATATTCAGGTGCATGTGCAGGTGAGACCCGGAACACATTTCCAGCTGGTCTCTTGAAAGCCACTCTGGCATTAGACCCACTCACCAAAAAAGGCCTCTCAGGCCGCACCCAAGCGGTTTTATAATGGAACACATTGATGAAGTGTCACAGTAAAGCCGATCCAAGTCTGGATCTTCAGACCTCTTTTCACATGTAAAAACACTGAACCTCAACCGGTCATTATCTACTCTGAAACCCCCCTCCGACCTCTGTGTCGTTGGAAACAACAGCCAATCCCTGTGTCGAAGAACAGTCAGAGAGAAACAACGATATGCACCTTTATACAGGGACAACCGGACAATGGGCGTAATTCCAAGTTGATCGCAGCAGGAAATTTTTTTAGCAGTTGGGCAAAACCATGTGCACTGCAGGGGGGGCAGATATAAAATTTGCAGAGAGAGTTAGATTTGGGTGGGTTATTTTGTTTCTGTGCAGGGTAAATACTGGCTGCTTTATTTTTACACTGCAATTTAGATTGCAGATTGAACTCGCCACACCCAAATCTAACTCTCTCTGCAAATGTTATATCTGCCTCCGCTGCAGTGCACATGGGTGGTCATTCCGAGTTGTTCGCTCTGTAAATTTTTTCGCATCGCAGCGATTTTCCGCTTAGTGCGCATGCACAATGTTCTCACTGTGACTGCGCCAAGTAAATTTGCTATGCAGTTAGGTATTTTACTCACGTTTTTTTCTTCGTTCTGGCGATCGTAATGTGATTGACAGGAAGTGGGTGTTTCTGGGCGGAAACAGGCCGTTTTATGGGTGTGTGCGAAAAAACGCTACCGTTTCTGGGAAAAACGCGGGAGTGGCTGGAGAAACGGAGGAGTGTCTGGGCGAACGCTGGGTGTGTTTGTGACGTCAAACCAGGAACGACAAGCACTGAACTGATCGCAGATGCCGAGTAAGTCTGGAGCTACTCAGAAACTGCTAAGAGGTGTGTAATCGCAATTTTGAGAATCTTTCGTTTGCAATTTTAAGAAGCTAAGATTCACTCCCAGTAGGCGGCGGCTTAGCGTGTGCAAAGCTGCTAAAAGCAGCTTGCGAGCGAACAATTCGGAATGAGGGCCATGGTTTTGTCCAACTGCTAAAAAAAATTCTGCTGCAATCAACTTGGAATTACCCCCAATGTCCTGATCTTGACGCACTTTTGTATGGCGCCGCGTACTATCTTCCCTTCCAGAGTGGAACGGCAAGAACTATTAGAAGAACAGCAAGGGGAAACAACCGGAACTCAGAATGTTCCCCTTTGGATTCTATAATAACTGTCAGGAATCGACTTACCAGACTGGCATCCGTCCGCCGCTGCGGACTCCGTCCTGGCTCCCTGCGGTCACCTGTCGCCTGTGCCCCTGCCATGGGACATCATCAAGGACCTGGGAACACTCCTGAGCCAGCGGGCGTGTGCGCGCCGCGTCCCCGCTGGGCCGCGGCGTGGGCGCCGCCATGACAGTTTCCAAACAGCTAGTATGCTGCGGCCAATCCGGTGCGTGGCCGCACCCACTGTCCTTTCCTCCATCCAATCCCTGCACACCATGGGGTATATAGGAGGCTACAGTTTCACCTCACAGGCATCCTGGACTTTGTGTCATTCTGACAACCTGCATGAAAGGATCGGCTCCTGTTTCTCCTGAGTTCCTGGTTCTCTGCTAAGAACTTATACTCCTGGTGATTCTGCTTTGCTCCCGTGGAACTTCAAGGCTCAGCAATACCAGCAACCTGCATTGGGCTTCACACTCATCACCACCTTGTGTGCTTCAGCCTGCAGTTGAAGACTAAACTCCAGGTGTGTTCATTCCTCCACCTGAGACACAGCTTGCTGCTGCCAGTGCCTCATCACCTGCACTGTGAGTTGGTCTCCTGCTTATGCTCAGGTTTGCAATATCCATCTACTGCCTTAGTTCTCTGTTTTAAAACCCTGCTCTGGTTTCCAAACCAGTATCATTTCATTAACATTCATTCTGTTGTTTTACATTACCGGATATGATTTCTCAAGTCATCTATCATCCATTGCCATAGACTATTTGTTATCATTCCAAGTATTTGACTTTCTCATCTGATATTATTATTTCTGCTGCATTTCTGTTTAAAACTTATCTGCTAATAAAATACCATTGCGCTCATGCGCAAGAACGTGATACAACCTCCTCGTCTCTTTCCTCCTACCTCCACTGACCCACTAGCGCCCCCTCCGGGGACACAGACCAAACACAATCTGACAGTAAGTCCAGGATCGATGGACTCGGATGGTGGACGGAGTGTGGGGTCAGAGGCCTTGCAAAATCTGGTCTCCCGTCTGGATGGTCAAGAGGTTGCGCAGCAGCAGATGCTTCACTTTCTACAAGGGATGTCCTCCCGATTGGATACACTGCAGCAATCCCTGCCAAGTGTACTCTCACCTACTGTTACCCCAGCACCTGCCAGTGCTGTAAGTTCTTCTATGTCGGCTGCATCAGCTCCAGTGTCTCGTCTGCACCTGCCCGTGCCGAGCAAATATGATGGCAGTCCTAAATTATGTTGCGGGTTTCTTAATCAGTGCGAAATACAGTTTGAGTTATTGCCACATAACTTTCCTACACCAAGGTCCAAGGTTGCCTACATCATTTCCTTACTCTCTGGATCTGCTCTGAATTGGGTGTCTCCTCTGTGGGAACGTGCTGACCCTCTGATCAATAACTACTCAGACTTCGTGTCAACCTTTAGACGGATCTTTGACGAGCCTGGTCGTGCAACATCAGCTTCGGCAGACCTGATCCAACTTCGTCAAGGTAACCGAAGCATGGGACAATATGTCATCCAGTTCCAGACGTTGGCTGCAGAAGTCCAATGGAACAACCAAGCTCTGGTAGCAACCTTCTGGCACGGACTTTCGGATCGGATCAAGGACGAACTGGCAACCCGTGACATCCCTGTTCAACTGTCTGACTTGATCTCCCTGTGTATAAAGCTGGACTCTCGCATCCGCGAACGCAATAATGAACGCGCTCGGAGTGAACCTCGCAGAGTAAGGTTCATACCTTCTGTACAGTTTCAGCCTCCTTCTTCTGACGAGCCTATGCAGGTAAATAGGTCCCGCCTAACCCCTGAGGAGCGGGCAAGAAGATTACGAGAGAGGCTTTGCCTATACTGTGCTGCTGCGGGTCATCAAATTAACTCCTGCACGATGCGTTCGGGAAACGCCAGATCCTGACTTGTAAGGGAGGAGTCAAGTTAGGATCATTCAGTCAAGCTCCTTCTCAACAAGATCTCATTCTTCCAGTGACGCTAGAAACTTCCGTTGGGCTCCAGTCTGCGTCAGCATTAGTGGACTGCGGTGCTGCAGGAAATTTTATCACCCAAGCTGCGGTAAACAAATTTTGCTTGTCTACCTGTGAACTCTCTTATCCTGTATACATTACTGCTGTGGATGGTAGTAGAATCTCTAAAGGGAACATTTCACATCAAACTACCCCAGTGGTTCTGGGAGTTGGATTTCTCCATTCAGAAGTGATCAAGTTCCTGGTCATCCCTCAAGCCACCCAGGAGATTGTCTTGGGCATGCCTTGGCTTCAACTACATAACCCACAGTTCGACTGGACAATGTTGCAGCTTACCTCATGGAGTTCACACTGTCACCATTCCTGCTTAGCCCAAGTGTGTCCCATCAAGTCTACCGAAGTAAAGTCACAGCTAACACTCCCAGCAGCTTATCAAGACTTCGCAGACGTCTTCTGTGAAAAGGCTGCTGATATCCTGCCGCCCCATAGGGAATGGGATTGTCCCATCGATCTCCTTCCTGGCAAGAAGCCACCCAGGGGGCGCACCTACCCTTTGTCTGTTCCTGAAACAGAGGCGATGAGTAATTACATCAGAGAGAATCTTCAGAAAGGATTCATCCGTCCGTCATCATCACCCGCTGGTGCAGGTTTCTTCTTCGTCAAAAAGAAGGATGGTGGACTACGTCCATGCATTGACTATCGGGGTCTCAATGACATTACCATCAAGAATAGTTATCCTCTACCACTTATTACCGAACTTTTTGATAGAGTTAAGGGGGCTCGCATCTTTACCAAGTTAGATCTCCGCGGTGCCTATAATCTCATCAGAATCCGGAGTGGTGACGAGTGGAAGACAGCCTTCAACACTCGAGATGGCCATTATGAATACCTGGTAATGCCATTTGGGTTAAGTAATGCTCCAGCGGTATTCCAACACTTCGTGAACGAGATCTTTCGTGATGTCCTGTATAAGTACCTTGTTGTTTACTTAGATGATATTCTTATCTTTTCTCAAGACCTTCCATCTCATCGCCTACAAGTCTGTGAAGTTCTCCGACGTCTTCGTGAGAACCGTCTCTACGGGAAATTATCTAAATGTACCTTCGAAGTTCCCTCTATACCCTTCCTGGGGTATATAATTTCCGGATCGGATCTTCAGATGGACCCGGCAAAATTGGAAGCCATTGCCAATTGGTCCATTCCAAACTCCCTCAAATCTATCCAGCGGTTCCTGGGTTTTGCCAACTATTATAGAAAATTTATTCGAGGATTCTCCACTCTCATCGCTCCTATTACCAACCTGACTCGGAAAGGGGCAGATCATTCCAACTGGTCAGAAGAAGCCTTGGCAGCCTTCCGGAAGATCAAGCTAGCCTTTATGTCTGCTCCAGTGCTGTCACAGCCAGATGTCAACAGGCCGTTCGAGTTGGAGGTAGATGCCTCTACAGTTGGGGTTGGAGCTGTTCTCTCCCAGAAGGGATCTGATGGGAAAGTTCACCCTTGTGGATTCTTTTCTCGCAAGTTTCTTCCCGCAGAAGCTAACTACTCCGTGGGAGATCAAGAGTTACTGGCAATCAAACTGGCTCTCGAGGAATGGAGATATCTCCTAGAAGGGGCTAAACATCCGTTTAACATCTTCACGGATCATAAAAACCTGCTATACCTAAAAGCAGCTCAGTGCCTTAACCCTCGCCAGTCCAGGTGGGCTATGTTTTTCTCACGTTTTAATTTTAGGCTTCATTTCCGCCCAGGTTCACAGAATGTGAAAGCCGACGCATTATCCCGGTCCATGGAATCGGAAGAGGGAACATCTGACTCTGTGCCACATTCCATCCTGAGTCCCGTGGTTTTCGCTGCCTCTCAAGTCTCTCCAGCTCCACCTCCGGGTAAGACTTTTGTTTCCCCAGAACTCCGTCCCAAGTTGCTAGCTTGGGCCCACCAATCCAAGTTCACTGGTCATCCTGGTGTCCTGAAGACATTCAAGTTCCTTTCTGCGTCATATTGGTGGCCGAAGATGAAAGTGGATATCCAGGATTTCGTGGCATCCTGTCCTAAATGTGTGCAGCACAAGACTCCTCGTCAGTCTCCAGCAGGTCAGTTACAACCCTTATCTGTCCCTAATCGTCCTTGGTCTCACCTATCAATGGATTTTATCACTGATCTTCCACCTTCTCAGGGACATAACACTATTTGGGTTGTAGTGGACAGATTTTCCAAGATGGCTCATTTCGTTCCTCTCCAGGGTCTCCCTTCAGCCCCGAAACTTGCCCAGATCTTCCTACAGGAGATCTTCCGTTTACACGGTTTACCCTCCGAAATAATATCTGATCGGGGGGTACAGTTTGTAGCAAGGTTTTGGAGGGCCCTCTGTTCTGCCATGCAGATAAAATTGAAATTCTCGTCATCATACCATCCTCAGACGAACGGGCAGACAGAGAGAGTCAATCAAGAACTTGAGACTTTCCTAAGGCTATATGTAACATCCTCCCAGGATGATTGGTTCAATCTGCTCCCATGGGCCGAGTTTGCCCATTACTTTCGTTACCACACTGCTACAGACACGACACCTTTCTTTGCAGTCTATGGGCAACATCCCCGGGTACCTGAATTCCAAGAACTCCCTCACATGGATGTTCCTGCTGCCACTACTGCTCTGACTCCGTTTTCCTCCATTTGGAAAAGAATTCATGTTTCCCTCAAAAAAGCCTCCAGTCGATACAAGATCTACGCCGACCGCAAGAGACGTGCGGTTCCCCATTTGAAACTGGGGGACAGGGTTTGGTTATCAACCCGCAACCTTCGTCTCAGGGTCCCATCCATGAAGTTTGCACCACGCTTCATTGGTCCTTACCCTATTGAGAGTGTCATCAACCCAGTGGCTTACAAGTTGAAATTACCACCTTCACTTCGTATTCCTAATGCCTTTCACATTTCTCTCCTCAGACCTCTAGTCCTAAACCGCTTTCAGAATACTCTTCCAGCAGGTCCCAAGGTTCGAACTCAGCGGGGCGTGGAATTTGAGATCAACAAGATTCTGGACTCTCGTTGCCGGTATGGACGTCTCCAGTACCTGGTCGATTGGTTCGGTTATGGCCCAGAGGAGAGAAGCTGGGTGAATTCATCTGATGTCCATGCTCCTAGGTTGGTCCGTGTCTTCCACAGCACTCATCCCTCCAAACCACGTGGGTGTTCGGTGTCCACCCCTAAAGGAGGGGGTACTGTCAGGAATCGACTTACCAGACTGGCATCCGTCCGCCGCTGCGGACTCCGTCCTGGCTCCCTGCGGTCACCTGTCGCCTGTGCCCCTGCCATGGGACATCATCAAGGACCTGGGAACACTCCTGAGCCAGCGGGCGTGTGCGCGCCGCGTCCCCGCTGGGCCGTGGCGTGGGCGCCGCCATGACAGTTTCCAAACAGCTAGTATGCTGCGGCCAATCCGGTGCGTGGCCGCACCCACTGTCCTTTCCTCCATCCAATCCCTGCACACCATGGGGTATATAGGAGGCTACAGTTTCACCTCACAGGCATCCTGGACTTTGTGTCATTCTGACAACCTGCATGAAAGGATCGGCTCCTGTTTCTCCTGAGTTCCTGGTTCTCTGCTAAGAACTTATACTCCTGGTGATTCTGCTTTGCTCCCGTGGAACTTCAAGGCTCAGCAATACCAGCAACCTGCATTGGGCTTCACACTCATCACCACCTTGTGTGCTTCAGCCTGCAGTTGAAGACTAAACTCCAGGTGTGTTCATTCCTCCACCTGAGACACAGCTTGCTGCTGCCAGTGCCTCATCACCTGCACTGTGAGTTGGTCTCCTGCTTATGCTCAGGTTTGCAATATCCATCTACTGCCTTAGTTCTCTGTTTTAAAACCCTGCTCTGGTTTCCAAACCAGTATCATTTCATTAACATTCATTCTGTTGTTTTACATTACCGGATATGATTTCTCAAGTCATCTATCATCCATTGCCATAGACTATTTGTTATCATTCCAAGTATTTGACTTTCTCATCTGATATTATTATTTCTGCTGCATTTCTGTTTAAAACTTATCTGCTAATAAAATACCATTGCGCTCATGCGCAAGAACGTGATACAACCTCCTCGTCTCTTTCCTCCTACCTCCACTGACCCACTAGCGCCCCCTCCGGGGACACAGACCAAACACAATCTGACAATAACCCACAGGTCCTAGTCTATTCCTGGACCAACTGAAAATGAGTAGACTAGTGCTCACCGGAGTGAGGACCCGCCACATAGACTCAGCGACAAGTGGTGGATGTGGAGGAAACAGAAAACGACATCCACTACTGCGAACCTAACAAGGCTGCAGAACTCTTACCTTTTCACCTTCCACTCTGTGCACAGAAAAGAAAAAAAGAACGGTATCGAACCGGTTAAAACGACTGCATCCCACAAAAGAATGCGTCACCAACCATTGTGAAGGAGGCTAACTCACGAAGTTAGACTTACCTGTGGAATCCGCCGAGATTGACTAAACAGAGGCCACACCAAACAGCTGTATACCTCCCTCCAGAATCTCCCGGAGACATCCTCCGCATTTTCCAATCACACCTCTTGCTGTCACGTGGCAGCCTGCTGTAATGTTATCATGTAGAATAAACATAGGCAAGTCTACCCACTCTGGGTAAGGTAATTCTATCGGATGCCTACCCGAATACAACACTCCCTCAAGTGCATACAGTGCAAATAAGGACAAAGTATATAAATAAAATTTCACTTAGCTGCCTGTGTATGATCCTTTGCGACCGGGCTCTGCGTCGACCAGGAGTTGACTGTCATAATTTTCTCTCCGCATTGTGAAGAGAATAATATTCGGACTCCCTGAGAGGATCGAAACCAACTCGTCCCGGACAATCTAGAGCTTAACCAACAGAGCGACCAGCACATGATAGGAATACCATTATTTCAGCATTCATGGATATACAGCATGTAATACACAATAAAACACATATATCCTAACCATGCGTACATAACCTATATCTACATATACATACATATAGATATAACCTATACGCAAGTGGATTGTCCAGACCTATCAGGTCCCTAGTGACAGTAATGTGTTGTGAATGTGTATGACCATGTACTGACATGCCCCCGATGTGGATCTACCAGGAACGTTATGGTCGACAGAAACTTAGTAAATGTCGACAGCAAGGAATAGTAAGCGGGCAAAAAATAATAATAATCTTGGAACCCCCCGAGGGGTCTGAGGGAAGCATACAAATACAATTCTGATAACACTCCCCCCACAAATACCTATAAATATACATATATATATATATATATATATATATATATATATATATATAGGCACAAGGTAATAACAGCCTGATAATTTATTTATTTTTACCCAGGAAATACCGTTGATGCCGACAGGGCATCCACCAACAACTGTATCTCCCCCATCGTGTTTACTGTTTTAAGCACACAAACCAATTTGCTAATACTTCATTTACCGAATCAAGTATCGCCATGCGCCGGCGAAGCCGACAGTTATTCCCACAGCAGCTTGTGACAAAGCCCTCACACCTGCCGACATATAACTAACCAATAGTGGGTACAAACAGGGAAACAGTGAATTTATGTAATAGAAGAGTAAATATGCGTCCATTATCCAATATAATGCTATATGACCCCCATATAGCATTAAAAACTCTGTATCCCCCCTCCATCTTACTATACAACAAGTCCTGACGGGGATCTGAGGAAAATGGCGCTGACTCCTCTGAGGGCTAAGCTCCGCCCCTTCCCGACGCGCTCTAGCCCCTATCATAAATATACTGGCTGGACTAGTATATAGTGTAAATACACTATATACCATCGAAAACTGCCGTTCAGGGCACCCCCCCTGCGCCCTGCACCCAAGGAAAATGTTGGTGTGTGGGAGCACCAGCGCGCGACCGCCGCTATGACTGGCCGAATCGTGTGTGGCGCCGGGGGCTCATATCTTCCTATTATATATGCTGTCCAGGGCTCCCCCCCAGCACCCTGCACCCATGGAAGCCGGCAGTGGGGGAGAAAAGGCGTGCAGTGCGCTAACGTGCTGGCGGTGGTCCGGGACACGGAGCCCCGGCAGCGCCAACATAAAACACTCTTTTTTGCCCTCAACAAGGAATTTGTAACTTGCTGCTCAGGTCGCTACCCCCCAGCGCCCTGCACCTGTGAAAGCGGCAGCGAGGGGGTCGATGGCGCATAGCGCGCTCTAACATGCTGGCGGGGGAATGAGACACGGTGCCCAGGCACCAAACACGCTTTCAATAGCCAGTCTTAGTAAAACAACAGTAGCCTGCCTCCCAGGGCGCTCCCCCCAAGCGCCCTGCGCCCTGTGAGTGCCGTTGTGTGGGAGCATGGAGCGCAGCGCGACCACTGTACCTCCGTTACTGAAGTCTTCTGATCTTCTCATACTCACCCGACTTCTGGCTTCTGTGAGGGGGTGACGGCGTGGCTCCGGGAACAAGCAGGTGGGCGCACCAAGTGATCGAACCCTCTGGAGCTAATTGTGTCCAGTAGCCGAGAAGCAGAGCCCTTAAACTCATACCCCTTTTCCACTAGCTCAAAAAACACGGGTAAATGCACGGGGGCGCGCATTTACCCGTGTTTTTTGCAAGTGAAAAAGGGTAAACCCGGATCAAGTGACCCGTGAATCCTACCCGGCTATCTACCTGGGTAGGACACGGGAATGATCCGGGTAGGGTTGTAGAGTAAACGGGAGCCGTGTCGATGCGACACAGCTCCCGTTTACACTGTAAGGATGGGCGGCACTGGGAGATCATGTGATCTCCCTGTGCCGCCCCTGCCGTGTAGCTAGAAGCGTCACCAACCCGGCATATGCCGGGTTGTGACTGCTGATGGGAAAGGGACGAGCACGGGTCGCAGCAGGGGGCAGCTCCCGTGTCAGGCACCCGGCTGCGACCCGTGCTCGTAGGTGGAAAAGGGGTATAAGAAGAAGTAGGTCCTGCTTCTCTCCCCTCACTCCCACGCTGCAGGGAGCCTGTAGCCGGCAGGTCTACCTGAATATAAAAAACTAACATAAACTCTTTTAGAGAAACTCAGTTGAGCTCCCCTAGTGTGTGACCCATCTCTCCTGGGCACAAAGTCTAATTGAGGTCTGGAGGAGGGGCATAGAGGGAGGAGCCAGTTCACACCCAGTTTAAGTCTTTATAGTGTGCCATATCTCCTGCGGATCCGTCTATACCCCATGGTCCTTATGGAGTCCCCAGCATCCTCTAGGACGTATGAGAAAAAAGCGCTGTATATCTGGGAATTGTGTTTCCAGGGTCATTTGGCGCTGGGTGTGTGCTGGCATACTCTCTCTCTGTCTCTCCAAAGGGCCTTATTGGGGAACTGTCTCCAGTTTAGAGATTTCCCTGAGTGTGTGGGGGTGTCGGTACGTGTGTGTCGGCATGTAGGAAGCGGAAGGCTCTTCTAGGGAAAAGGTGGAGCAAATGAGTGTGGTGTCTCCATCGGCAACGCCGACACCTGATTGGTTGGATATGTGGAATGTTTAAAATGCAAATGTGAATTTATTATATAAAAGGTTGGACAAAGCGGAGTCCAGGGACAATGCAGGGAGACAATCCTTGCCTTTCACTATGTCACAGGGCCCTTCTGGGTCTCAGAAGCGCCCACTATCCCAAGTAGCAGACACTGATAACGACACGGATTCTGACTCCAGTGTCGACTACGATGATGCAAGGTTGCAGCCAAAGTTGGCAAAAAGTATTCATTATATGATTATTGCAATAAAAGATGTGTTGCATATCACTGATGACCCCTCTGTCCCTGACACGAGGCTCCACATGTTTAAAGAAAAGAAACCTGAGGTTACTTTCCTCCCTTCCCATGAGCTAAATGAGTTGTTTGAAAGAGCTTGGGAAACTCCAGACAAGATTCCCAAGAGGATTCTTATGGCGTATCCTTTCCCGCCTAAGGACAGGATACGGTGGGAATCCTCCCCCAGGGTGGACAAGGCGTTAACGAGCTTATCCAAAAAGGTGGCGCTGCCGTCTCAAGATACTGCAGCCCTTAAGGATCCTGCTGATCGCAGGCAGGAGACTACCTTGAAGTCGATTTATACACATACTGGTACCTTGCTCAAACCGGCGATAGCGTCGGCTTAGGTTTGTAGCGCTGTAGCAGCGTGGACAGATACCTTGTCTGCTGAAATTGATACCTGGATAAGGATACCATTTTATTGACCTTGGGTCATATAAAGGATGCTGTCCTATATATGAGAGATGCTCAGAGAGACGTTGGCCTACTGGGTTCCAGAGCCAACGCCATGGCGATTTCTGCTTGGCGAGCCCTGTGGACCCGCCAATGGACGGGTGATGCCGACTCAAAGAGGCATATGGTGGGTTTGCCTTACAAGGGTGAGGGCTTATTTGGGGAAGGTCTCACAGACCTGGTTTCCACAGCTACTGCAGGTAAATCTATTTTTTTACCTTATGTTTCCTCACAGCCTAAGAAAACGCCACATTATCAGATGCAGTCCTTTCGGTCGCATAAATCCATAAGAGTACGGAGATCTTCCTTTTTTATCGCAAGAGGTAAGGGTAGAGGGAAAAAGCTGCCAGCTACAGCTAGTTCCCAGGAGCAGAAGTCCTCCCCGGCTTCTACTAAATCCACCGCATGACGCTGGGGCTCCGATGAGGGAGTCCGCCCCAGTTGGAGCACGTCTTCGACTTTTCAGACACGTCTGGGTTCAATCACAGGTGGATCCCTGGGCAATAGAAATTGTATCCCAGGTTTACAAGCTGGAATTCGAAGATGTGCCTCCTCACCGGTTTTTCAAATCGTCCCTACCAGCTTCTTCCCCAGAGAGGGAGGTAGTTTTAGATGCAATTCAAAAACTGTGTCTTCAACAAGTGGTGGTCAAAGTTCCCCTGTTTCAACAGGGGACCGGGTTATTCTCCACCCCGTTTGTGGTCCCGAAGCTGAATTCTGAATTTAAAATCCCTAAACCTATACTTGAAAAGGTTCAAATTCAAGATGGAATCACTCAGAGCGGTCATCGCCAGCCTGGAGGGGGGTATTATATGGTGTCTCTGGACATAAAGGATGCATACCTTCATGTCCCCATATATCTGCCTCATCAGGCGTTCCTGAGATTTGTAGTACAGGATTATCATTACCAATTTCGGACGTTGCCGTTTGGCCTTTCCACGGCCCCAAGCCTTTTTACCAAGGTAATGGCGGAAATGATGGTGCACCTGCACAAGCAGGAAGTCATAATTATCCCGTACTTGGATGATCTCCTGATAAAAGCGAGATTGAGAGAACAGTTGCTGAACAGCGTCACAGTTGGTTCCAATGACCCGATTGCCTTTCTTAGGCATGATTCTAGACACGGAACAAAAAAGGGTTTTTCTCCCGATGGAAAAAGCCCAGGAACTCCAGAACTTGGTCAGGGATCTGTTGAAGCCGAAAAAGGGTGTTGGTCCATCAATGCACTCGAGTTCTGGGAAAGATGGTGGCGTCTTACGAGGCCATTCCCTTCGGCAGGTTCCATGCAAGGCTAGGAAGGAGGTGACAGCGAAACATTATCACTGTATCTGGAGGAAGTATGTCTCTTGGTCTGAAACCAAGAATGCTCCTCTGGAAGATTTCCATCTGGACCGTTTTCTCCACTTCCTACAGACTGGAGTGAATATGGGTCTAAAATTAGGCTCCATTAAGGTACAGATTTCGTCCCTGTCCATTTTCTTTCAGATGGAATTGGCTTCTCTCCCAGAAGTCCAAACTTTTGTGAAGGGAGTGCTGCACATCCAGCCTCCTTTTGTGCCTCCAGTGGCAGCATGGGACCTTAACGCGGTGTTACAGTTCCTTAAGTCTCACTGGTTTGAGCCTCTTCAATCCGTGGAATTAAAGTATCTCACTTGGAAGGTGGTCATGTTGTTGGCCTTGGTGTCAGCAAGACGAGTGTCTGAGTTGGCGGCTTTGTCTCACAAAAACCCCTATTTGATTTTCCATGTGGATAGAGCTGAGTTACAGAATCGTCCTCAATTTTTGTCTAAGGTGGTTTCCTCTTTTCATATGAACCAACCTATTGTGGTGCCTGTGGCTACGCGGGACTTGGAGGATCCCGAGTCCCTTGATGTGGTCAGGGCATTGAAAATTTATGTAGCCAGAACGGCTCGGGTTAGGAAAAGAGAGGTACTGTTTGTCCTGTATGCAGCCAACAAGGTTGGCGCTCCTGCTTCTAAGCAGACTATTGCTCGCTGGATCTGTAACACAATTCAGCAGGCTCATTCTACGGCTGGATTGCCGTTATCAAATTCGGTAAAGGCCCATTCCACTAGAAAGGTGGGCTCTTCTTGGGCGGCTGCCGAGGCGTCTCGGCATTACAGCTTTGCTGAGTGGTGACTTGGTCGGGTTCAAATACTTTTGCAAAGTTCTACAAGTTTGATACACTGGCTGATGAGGACCTCATGTTTGCTATATCGGTGCTGATGAGTCATCCGCACTTTCCCGCCCTTTTGGGAGCTTTGGTATAATCCCCATGGTCCTTACGGAGTCCCCAGCATCCTCTAGGACGTATGAGAAAATAAGATTTTAAACCTACTGGTAAATCTTTTTTCTCCTAGTCCGTAAAGGATGCTTGGCGCCCGTGCCAGTGCGGACAATATTCTGCAAGACTTGTATATAGTTGTTGCTTGCATAAGGGTTATATTACAGTTTTTATCAGTCTTTGACTGTTGCTGTTTTGTTTCATACTGTTAACTGGTTCTTATATTCAGGTTATACGGTGTGGATGGTGTGAGCTGGTATGAATCTTGCCCTTGGATTAACAAAATCCTTTCCTCGTACTGTCCGTCTCCTCTGGGCACAGTTTCTCTAACTGAGGTCTGGAGGAGGGGCATAGAGGGAGGAGCCAGTGCACACCCATTCTAAAGTTCTTTATAGTGCCCATGTCTCCTGCGGAGCCTGTCTATACCCCATGGTCCTTATGGAGTCCCCAGCATCCTCTACGGACTCCGAGAAAAAGATTTACCGGTAGGTTTAAAATCTTATTTTCGTGTCTCTCACTCCACTTGCTATCCCTATATTCTATAACCTTGGGGGGCTTGGTGCGTCAGGTTTATAATACTGTAATATAGGATATTCACTAGATATACTTGATACATATTTTTCTCTGTGATTTTAGTCACCATATCTCTCCTGTATCTCTGCTTGTGCTGACTACACTGCGCAGGGGTTTGGGCAAGAGGTATTGTGCTGCTGACAATTGTACTGTGTTACCTGATATTGCAAGTTATATCATGTCTGCTTCTGAGGGTAACGGTTCTGGGGCTGAACACACTGCCGGTGTTGCTGAAGCCACAGATCCATATGAGGAGAATATAGCAGCTGCGGGCTCTGGTTCTGGGGGCTCCTTGCCCCCCAGTGGGACTGTGGCAACGGGGGCCCAAAATGACCCACTGTGGGCTACTTTCTCCACGCTTCTAAATACGCTAGTTACTAAACTAACACTCCCTATGGGACCTCCTATGCCGAAAGGAAGACAAATTTACACCCACAAGAAAATGCGCTAACCAGCTGCAGGTCAATGGACTTTCTAAGGATAGGGTGTTACCCACACCCAAAGAAAGATACTAAGAAACAGAAAAAAATTCTCCCAGAAAGTCCTCTTTCCTGCGCTCAACCCTTTAATCTAAAAAAGGCAATAAAGTCTCTACTTATCTTAGACTTGATGTTCCTTTTAGTCTTTTCTGATCCTCGTGCTTATATGTACAAATTTTTAACGATGGTACATGAAAAAGAGAGATCAGAGATACAATCTAGTGTAGTATGTTCAAAAATTTTGAGGATAAAGAAAACCTTCAATATGAATCATACAGTCCAGAAACGTATATCATAAAATTGATAGTATTATTTATTGCCGAAAAAAAGTTCCTCATCACATGAAGAAACAGTAAAATTCATTATACATCCAGAACATATGAGGGTGGCTTCCTACCAGATCTTGGATTTTAGAAGTGCGTCAAAGCAAAAGTGCTGTAAAGATGTTTTATGTCCCCGGGGACGAAACAGCTCCAAGCCGTGGGCACCTCGTCTTCTCCTCGTCTGGTCAATCAGCCACCGGTCGTCACAATCAGCCAACGCGTTTCGATCAATCTGTTGATCTTTTTCAAGGCATATATGCCTTGAAAAAGATCAACAGATTGATCGAAACGCGTTGGCGCAGGAAAGAGGACTTTCTGGGAGACCTCCTATGCCGGTTCAACCGTATGTGGTCCCCGCAGCAAACCCGCTGTGGGCGGATAACTTGTCTGCTCAATTGAAGAAGTTGAACCAGTCCTTGAATACTAAAAAGTCTGACCCTCGCTCACCTAAGACCAAGGGGTCCTCTAAGCGAGCTTTTACCTCCTTACAATCCACTGCTGTCACTGACACCTCATCTGATGAAGGTGGCGCTTACACTGACCCCACAGATTCTGACACAGATACTGCTGATGGGGAGGGTAGTTCACATGTGGATGTTCCTGATCTTTTGGAGGCTATTAAGTTAATTCTACAGATTACGGATGATCCCGAGCCATCCGTCCCTCCTAAGAAACCAGATAGGTTCAAGCATCAGAAGGTGGTTAAACAAGTTTTACCTCACTCTGATCACCTAGTGCATATATGTCAGGAACCCTGGGAAAACCCGGGAAAGAAGTTTGTGCCTCAAAAGAAGATGCTGGCTCGCTATCCCCTCGCGCCGGAGCTGTCAAAATTGGAAACGCCTCCTCCAGTAGACTCACATGTGGCTAGGATGGTGGTTTCCTCAGCTCTACCGGTCACCACCATCACGTCTCTAAAAGAGCCTACGGATAAATGTGTGGAGGGTTGTCTGAAAGCGATTTACACCCTCACGGGTGCTGCACAAAGGCCCACTATTGCAGCGACATGGGCTGCAGAGGCTATTGAAGCATGGGCCCTAGAGTTGGAAACTGAAATCTCTTCTGACCATGCTAGATAATACTTGTCATATATTGTCACAGCTTCTCACTATATTAAAGAGGCGGCTTCTGATGCCGGTATTCTAGCAGCCAAGGCCTCTACTACATCAGTCCTGGCTCGCCGGATATTGTGGCTGAGATCCTGGTCCGTGGATCTGGACTCTAGAAAAACCCTGGAGGTACTCCCTTTTAAGAGTGATATTCTGTTTGGGGAGGATTTAAATAAGATAGTGGCTGACTTGGCTACTGCCAAAACTGCCTGTCTACCAAGTACCGTTCCTTCTGTGTTGAAGGCTAAAGGTACTTCCTTTTGCCCCTTTCGCCCTTCAGGTAAAGCAAAAGGTACAACAAGCAGGCCCGCACTTCCAAACCTGGTAAGCCGAAGCCCAAAAGAGCCTGGGCTGCCCGTCAGCCAGCTTCCAAGACAGATAAACCTGCCGCATGATGGGGCGGGCCTCCCCCTGGGTATACCCAGGAATGATTGAAGACCACTTCAGATACCTGGGTAAGGGAAGTCGTCACTTGAGGTTACGCCATTGCCTTCAAAAACCGCCCCCCTCATCGATTTTGCCTGACAGACGTCCCGTTGGACTAGACAAAGGCAAAAACTCTACATTCCCTCCTGGATACAGGAGTCGTAGTACAGGTGCCTCTTGCTCAGAGGGGCTGGGGGTACTATTCTACGCTGTTTCTAGTCCCGAAACCGTATGGGTCCTCACGGCCCATTCTCAATCTCAAGGCATTGAACAGGTTTGTGAAAGTTTCCAAGTTCCGTATGGAAACCCTTCGCTCTATAGTTCTGGCCTTGGAACCTGGGGATTATATGGTCTCCCTGGATATACAGGATGCTTACCTGCATGTTCCTATAGCAGTGTTGCATCAGCAGTACCCAAAGGTTTTGGTGGGCAACCTCTACTACCATTTTCGGGCGTTACCTTTTGGTTTAACCACGGCTCCGCGATTTTTTACCAAAAGTTATGGCGGTGATGACGGCGGTACTCCGCCGTCAAGGGGTCAGGATTCTACCGTATCTGGACGACTTGTTGATCCTGGCAAATTCTTCAGAACTTCTCCTACGTCACCTAGATCTGACGGTCCGGTTTCTGCAAGCCTACGGGTGGCTCATCATCTGGAAGAAATCCTCCCTGGTCCCTGCTCAGAGTATGGTGCACCTGGAAGCGTTATTGGACACTCACAACCAACGGTTTTTCCTGTCTCAGGAGAAGGTCCTGAAACTTCAGGACAGGATTCGTTGCTTCCTATCTCGTCCGCAAGTGTCGATACATTTGGCAATGCAGGTGCTGGGCCTCATGGTGTCAGCATTCGACATGGTGGAGTACGCTCAATTTCACTCTCGCCCACTTCAGAGGCTGATTCTAGCCAAGTGGGACGGCCTGCCTCACTGGATCAGGTCTCACATAATCTCATTGACTCCGGGGGTCCGTCTGTCGCTACACTGGTGGCTCCAGGATCAGCGACTGTGCAGGGGTCGTCCCTTCTGGATACCCGACTGGGTCTTGTTAACAATGGATGCCAGTCTACGGGGCCGGGTGCAGTGTTGGAGCAACACTCCCTTCAAGGTCGGTGGATCAGGGAGGAGTCTCTACTCCCGATCAACATTTTGGAATTGCGGCCGGTCTTCAACGCATTGGACCTGGCCCAGCATTTGATACAGAACCGTCCTGTTCAAGTACAGTCGGACAACGCCACCACAGTGGCCTACATAAACCATCAGGGCAGCACTCGAAGTCGCCTGGCTATTAAGGAAGCCTCACGGATTCTTCGATGGGCAGAACGCCATCTACCGACGATATCGGCAATATTCATTCTGGGGGTTCTGAATTGGGAAGCAGACTTTCTCAGTCGTCAGGACGTACACGCCGGAGAGTGGGGCCTCCATCCTAAAGTGTTTCAACTCTTAGTGGAAAGGTGGGGCCTTCCAGATGTGGATCTGATGGCGTCTCGACACAATCACAAGGTTTCCGGTCTTCAGAGCAAGTACAAGGGATCCACAAGCAGCATTCGTGGATGCGCTGGTGGTGCCATGGAGGATTCGGCTACCGTACGTGTTCCCTCCGGTTTCACTCCTGCCCAGGGTAATTCGGAAGTTCAAGCAAGAAGGAGGATTCCTGCTGATCATAGCTCCGGTGTGGCCCAGACGGCACTGGTTCTCAGACCTGCAGTGCCTCTTGTCAGAGCGTCCAATTCTACTTTCACAATGCCCAGACCTTCTCGTTCAGGGCCCATGTGTTTACCAGGACCTAGCCCGGCTGTCTTTGACGGCGTGTCTCTTGAAGCTTCCGTCTTGAGGGCTAAGGGTTTTTTCTGAGGCGGTCATTTAAGCTATGTTGCGGGCCCGGAAACCGGCATCTGCCCGGATTTACCATAGGGTCTGGCATTCCTACTTTGTTTGGTGTGTATCTAACAATTATGACGCTTCCAAATTTAGTACTGCCAAACTTTTGGCTTTTCTGCAGCAGGGCCTGGATTTAGGCCTGTGTCTGGCTTTCCTCAAGGTTCATATTTCTGCCTTAGAGAAAAATTGCGACCTTACCTGATGTTCATACCTTTACTCAGGGTGTGTTGTGTATCCAACCTCCCTATGTCCCGCCTGTGGCTCCTTGGGACTTGTCGGTGGTTTTGGAGGCGTTACAGGAGCTTCCGTTTGAACCCCTTGGGTCAGCTGATCTTAAGTGGCTCTCCCTTAAGGTGCTGTTTTTGCTGGCTATTGCCTCTGCTAGACAAGTATCGGATTTGGGTGCCCTGTCCTGTAGTTCCCCATATCTGATTTTTCACAGTGACCGGGCGGTCCTTAGGACTCGTACCGGTTATTTACCGAAGGTGGTTTCTTCGTTCCACCTTAATCAGGAGATTGTGGTTCCAGCCTCTGTCTCTCCCGACTTTTCTCCCAAAGAGCGGTCTTTGGATGTGGTACGGGCTCTCCGTATCTATGTGAAGAGAGCTGCTTCTATTAGGAAATCTGATTCTCTCTTTGTTGTGTTTGGGTTTCACAAACGTGGCTGGCCTGCTCACAAGCAAACCCTGGCCAGATGGATTAGAATGGTGATTGCACATGCTTATGTGAAGGCTGGTCTATCTGCTCCTGATCACATTAAGGCCCATTCTACTCGGTCTGTTGGACCTTCTTGGGCGGCCCAACGTGGTGCGACCCTTGAAAAATTGTGCAAGGTGGCTATGTGGTCCTCCGTGCACACGTTCATAAGGTTCTATGCCCTCGATACTGCCGCTTCCCAGGATGCTTCCTTTGAACGTCGGGTTCTTGTGCCCGCTACAGTGTGTCCCCTCCCATAAGGAACTGCTTTAGGACATCCTCTATGTCTTTCCTTGTGGAGCCCAGTGTACCCCGCAGCAGAAAACGAGTTTTATGGTAAGAACTTACCTTTGTTAAAACTCTTTCTGCGAGGTACACTGGGCTCCACAATGCGCCCACCCTGACGCACTTAGCTTCTTTGGGTTGGTATGGCATTAGCCGCTGACACTTCTCCTGTCGTGAGAGTGTGGTGTATGTGGCTACTAACCATTGTCGTGTCTTTTCCTGCTACTGCATTGGGCTGGTTAACTAAAAACTGAGCTCCTGTGCAGGGAGCCGGGGTTATAGAGGAGGCGGCGCTATGCATTCTGGGAACAGTCAAAGCTTTTGAGCCTGTTGGTGCCTCGGATCAAGATACTAATCTACACCCCTATGTCTTTCTTTGTGGAGCTCAGTGTACCTCACAGAAAGAGTTTTAACAAAGGCAAGTTCTTACCATAACTCGTTTTCTACCTTATGTCCCTGCACAGCAGAAGAAAACGCCTCACTATCAGATGCAGTCCTTTCGGCCCAATAAATACAAAAAAGGGTGAGGGTCCTCCTTCCTTGCTACTAGAGGTAGGGGAAAGAGATATTGTAGATGTGTTCTGCCATACGGATTTTTAAATTACGGGTGGTCTTCCCAATATAGAGGAGTCCACACATGCATTCTATTAAATAAATGACATTCCTAGAATGACAAGTGATGAAACTTTTCAGAGTATAGGTCTTACTGTTTACCTCAAACAAGGTAATCTTCCTAGGGTTAAATGAGTTGTTGGTAGAACGACACATTAAACATGAGCCGCATCTGTGAAAGCCCTTTGTTCTTTCACTCATGGTTTTGGAATCATATAAGGTTCTCTTGACAAGTTTGTCTTTTAATGACGGTGCTCGTCTGTAAATAAACTTGGGTATTTCAGGTAAGTGTTCTTTCAAAATGGGATCCTCTTGTAGGACCCTCCAATTTTTTCGTACACTCTTTTCTACTGCTTTAAAATGAGATCCATATTGACATATAAATGCTCATTGTAATGATGGATCATTATTGTCAACTTTCTTGTTGGACTTAAAAGTTCATCCCTATTAATCTCATTTAATGCAGCTTTAGCGTTTGTGATATTTTTTTCTGAATACCCTTTATTTTTAAAGCGTTCAGTTCTATCTCTGTTCTACAAACTGTTTCATCTGTGCAATTCCTCTTTATTCTTTTAAATTGACCTAGAGGTATCCCCTCTAGCCATTTTTGATGATGTTGACTGGAAGCATCAATATAGGAATTGGAGTCAGTTTCCTTTCTAAATATACTTGTAAACAAAACATTAACTTTAATGTAAATATTTAAATCTAAAAAGGAGACTGTCTGGTTACTGGTGTAAAAAGTTAATAAAATATTAAAATCATTAACGTTAAGATCGGTGCAAAAGGATGACAGACTAAACTGTCTCCTCTCCAAATAAAAAATACATAATCAATAAAACGGTACCAGCACACCAGGTTTGCCCCCACCATTTTTAGATGATTAACGGCAAGATTATCCCAATACACCATATATAAATTAGCGCAACTGGGGCAAACCTGGTGCCCATGGCTGTGCCCTGTATTTGTAAATAAAAGAAGCCATTAAAATAAAAGTAATTGTTGTGTAGGATAAAGGAGATTGATTCAATAATGAATGCTTGTAGATCAACAGTGTATTCACTTTTTTCTAACGGCGGGAACTTTGCAATTAGATACTTCCAGATAAGTACTTTAAATAGGGCAGCGATTTACACTTTAGCTAAAGCACTTGAAAAAGGATAATTCATCCGAAACGCGTTGTGCCTGGAGTGGGACTTCAATCTTCCTTGGACTTTTACCGGTGTATTCGCTGCATTCATCTGCTATTGGGCCAAGTGTGTGGTGTGTTGCTGGGCTGCCCGGCTGGAACCCATCCTTTAACATCAAGGCACACACCACATACCCAAAACGGTATGAGTCAGAAGTCTCACCACTGATAAAAAAATCTTGCACAAAGACTGTCCTTTCATGTTTACATTGCGAATGTTTACAAATTAAGGGTCTGTGCAATACATCATTTAAATATATGTCACTGTTTGTTTAAGCCATGTTTATGTGCACTGTGTCACTTTATAACCATGGATATCTAAAAATAAAACATTTGTCTTTTTTGTTATAAACTAGACTTTGTTTTATGATTATCATTGCTACCTCCTTGAGGAAAATAGCGCCCACCGTAGATATAATCTTTTTCCTTAAATTCTATTTTTCGACATATGGTGTTTGTATGTTAATTGATATTCTTAGTGTGCAGCAATTTTTCTCCCAGTGCGCAAATAGTCCATCTTACCCATTTTTTCGTGTTACGTTTATAGTCGGCCTGTTGCTGATGATGTTCATGCTGTTGACTTGCATTGTGTTAAATGCCATGTTGTACGGCGTGCTTGAGGTGTGAGCTGGTATGTATCTCACCTTAGTTTAACAATAAATCCTTTTCCTCAAAATGTCCGTCTCCCTGGGCACAGTTCCTATAACTGTAGTCTGGAGGAGGGGCATAGAGGGAGGAGCCAGTTCACACCCCTTTGAAAGTCTTAAAGTGCCCATGTCTCCTGCGGATCCCATCTATACCCCATGGTTCTTGATGTGACCCCGGACTAAGAGAAAAGGATTTACCGGTAAGTATTAAATTCCTATTTTTCCCTCCACCTCAGGAGTTGAACAGTCTCTTGGAGGGAGTCTGATTTAACCTGAAAAGAAATTTCAGATTCCCAAAAGGAATTCAGGCAACTTACCTTTTTCCAAAAGGTGGGAGTCACCCCGTATTTAAGACAGGGCCCTGTCATAAAAAAGAAAAGGTGTTTCTCCCTGCGCCTGGAATGGCTTCACTTAAGGAGCCAACAGACCGCAGGTTAGTGAGGTGATCTATTGATGTGGCCAATGGGACACTACTCAGGCCTACCACTGTCTGTGCGTGGGTGAGTAGTGCTATTGAAAAATGGTCAGAAAACTTGTCATTAGACATTGACACAATAGATGCAGACGAGATACTTCTAAAGTTAGGTCATATCAAAGACGCTGCTGCATACGTGCTAGAAACCATGAAATATATTGGTCTCTTGGGATCAAGAACCGCTACCATGGCAGTATCGGCTCGGAGGGCGTTGTGGATTCGCCAGTGGAATGCTGATTCAGATTCCAAAAGAAATATGGAGGCTCTCTCGTATAAAGTTGAAGCCTTGTTTGGTGATGGGCTGGATGCGTTAGTCCCGGCGGCTACCGCAGGTAAGTCGACATGCTTGCCTTATGCTCCAACACTGGCGAAAAAGACACATCACTCTCACATGCAGTCCTTTTCGGCCCAACAAATATAAAAAGGCCAAAGGTTCTCCCCTTTTTTTGCAGGTAAGGGAAGGGGAAAAGGAAATAAATCTGCAGCGTCTCCCGGATCGCAGGAGCAGAAGTCCACCCCTGCTGCTGCCAAATCTGCAGCATGAAGCTGGGGCTCCCTTGCGGGAGTCCGCTCGGGTGGGAGCATGTCTGAAATTTTTCAGTCAAATCTGGATTCAATCTGGCCTGGACCCATGGGTCTTACAAATAGTGTCCCATGGGTACAAACTAGAGTTTCAAGACATCCCCCCATGCCGATTTTTCAAATCAACCTTGCCAGCTTCTCTTCCAAAAAGAGAGGCAGTAACAACGGCAATTCAAAAATTATGTCAGGATCATGTCATTGTCCTGGTACCCTTGTCACAGCAAGGAGAAGGTTTTTATTCAAGCCTCTTCGTAGTTCCGAAGCTGGACGGCTCGGTCAGACTGAGTTTAAACCTAAAAAATCTGAATCTTTACTTGAAAAGGTTCAAGTTCAAGATGGAATCTCTGAGGGCAGTGATTTCCAGTCTGGAGGAGGGGGACTTCATGGTGTCAGTAGACATGAAAGATGCTTACTTACATGTTCCCATTTATCCTCATCACCAAGCTTATCTGAGATTCGCAGTACAGGATTGCCATTACCAGTTCCAGACATTGCCGTTCGGACTCTCCAAGGTGATGGCAGAGATGATGGTCCTCTTTCGACAACAAGGAGTCAATATAATTCCTTACTTGGACGGTCTCTTGATAAAAGCGAGATCCAGGGAATGATTTGTTCAGAACATTGCACTCTTCCTCTCAGTGCTCCAACAACACGGTTGGATCATGAACTTTCCAAAGTCGCATTTAGAACTGACGACGAGATTGTCCTTTTTTCGGGATGATACTGGACACAGAAGTACAGAGGTTTTTTTTTTTTGCTTCCTGTAGAAAAAGCTCTAGAAATCCAGAGAATGGTCAAACAAATGTTGAAACCAACAAGGGTGTCGATCCATCAATGCATTCGGTTGTTGGGGAAGATGGTAGCGGCCTACGGGGCCATACAGTTTGGCTGATTCCATGTCAGCGTAATCCAGTGGGACCTGTTGGACAAGTGGTCCGGATCCCACCTACACATGCACCAGAAGATAATCCTGTTTTCCATAGCCAGGATTTCACTCCTGTGGTGGCTACACAGTTCTCAACTATTAGAGGGACGAAGGTTCGGGATTCAGGACTGGGTCCTGGTAACCACGGATGCAAGTCTCCAAGGCTGGGGAGCAGTCATACAGGGGGAAAGCTTCGAAAAAAAATGTTCAAGTCAGGAAACCTGCCTTCACATAAATGTTCTGGAGTTGAGAGCCATTTACAATGGCCTTCTACAAGCGGTACATCTTCTTCAAGATCAACCCATGCAGATCCAGTCGGAAAATGTAACAGCAGTCGCGTACATAAACCGTCAAGGCAGAACGAAAAGCAGAGCGGCAATGGCAGAGGTGTCAAAGATCCTCCTCTGGGCAGAAAGACATGTAAGAGCTCTGTCAGCAATTTTCATTCCGGGAGTGGACAACTGGGAAGCAGACTTCCTCAGCAGACACGATCTCCATCCAGGAGAGTGGGGCCTCCATCGAGAAGTCTTCGCAGAGGTGACAAGTCTTTGGGGAGTTTCTCAAGTAGACATGATGGCATCTCATCTAAACAAGAAGCTTCAGAGATATTGTTCCAGGTCGAGAGACCCTCAAGCAATAGCAGTGGATGCACTGGTGATCCAGTGGGTGTATCGGTTGGTATATGTTTTCCCTCCACTTCCACTGATTCCAAAAGTTCTCAAAATAATAAGAACAACAAGAGTTCGAGCAATCTTCATTGCCCCAAACTGGCCAAGGAGGGCTTGGTATCCAGATCTTCAGGACTTGCTCATAGAAGATCCTCGGCCTCTTCCTCCTCGAAGGGACCTACTAGAGCAGGGGCCGTGTGTATATCAAGACTTACCGTACCGCGGCTAAGTTTGACGGCATGGCTGTTGAGCGCCGGATCCTAGCCCGAAAGGGTATTCCAAGAGAAGTCATTCCCACACTTATTCAGGCCAGGAAAGGAGTAACGTCTAAGCATTACCACCCTATTTGGAGAAAATGTGTCTTGGTGTGAAGCCAAGAAGGCTCCTATTGAAGAATTTGAGTTGGGACGTTTTCTACATTTTCTGCAGGCTGGTGTGGATGCGGGCCTTAGATTGGGGTCAATCAAGGTCCAGATTTCGTCCTTATCAGTTTTCTTTCAAAAAGAATTGGCTTCTCTTCCAGAAGTTCAGACCTTCGTGAAAGGGGTTCTGCACATCCAGCATCCATTTGTGCCTCCAGTGGCACGAGGGGACCCTAATGTGGTGTTGCAGTTCCTTCAATCGAGTTGGTTGAACCTCTACAGGAGATAGAATTGAAGTTTCTTACTTGGAAGTGGTGATGCTCTTGGCCTTGATGTCCGCAAGGCGGGTGTCTGAGTTGGGGGTCTTGTCTCACAAGAGTCCTTACCTGATCTTCCATGAAGATAGGGCGGAGTTTCGGCAGAAACTGTTGACGAGTCCCCAACTCTGCGCTTTCTTCATGGAAGATTAAATAAGGGCTCTTGTGAGACAAGGCCGCCAACTCAGAAACCCGCCTTGCGGATGTCAAGGTCAACAGCATGACCACTTTCCACGTGAGAAATTTCAACTCTACCATCTGCAAAGGTTCAAACCAATGTGATTGAATGAACCGCAACACCACATTAAGATCCCATGGCGCCACTGGGGGCACAAATGGAGGTTGGATGTGCAGCACGCCTTTCACGAAAGTCTGAACTTCCGGAAGGGAGACCAATTCTTTTTGAAAGAAAATTGATAAGGCCAAAATTTGCACTTTAATGGAGCCCAACTTTAGACCCGCATCCACACCTGCTTGCAGAAAATGGAGAAACCGGCCTAGCTGAAATTCTTCCGTAGGAGCCTTCTTGGATTCACACCAAGACACATATTTTCTCCAAATACGGTGATAATGTTTCGCCGTTACTTCTTTTCTAGCCTGAAGAAGTGTGAGAATGACTTCACTGGGAATACCCTTTTGGGCTAAGATCCGACGTTCAACTGCCAAGCTGTCAAACGAAGACGCGGTAAGTCTTGGAACACGCACGGCCCCTGCTGTAACAGATTATCTCGTAGAGGAAGAGGGCAGGGATCTCCCATGAGTAATTCCTGAAGATCTGGATACCAAGCCCTTCTTGACCAGTCCTGAACAATGAGGATCGCATGAACCTTTGTTCTTCTTATGATCTTTAGCACCTTTGGAATGAGTGGAAGCGGAGGGAACACGTACACCGACTGAAACACCCATGGTGTCACTAGGGCGCTATTGCTTGAGGGTCTCTTGACCTGGAACAATATCTCTGAAGTTTCTTGTTGAGTCGAGATGCCATCATGTCTATTTGAGGAATTCACCAAAGACTTGTCACTTCTGCGAAGACCTCTTGATGAAGACCCCACTCTCCCGGATGGAGATCGTGTCTGCTGAGGAAGTCTGCTTCCCAGTTGTCCACTCCTGGAATGAATATTGCCGACAGAGCGCTTGTATGATTTTCCGCCCAGCAGAGAATTTTTGTGGTCTCTGCCATTGCCGGTCTGCTCTTTGTTCCGCCCTGGCGGTTTATGTGCGTCACTGCTGTTATATCGTCCGACTGGATCAGGACGGGCAGGGTTGTGAAGAAGACGTTCCGCTTGAAGAAGGCCGTTGTAAATGGTCCTTAACTCTAACACATTTATGTGTAGAGAAACTTCCTGGCTTGACCATCTTCCCTGGAAAGTTTTCCCCTGTGTGACTACTCCCCAGCCCCGGAGACTCGCATCCATGGTCACTAGTATCCAATCCTGGATCCCGAACCTTTGTCCCTCTAGGAGGTGAGAGCTTTGGAGCCACCACAGGAGTGAGATTCTGGTTCTGGAGGACAGGATTATTTTCCGGTGCATGTGCAGATGGGATCCGGACCACTTCTCCAACAGATCCTACTGAAACACTCTGGCATAGAACCTGCTAAAAGGAATAGCCTCATAGGCCGCCACCATCTTCCCCAGCACTTGAGTGCATTGATGGACTGACACTCTCGCCGGCTTCAGAATTTGTTTGACCAGACTCTGAATTTCCAGAGCCTTCTCTTCTGGAAGATAAACTCTCTGTAGTTCTGTGTCCAGAATAATTCCCAAAAACGACAGTCATTTTGTCGGACTCAACTATGACTTTGGCAAGTTCAGGAGCCAACCATGCTGCTGCAGAGCTGTCAGGGAAATCGTAATGTTCTGCAGTAATCAATCCCTGGATCTCACCTTTATCAGATCGTCCAAGTATGGGATAATTGTGACTCCTTGCTTGCCCAGGAGAACCATCATTTCCGCCATAACTTTGGTGAAAACTCCCGGAGCCGTGGACAGACCAAACGGCAACGTCTGAAATTGGTAATGACAATCCTGAATAGGAAACCTCAGGTAAGCCTGATGCGGAGGATATATGGGGACGTGTAAGTAGGCATCCTTTATATCGACCGACACCATAAAATTCCCTTCCTCCAGACTGGATATCATTGCTTGGAGAGATTCCATCTTGAATTAAAATATTTTTTGATAGAAATTGAGGGATTTTAGGTTCAGAATTGGTCTGACCGAGCCGTCCGGCTTTGGGACCACGAACAGGCTCGAATAAAAGCCTTCTCCCTGTTGTGACGGGGACACCTTGATAATGACTTGATTTTGACACAGCTTTTGTATTGCATCGCATACTACCTCCCTGTCTGGGAGAGAAGCTGGTAAGGCCGATTTAAAAAATCGGTGAGGGGGAATATCTTGAAACTCCAGTTTGTACCCTTGGGCTACTATTTGTAATACCCAAGGATCCAGGGCCGAACAAACCCAGACTTTACTAAAGAGTTGGAGAAGTGCCCTCACCGGTGCGGACTCTTGCAGAGGAGTCCCAGCGTCATGCGGTGGATTTGGCTGAAGCTAGAGAGGACTTCTGCTCTTGGGAACCTGCCACAGCCGGTGACCTTTATCCCTTTCCTATTCCTCTAGAAGCAAGGAAGGAAGACCCTCATCCTTTTTTGTATTTATTGGGCCGAAAGGACTGCATCTGATAGTGGGGCGTTTTCTTTTGTTGCGCAGGAACATAAGGTAGAAATGATGACTTACCCGAGGTAGCCATAGATACCAGGTCAGCAAGGCTGTCACCAAACAAGACACCACCTTTATACGGCAGAGACTCCATAGCCTTCTTAGAGTCAGCATTCCATTGATGAATCCACAATGCTCTTCTAGCTGAGACTGCCATGGCATTGGTCCGTGATCCCAAGAGGCCAATGTCCCTCGCAACTTTCTTTAGGTAGGCTGCAGCATCCCTGATATAACCCAGTGTCAAAAGAATGCTATCCCTGTCCAGGGTATCTATATCAGATGACAAGTTATCTGCCCACTTTTCAATAGCGCTACTCACCCATGCCGATGCGACGGCAGGTCTGAGTAGCGTACCCGTAGTGACATAAATGGATTTCAATGTATTTTCTTGCTTACGATCCTCAGGATCCTTTAGGGCTGCCGTGTCAGGGGACGGAAGCGCCACCTTTTTGGACAGCCGTGATAGAGCTTTATCTACCGTGGGGGGTGACTCCCACTTATCCCTATCCCCAGAGGGGAACGAACATGCCACAGGAATTCTCTTGGGAATCTGAAACTTCTTGTCAGGATTTTCCCAAACCTTTTCAAAAAGAGCGTTCAGTTCATGAGAGGGAGGAAACGTTACCTCAGGTTTCTTTCCTTCATACATACAGACCCTTGTATCAGGAACAGCAGGATCCTCCATGATATGTAACACGTCTTTTATCGCCACAATCATGTACTGAATGCTCTTAGCCAGTTTAGGATTTAATCTGGCTTCTCTATAGTCGACACTGGAGTCAGAGTCCGTGTCGGTATCTGTTCTGCTATCTGGGTAAATAAACGTTTTTGTGAGCCCGGGGGGTCTGGACTTGTGACAACACATCCTCCATGGATTTTTTCCATGCCTGGTTCTGATACTCAGATTTATCCAATATTTTATTTAATATTAATATTTATTTCAAAACATTTACCCAATCAGCAGTCGGCAGTGCCGACAGGGTCACTCCCACAGTCTTTTCTGTACCCACTCCAGCCTCCTCCTGGGAAGGGCACTCAGCCTCAGACATGCCGACACACGTGTACCGACACCCACAACCACACTGGGGCTATAGGGGACATACCCACAGTAAAGACTATGGGGTAAATTTACTAAAATGGGAGTTCTATTTAAGATGGGATGTTGCCCATAGCAACCAATCAGATTCCAGGTATCATCTTCTAGAAGGTGCTAGATAAATGAGAAGTGGAATTTGATTGGGCAACATCCCATCCTAAATAGAATTCCCATCTTAGTAAATGTACCCCTATCAGAGAAAGACAGAGGGAGTGTGCCTGCTCCAACCCAGCGCCTATCCCGGTTCTGTAACGTTATATACAATGCCTCAGACCTGTTAGCGCTTTTATAATCATTAAACCAGCACTAAATTTACTGATACGTGTACAGCAGTGTAGGAGGACAGGACCAGCGTCTCTGCAGCTCTGTGAAGAGAAAATGGCGCTGATGAGAGCTGTGAGGGCTAAGCCACGCCCCCTTAATGGTGCGCTTCCACCCCGCTATTTTTCAAATATTTATACTGCCGGGGGTTTGGATTTAGTGCCCAGGCACTTAATACCACTCTTGCCAGTCTCTGAAATGGGGATTCATGCTGCCCAGGGCGCCCTCCCCCCAACGCCCTGCACCCTGTAGTACCGCTGTGTGAGGGAGCATGGCGCGCAGCGCGGCCGCTGTGCGGTACCTCAAAGCCGTCACTGAAGTCTTGTGATCTTCTTCTACTCACCCGGGCACTGACTTCAGGCTCTGTAAGGGGGGTGACGGCGGGCTCCGGTAACGAGCATCTAAGCGTACCTAGCGATCAGACCCTCAGGAGCTAATGGTGTCCAGTAGCCTAAGAAGCAGAGCTTTGAAACTCACAGAAGTAGGTCTGCTTCTCTCCCCTAAGTCCCATGAAGCAGGGAGACTGTTGCCATCAGTGCTCCCTGAAAATAAAAAACCTAACAAAAGTATTTTTCAGAGAAACTCAGGAGAGCTCCTCAGAGTGCATCCAGTCTCCCTGGGCACAGAATCTAACTGGAGTCTGGAGGAGGGGCATAGAGGGAGGAGCCAGTTCACACCCATTCAAAGTCTTAAAGTGCCCATGTCTCCTGCGGATCCCGTCTATACCCCATGGTTCTTGAAGTGTCCCCAGCATCCTCTAGGACGTATGAGAAAACAGGATTTTAATACCTACCGGTAAATCCTTTTCTCCTAGTCCGTAGAGGATGCTGGGCGCCCGACCCAGTGCGTAATTTACCTGCAGTTTTGTTCATTTTAGTTACACAAGTTGTGTTACATTTGTTTTCAGCACGTTGCTGTAAATGGTTCATGCCTGTTGGCATGTGTTATGTTGAATGCCATGTTGTGCGGCATGGTTGAGGTGTGAGCTGGTATGAATCTCACCGTCAGTATAAAAGTAAATCCTTTCCTCAAAATGTCCGTCTCGCTGGGCACAGTTCCTATAACTGAGGTCTGGAGGAGGGGCATAGAGGGAGGAGCCAGTTCACACCCATGAAAAGTCTTAAAGTGCCCATGGCTCCTGCAGAACTGTCTATACCCCATGGTCATGAAATGGACCCCAGCATCCTCTACGGCAAGCATTCCCAACCACGGTCCTCAAGACACACCAACAGTGCAGGTTTTAGTAATATCCAGGCTGCAGCACAGATGGTTAAATCAAAATAACTGAGCAACTAATTAAGTCACCTGTACTGAAGCCTGGATATCACTAAAACCTGCACTGTTGGTGTGCCTTGAGGACATTGGTTGGGAATGCCTGCTCTACGGACTAGGAGAAAAGGATTTACCGATAGGTATTAAAATCCTGTTATTACTATTATATGTTGAAAAAAATTAGCAACTAGATATACATGCTAAAAATATCCCATGCTAACTATAGATGTTCAATAACAGAGTAACGAATTCAAAGCATAAAGAAGAAGTTTATGATACAAATGCAGAACCTGCGCGCTGGCTGGCCAGTGTTACTTACCCCGTCCACTTCCTGTCAAACAATGGGGTCTATTCATGGAGCAGAGAAAAGTCCAGTTTTGCGGTAAAGAGATTCTTTTCTCTGCTTAGTGCCATTCACAGAGCGGGTTTTTGTGGAGAATTACCCGACTTCTCCAGCGGAAGCCCCGCACTATGGCCGCCTCACAATACTATAGTGTGGTGAGTGTGATTCATTAAAGAACGGAAAGCAGAGCTTTCTGACTCTCCTGCGTGCTCAGATTCGCCAGCTCAGGATGGCGTAGTCTGAGCACCGTGACGAAACGGGCAGGGAAGTTAATTACTTCCCTGTCTTCTGCCCGGCATCTGTTCTGGCTCCGCCCTTCTCATGTTCCAGAATTGCTGGAACACTGTAGCGCTGGATATCGGATCGCATCACTGGAGAGGTAAGAATATATGAACTGATGTGATATATAGAGTAATATAACAATTCTGTTTTCGCTTTCTTTATTGATAAACCCCAGAATACTTCACCAGGCTGAGAATTATTGTATCTAATGTTTCACAATACTTAGCAACAATGTATATAACAGTTGCTGATTGTGCATTGTTACTTTGTTACTGTTCGCACTAGGAGCCATATTGTCTAGAAACAGCCCTGGCAGAGAGGTAAGAAGGCCTTACTCGCAGGCTTACACTCTAACTCTATAGCAAAAATGGTAATTACTGCGCTCTGTGTTTGTAATGAAAATAGGATTTTAATACCTACCGGTAAATCCTTTTCTCTTAGTCCGTAGAGAATGCTGGGGACGCTTCATAGACCATGGGGTATAGACGGGATCTGTAGGAGACATGGGCACTTTAAGACTTTTAATAGGTGTGAACTGTCTCCTCCCTCTATGCCCCTCCTCCAGACCTCAGTTATAGGAACTGTGCCCAGGGAGACGGACATTTCAAGGAAAAGGATTTATTGTTAAACTAAGGGTGAGATAAATACCAGCTCACACCACACCACGCCGCACAACATGGCATTTGTAACCAAACCCAGTCAACAGCATGAACAAAAAACCAGCAACAGGCTGATCATACGTAAACACAACCTTTGTGTAACTCCAGCAATAACTATAAACAAATACTGCAGATACAGCCCGCACTGGGACGGGCTCCCAGCATCCTCTATGGACTAAGAGAAAAGGATTTACCAGTAGGTATTAAAATTAGAGATGAGCGCCGGAAATTTTTCGGGTTTTGTGTTTTGGTTTTGGGTTCGGTTCCGCGGCCGTGTTTTGGGTTCGACCGCGTTTTGGCAAAACCTCACCGAATTTTTTTTGTCGGATTCGGGTGTGTTTTGGATTCGGGTGTTTTTTTCAAAAAACCCTAAAAAACAGCTTAAATCATAGAATTTGGGGGTAATTTTGATCCCAAAGTATTATTAACCTCAAAAAACATAATTTACACTCATTTTCAGCCTATTCTGAACACATCACACCTCACAATATTATTTTTAGTCCTAAAATTTGCACCGAGGTCGCTGTGTGAGTAAGATAAGCGACCCTAGTGGCCGACACAAACACCGGGCCCATCTAGGAGTGGCACTGCAGTGTCACGCAGGATGTCCCTTCCAAAAAACCCTCCCCAAACAGCACATGACGCAAAGAAAAAAAGAGGCGCAATGAGGTAGCTGTGTGAGTAAGATTAGCGACCCTAGTGGCCGACACAAACACCGGGCCCATCTAGGAGTGGCACTGCAGTGTCACGCAGGATGTCCCTTCCAAAAAACCCTCCCCAAACAGCACATGACGCAAAGAAAAAAAGAGGCGCAATGAGGTAGCTGACTGTGTGAGAAAGATAAGCGACCCTAGTGGCCGACACAAACACCGGGCCCATCTAGGAGTGGCACTGCAGTGTCACGCAGGATGGCCCTTCCAAAAAACCCTCCCCAAACAGCACATGACGCAAAGAAAAAAAGAGGCGCAATGAGGTAGCTGACTGTGTGAGTAAGATTAGCGACCCTAGTGGCCGACACAAACACCGGGCACATCTAGGAGTGGCACTGCAGTGTCACGCAGGATGTCCCTTCCAAAAAACCCTCCCCAAACAGCACATGACGCAAAGAAAAAAAGAGGCGCAATGAGGTAGCTGTGTGAGTAAGATTAGCGACCCTAGTGGCCGACACAAACACCGGGCCCATCTAGGAGTGGCACTGCAGTGTCACGCAGGATGTCCCTTCCAAAAAACCCTCCCCAATCAGCACATGATGCAAAGAAAAAGAAAAGAAAAAAGAGGTGCAAGATGGAATTATCCTTGGGCCCTCCCACCCACCCTTATGTTGTATAAACAAAACAGGACATGCACACTTTAACCAACCCATCATTTCAGTGACAGGGTCTGCCACACGACTGTGACTGATATGACGGGTTGGTTTGGACCCCCCCCAAAAAAGAAGCAATTAATCTCTCCTTGCACAAACTGGCTCTACAGAGGCAAGATGTCCACCTCATCTTCACCCTCCGATATATCACCGTGTACATCCCCCTCCTCACAGATTATCAATTCGTCCCCACTGGAATCCACCATCTCAGCTCCCTGTGTACTTTGTGGAGGCAATTGCTGCTGGTCAATGTCTCCGCGGAGGAATTGATTATAATTCATTTTAATGAACATCATCTTCTCCACATTTTCTGGATGTAACCTCGTACGCCGATTGCTGACAAGGTGAGCGGCGGCACTAAACACTCTTTCGGAGTACACACTTGTGGGAGGGCAACTTAGGTAGAATAAAGCCAGTTTGTGCAAGGGCCTCCAAATTGCCTCTTTTTCCTGCCAGTATAAGTACGGACTGTGTGACGTGCCTACTTGGATGCGGTCACTCATATAATCCTCCACCATTCTATCAATGTTGAGAGAATCATATGCAGTGACAGTAGACGACATGTCCGTAATCGTTGTCAGGTCCTTCAGTCCGGACCAGATGTCAGCATCAGCAGTCGCTCCAGACTGCCCTGCATCACCGCCAGCGGGTGGGCTCGGAATTCTGAGCCTTTTCCTCGCACCCCCAGTTGCGGGAGAATGTGAAGGAGGAGATGTTGACAGGTCGCGTTCCGCTTGACTTGACAATTTTGTCACCAGCAGGTCTTTCAACCCCAGCAGACCTGTGTCTGCCGGAAAGAGAGATCCAAGGTAGGCTTTAAATCTAGGATCGAGCACGGTGGCCAAAATGTAGTGCTCTGATTTCAACAGATTGACCACCCGTGAATCCTTGTTAAGCGAATTAAGGGCTGCATCCACAAGTCCCACATGCCTAGCGGAATCGCTCCGTGTTAGCTCCTTCTTCAATGCCTCCAGCTTCTTCTGCAAAAGCCTGATGAGGGGAATGACCTGACTCAGGCTGGCAGTGTCTGAACTGACTTCACGTGTGGCAAGTTCAAAGGGCATCAGAACCTTGCACAACGTTGAAATCATTCTCCACTGCACTTGAGACAGGTGCATTCCACCTACTATATCGTGCTCAATTGTATAGGCTTGAATGGCCTTTTGCTGCTCCTCCAACCTCTGAAGCATATAGAGGGTTGAATTCCACCTCGTTACCACTTCTTGCTTCAGATGATGGCAGGGCAGGTTCAGTAGTTTTTGGTGGTGCTCCAGTTTTCTGTACGTGGTGCCTGTACGCCGAAAGTGTCCCGCAATTCTTCTGGCCACCGACAGCATCTCTTGCACGCCCCTGTCGTTTTTTAAAAAATTCTGCACCACCAAATTCAAGGTATGTGCAAAACATGGGACGTGCTGGAATTGGCCCAGATTTAATGCACACACAATATTGCTGGCGTTGTCCGATGCCACAAATCCACAGGAGAGTCCAATTGGGGTAAGCCATTCCGCGATGATCTTCCTCAGTTGCCGTAAGAGGTTTTCAGCTGTGTGCGTATTCTGGAAAGCGGTGATACAAAGCGTAGCCTGCCTAGGAAAGAGTTGGCGTTTGCGAGATGCTGCTACTGGTGCCGCCGCTGCTGTTCTTGCGGCGGGAGTCCATACATCTACCCAGTGGGCTGTCACAGTCATATAGTCCTGACCCTGCCCTGCTCCACTTGTCCACATGTCCGTGGTTAAGTGGACATTGGGTACAGCTGCATTTTTTAGGACACTGGTGACTCTTTTTCTGAGGTCTGTGTACATTTTCGGTATCGCCTGCCTAGAGAAATGGAACCTAGATGGTATTTGGTACCGGGGACACAGTACCTCCAACAAGTCTCTAGTTGGCTCTGCAGTAATGATGGATACCGGAACCACGTTTCTCACCACCCAGGATGCCAAGGCCTCAGTTATCCGCTTTGCAGTAGGATGACTGCTGTGATATTTCATCTTCCTCGCAAAGGACTGTTGAACAGTCAATTGCTTACTGGAAGTAGTACAAGTGGGCTTACGACTTCCCCTCTGGGATGACCATCGACTCCCAGCGGCAACAACAGCAGCGCCAGCAGCAGTAGGCGTTACACGCAAGGATGCATCGGAGGAATCCCAGGCAGGAGAGGACTCGTCAGACTTGCCAGTGACATGGCCTGCAGGACTATTGGCATTCCTGGGGAAGGAGGAAATTGACACTGAGGGAGTTGGTGGGGTGGTTTGCGTGAGCTTGGTTACAAGAGGAAGGGATTTACTGGTCAGTGGACTGCTTCCGCTGTCACCCAAAGTTTTTGAACTTGTCACTGACTTATTATGAATGCGCTGCAGGTGACGTATAAGGGAGGATGTTCCGAGGTGGTTAACGTCCTTACCCCTACTTATTACAGCTTGACAAAGGGAACACACGGCTTGACACCTGTTGTCCGCATTTCTGGTGAAATACCTCCACACCGAAGAGCTGATTTTTTTGGTATTTTCACCTGGCATGTCAACGGCCATATTCCTCCCACGGACAACAGGTGTCTCCCCGGGTGCCTGACTTAAACAAACCACCTCACCATCAGAATCCTCCTGGTCAATTTCCTCCCCAGCGCCAGCAACACCCATATCCTCCTCATCCTGGTGTACTTCAACACTGACATCTTCAATCTGACTATCAGGAACTGGACTGCGGGTGCTCCTTCCAGCACTTGCAGGGGGCGTGCAAATGGTGGAAGGCGCATGCTCTTCACGTCCAGTGTTGGGAAGGTCAGGCATCGCAAACGACACAATTGGACTCTCCTTGTGGATTTGGGATTTCAAAGAACGCACAGTTCTTTGCGGTGCTTTTGCCAGCTTGAGTCTTTTCAGTTTTCTAGCGAGAGGCTGAGTGCTTCCATCCTCATGTGAAGCTGAACCACTAGCCATGAACATAGGCCAGGGCCTCAGCCGTTCCTTGCCACTCCGTGTGGTAAATGGCATATTGGCAAGTTTACGCTTCTCCTCCGACAATTTTATTTTAGGTTTTGGAGTCCTTTTTTTTCTGATATTTGGTGTTTTGGATTTGACATGCTCTGTACTATGACATTGGGCATCGGCCTTGGCAGACGACGTTGCTGGCATTTCATCGTCTCGGCCATGACTAGTGGCAGCAGCTTCAGCACGAGGTGGAAGTGGATCTTGATCTTTCCCTAATTTTGGAACCTCAACTTTTTTGTTCTCCATATTTTATAGGCAGAACTAAAAGGTACCTCAGGTAAACAATGGAGATGGATGGATTGGATACTAGTATACAATTATGGACGGACTGCCACGGTTAGGTGGTATAAAAAAACCACGGTTAGGTGGTATATATTATAATAATAATACAATTATGGATGGACGGACTGCCTGCCGACTGCCGACACAGAGGTAGCCACAGCCGTGAACTACCGCACTGTACACTGGTTGATAAAGAGATAGTAGTATACTCGTAACAACTAGTATGACACTATGACGACGGTATAAAGAATGGAAAAAAAACCACGGTTAGGTGGTATATATTATAATAATAATACAATTATGGATGGACGGACTGCCTGCCGACTGCCGACACAGAGGTAGCCACAGCCGTGAACTACCGCACTGTACACTGGTTGATAAAGAGATAGTAGTATACTCGTAACAACTAGTATGACACTATGACGACGGTATAAAGAATGGAAAAAAAACCACGGTTAGGTGGTATATATTATAATAATAATACAATTGGACGGACTGCCTGCCGACTGCCGACACAGAGGTAGCCACAGCCGTGAACTACCGCACTGTACACTGGTTGATAAAGAGATAGTAGTATACTCGTAACAACTAGTATGACACTATGACGACGGTATAAAGAATGGAAAAAAAACCACGGTTAGGTGGTATATATTATAATAATAATACAATTATGGATGGACGGACTGCCTGCCGACTGCCGACACAGAGGTAGCCACAGCCGTGAACTACCGCACTGTACACTGGTTGATAAAGAGATAGTAGTATACTCGTAACAACTAGTATGACACTATGACGACGGTATAAAGAATGGAAAAAAAACCACGGTTAGGTGGTATATATTATAATAATAATACAATTATGGATGGACGGACTGCCTGCCGACTGCCGACACAGAGGTAGCCACAGCCGTGAACTACCGCACTGTACACTGGTTGATAAAGAGATAGTAGTATACTCGTAACAACTAGTATGACACTATGACGACGGTATAAAGAATGGAAAAAAAACCACGGTTAGGTGGTATATATTATAATAATAATACAATTATGGATGGACGGACTGCCTGCCGACTGCCGACACAGAGGTAGCCACAGCCGTGAACTACCGCACTGTACACTGGTTGATAAAGAGATAGTAGTATACTCGTAACAACTAGTATGACACTATGACGACGGTATAAAGAATGGAAAAAAAACCACGGTTAGGTGGTATATATTATAATAATAATACAATTATGGATGGACGGACTGCCTGCCGACTGCCGACACAGAGGTAGCCACAGCCGTGAACTACCGCACTGTACACTGGTTGATAAAGAGATAGTAGTATACTCGTAACAACTAGTATGACACTATGACGACGGTATAAAGAATGGAAAAAAAACCACGGTTAGGTGGTATATATTATAATAATAATACAATTATGGATGGACGGACTGCCTGCCGACTGCCGACACAGAGGTAGCCACAGCCGTGAACTACCGCACTGTACACTGGTTGATAAAGAGATAGTAGTATACTCGTAACAACTAGTATGACACTATGACGGTATAAAGAATGAAAAAAAAACCACGGTTAGGTGGTATATATTATAATAATAATACAATTATGGATGGACGGACTGCCTGCCGACTGCCGACACAGAGGTAGCCACAGCCGTGAACTACCGCACTGTACACTGGTTGATAAAGAGATAGTAGTATACTCGTAACAACTAGTATGACACTATGACGACGGTATAAAGAATGAAAAAAAAACCACGGTTAGGTGGTATATATTATAATAATAATACAATTATGGATGGACGGACTGCCTGCCGACTGCCGACACAGAGGTAGCCACAGCCGTGAACTACCGCACTGTACACTGGTTGATAAAGAGATAGTAGTATACTCGTAACAACTAGTATGACACTATGACGGTATAAAGAATGAAAAAAAAACCACGGTTAGGTGGTATATATTATAATAATAATACAATTATGGATGGACGGACTGCCTGCCGACTGCCGACACAGAGGTAGCCACAGCCGTGAACTACCGCACTGTACACTGGTTGATAAAGAGATAGTAGTATACTCGTAACAACTAGTATGACACTATGACGGTATAAAGAATGAAAAAAAAACCACGGTTAGGTGGTATATATTATAATAATAATACAATTATGGATGGACGGACTGCCTGCCGACTGCCGACACAGAGGTAGCCACAGCCGTGAACTACCGCACTGTACACTGGTTGATAAAGAGATAGTAGTATACTCGTAACAACTAGTATGACACTATGACGGTATAAAGAATGAAAAAAAAACCACGGTTAGGTGGTATATATTATAATAATAATACAATTATGGATGGACGGACTGCCTGCCGACTGCCGACACAGAGGTAGCCACAGCCGTGAACTACCGCACTGTACACTGGTTGATAAAGAGATAGTAGTATACTCGTAACAACTAGTATGACACTATGACGGTATAAAGAAAGAAAAAAAAATACCACGGTTAGGTGGTATATATTGTAATACAATTATGGATGGACGGACTGCCTGCCGAGTTCCGACTGCCGACACAGAGGTAGCCACAGCCGTGAACTACCGCACTGTACTGTGTCTGCTGCTAATATAGACTGGTTGATAAAGAGATAGTATACAATACATACAACAATATACTACTATACTGGTGGTCAGGCACTGGTCACCACTAGTCACACTGGCAGTGGCACTCCTGCAGCAAAAGTGTGCACTGTTTAATTTTAAATTAATATAATATTATGTACTCCTGGGGGCTCCTGCTATAACAACCTGCAGTGCTCCCCAGTCTCCCCCACAATTATTATAAGCTTTGCCTTTTATACATTGATGTGCAGCACACTGGGCTGAGCTGAGTGCACACAGACTGAGTCACACTGTGTGACTGGCTGCTGCTGTGTATCATTTTTTTTCAGGCAGAGAACGGATATAGCAGAGAACGGATATATTAAAATAAATAAAAGTTAACTAACAACAACTGCACTGGTCACTGTGGTAAACTCTGTCTGACTCTGCACAATCTCTCTCTCTCTTCTAATCTAATTTCTAATGGAGAGGACGCCAGCCACGTCCTCTCCCTATCAATCTCAATGCACGTGTGAAAATGGCGGCGACGCGCGGCTCCTTATATAGAATCCGAGTCTCGCGAGAATCCGACAGCGTCATGATGACGTTCGGGCGCGCTCGGGTTAACCGAGCAAGGCGGGAGGATCCGAGTCTGCTCGGACCCGTGAAAAAAACATGAAGTTCGTGCGGGTTCGGTTTCAGAGAAACCGAACCCGCTCATCTCTAATTAAAATCCTATTTTCTCATACGTCCTAGACTAGAGGATGCTGGTGACGCTTCATAGACCATGGGGTTTATACCAAAGCTTCAGATCGGGCGGGAAAGTGCGGATGACTCTGCAGCACCGATTGACCAAACAAGAGGTCCTCATCAGCCAGGGTATCAAACTTGTAGAACTTTGCAAAAGTGTTTGAACCCGACCAAGTAGCCAATTGGCAAAGTTGCAACGCTGAGACCCCACGGGCAGCCGCCCAAGATGAGCCTACCTTCCTGGTAGAATGGGCCTTCACCGATTTCGGTAACGGCAATCCCGCCGTAGAACGAGCCTGCTGAATCATATTACAGATCCAACGTGCAATAGTCTGCTTAGAAGCAGGAGTCCCAATCTTGTTGGGAGCATATAGGACAAACAGAGACTCTGTTTTCCTAATTTGAGCCGTTCTGGTTACATAGAATTTCAAAGCCCTGACCACATCTAGGGACTTTGATTCCACTAAGGCGCCAGTAGCCACTGGCACCACAATAGGTTGGTTCATGTGAAACGCTGAAACCACTTTTGGCAGAAACTGCTGCCGAGTTCTCAACTCTGCTCTATCTTCATGGAAGATCAAATAGGGGCTCTTGTGAGACAAGGCCACTAACTCAGACACCCGCCTTGCCAAGTCCAACAGCATGACAACTTTCCAAGTGAGGAATTTTAACTCAACCTTCCGTAAAGGTTCAAACCAAGGAGATTGCAGGAACTGTAACACCACGTTAAGATCCCACGGTGCCACCGGGGGCACAAAAGGAGGCTGGATATGCAGAACTCCTTTCACGAAAGTCTGAACCTCAGGAAGGGAGGCCAATTCCTTTTGAAAGAAAATTGATAAGGCCGAAATTTGTACCTTAATGGAGCCTAGTTTTAGGCCCGCATCCACACCAGCTTGCGAAAAATGCCCCAGCTGAAATTCCTCCGTAGGAGCCTTCTTGGATTCACACCAAGAAACACACTTTCTCCAAATACGGTGGTAATGCTTCGCCTTTCTTCTTTCCTAGCCTGAAGCAGAGTGGGGATGACTTCACTGGGAATTCTCTTCCGGGCTAGAATATGGCGTTCAACCGCCATGTCGTCCAACGCAGCCACGGTAAGTCCTGGAACACGCACGGACCTTGCTGCAACAGGTCCTCTCGTAGAGGAAGAGGCCACGAATCTGCTATGAGTAATTCTTGAAGATCCGGATACCAGACCCTCCTTGGCCAGTCTGGAACAATGAGTATCACCGGAACTCTTGTTCTTCTTAACACATTTGGGATGAGTGGAAGTGGAGGGAACACATAGACCAATGGAAACACCCATGGTGTCACCAGGGCGTCCACCGCTATTGCTTGAGGGTCCCTTGACCTGGAACTATACATCCAAAGTTTCTTGTTGAGGCGAGACGCCATCATTTCTACATGAGGAATTCCCCAATGACTTGTCACTTCTGCAAAGACCTCTTGATGAAGACCCCACTCTCCTAGATGGAGATTGTGTCTGCTGAGGAAGTCTGCTTCCCAGTTGTCCACGCGTGGAATGAAGACTGCTGACAGAGCGCTTGTATGATTTTACACCCAGCGGAGAACTCTTTTGGCCTCCGCCATTGCCGCTCTGCTCTTTGTTCCGCCCTGGCGGTTTATGTACGCCACTACTGTTATGTTGTCCAACTGAATCAGGACAGGCAGACCGCAAAGAAGATGTTCCGCTTGCCGAAGGCCGTTGTAAATGGCCCTTAATTCCAGAATGTTTATGTGCAGACAAGCTTCCTGACTTGACCACTTTCCCTGGAAATTTTCCCCCTGTGTGACTGCTCCCCATCCTCGAAGACTTGCATCCGTGGTCACCAGGACCCAATCCTGGATCCCGAACCTGCGTGCCTCTAGAAGGTGAGAACTGTGCAGCCACCACAGGAGAGAGATTCTGGTCCTGGAAGATAGGATTATTTTCCGGTGCATGTGCAGGTGAGACCCGGACCACTTCTCCAACAGGTCCCACTGAAACACCCTGGCATGAAACCTGCCAAACGGAATGGCCTCGTAGGCCGCCATTATCTTTCCCAGCAATCGAGTGCACTGATGAATCGACACCCTTGTCGGTTTCAGAATCCCTTTTACCATGTTCTGGATCTCCAGAGCTTTCTCCACCGGGAGAAAAATTCTCTGTAACTCTGTGTCCAGAATCATGCCCAGGAATGACAGTCGTGTTGTCGGAACCAACTGTGATTTTGGCAAATTAAGGAGCCAACTATGTTGCTGCAAAATTGTCAGGGAGAGTGTGATGTTTTCTAGTAATTTCTGTCTCGATCTCGCCTTTATCAGGAGATCGTCCAAGTACGGGATAATTGTGACTCCCTGTTTGCGCAAGAGAACCATCATCTCCGCCATCACTTTGGTGAAAATCCTTGGAGCCGTGGATAGACCAAACGGCGTCTGAAATTGGTAATGACAATCCTGAACTGCAAACCTCAGGTAAGCCTGATGTGGAGGATATATGGGGACGTGTAAGTAGGCATCCTTTATGTCGACTGACATCATAAAATCTCCTCCCTCCAGACTGGAGATCACTGCCCGAAGAGATTCTATTTTGAATTTGAATCTCTTCAGACAGAAATTGAGAGATTTTAGGTTCAGAATCGGTCTGACCGAGCCATCCGGCTTCGGGACCACGAACAGGCTCGAATAAAAGCCTCTTGTGATGGTGGTACCATGACAATGACCTGATGTTGACACAGCTTTTGTATGGCCTCGCATACCACCTCCCTTTCCGGGAGAGAAGCTGGTAAGGCTGATTTGAAAAAACGGTGAGGGGGCACGTCCTGAAACTCCAGTTTGTATCCTTGGGTCACTATGTCTATTACCCAAGGATCCAGGGCCGAGCGAACCTAGACCTGACTGAAAAGCTGAAGATGTGCTCCCACTGGAGCAGACTCCTGCAGAGGAGCCCCAGCGTCATGCGGTGGATTTGGCAGAAGCTGGATAGGACTTCTGCTCCTGGGAACCTGCCACCACAGGTGACCTCTTTCCCCTTCCCCTACCTCTAGTAGCAAGGAAGGAGGCCCCTCGCCCTTTTTTGTATTTATTGGGCCGAAAGGACTGCATCTTATAGTGTGGCGTTTTCTTCTGCTGTGCAGGGACATAAGGTAGAAATGATGACTTACCTGCAGTAGCTGTAGATATCAGGTCAGCGAGGCCGTCACCAAACAAGACACCACCTTTATACGGCAGAGCTTCCATAGCCTTCTTTGAGTCAGCATCAGCATTCCATTGACAAATCCACAATGCCTTCCTAGCTGAGACTGCCATGGCAATGGCCTTTGATCCCAAAAGGCCATTATCCCTCACAGCTTCCTTTAGATAGGCTGCAGCGTCCCTGATATAACTTAATGACAAGAGAATGCTATCCCTGTCCAGGGTATCAATCTCAGAGGATAAGTTATCCGCCCACTTTTCAATAGCGCTACTCACCCATGCCGAAGCAATGGTAGGTCTGAGTAGTGTACCCGTAGCGACATAGATGGATTTCAATGTGCTTTCCTGTCTATGATCCTCAGGATCCTTCAGGGCTGCCGTGTCAGGACACGGAAGTGCCACCTTCTTGGACAGTCGCGATAAAGCCTTGTCCACCGAGGGGGTTGACTCCCACATTTTCCTGTCCCCCGAAGGAAACGGATATGTCAGCAGAATTCTCTTGGGAATCAATAACTTCTTGTCAGGATTTTCCCAAGACTTTTCAAAAAGAGTATTCAGTTCATGAGGGGGAGGAAACGTTACCTCAGGTTTCTTACCCTTATACATGCAGACCCTCGTGTCAGGAACATCAGGGTCCTCCGTGATATGCAACACGTCTTTTATTGCCACAATTATGTACTGAATATTCTTAGCCAGCTTAGGATTCAATCTGGCATCATTATAGTCGACACTGGAGTCAGTGTCCGTGTCGGTATCTGTATCCGCTATCTGGGTAAATGAACGCTTCTGTGACACCAAAGGGGTCTGTGACAATGCATCCTCCATGAATTTTCTTCATGCTTGGTGCTGAGACTCAGATTTATCAAACCTCTTATTCAACAAAGCCACATTTGCATTCAAAACACTCAACATATTTACCCACTCAGCAGTCAGCGGTGCCGATGGGGTCACTCCCACAGACTGTACTCTCTCCAATCCTGCTTCCTCCTGGGAAGAGCACTCAGCGTCAGTCATGCCGACACACGCGCCCCGACACCACCAAACACACTGGGCTATAGGGGACAGACCCACAATTAAGCCTGTCAGAAAGACACAAAGGGAGTTTGACAGCTCACAACCCAGCGCCTAACCCGGTTCTGCAGCGTGCAATACACAGCCTCAGACCTGTCAGCGCTTTTCTATTGCTATATATATAATTAGCACCAATTGAGCCCCCCCCCCCCATTTTGTCCCTGTTTCTTGTACAGTGGAGAGGAAGGCTCAGCGTCTCTGCAGCTCTGTGGAGAGAAAATGGCGCTGGTTAGAGCTGAGGGCTAAGCCACGCCCCCTTAATGGCGCGCTTCAGTCCCGCTTATTTCATATTTATACTGGCGGGGGTTATTAATTTGTGCCCAGGAACATATTCAACGTTTGCCAGTGGTCAGAGTCGAGGTTTTCTGCTGCCCAGGGCGCCCTCCCTGCGCCCTGCACCCTTTAGTGCCGCTATATGTGTGGGAGCATGGCGCGTAGCGCGACCACCGCGCGGTACCTCAGACACTGAAATCTTCTGCTATCTAACTGAAGTCTTCTGATCTTCTAATACTCACCCAGCTTCTTCTGGCTCTGCAAGGGGGGTGATGGCGTGGCTCCGGGAACGAGCATCTAGGCACAGCTAGCGATCAGACCCTCTGGAGCTAATGGTGTCCAGTAGCCTAAGAAGCAGAGCCTTTGAACTCACAGAAGTAGGTCTGCCTCTCTCCCCTCACCCCTCAGTTCCACGAAGCAGGGAGCCTGTTGCCAGCAGTGCTCCCTGAAAATAAAAAAACCTAAATTAAGTCTTTTTCAGAGAAACTCTGTAGAGCTCCCCTGTGTGCGTCCAGTCTCTCTGGGCACAGAATCTAACTAAGGTCTGGAGGAGGGGCATAGAGGGAGGAGCCAGTTCACACCCATTAAAAGTCTTAAAGTGCCCATGTCTCCTGCAGATCCCGTCTATACCCCATGGTCTATGAAGCGTCCCCAGCATCCTCTAGGACGTATGAGAAATGGAAAAATATAGAGATATTTAGGGTGGAATCCAGTCTCTAGGTCAACAGTAACTAGTTCGACAGGTCAAAAGGTCGACATGAGTTTTTCACTTTTTTTTTTACTTTTTCATACTGAACGATCCACGTGGACTACGATTGGGAATAGTAACCTGTGCCGAACGCAGCGGTAGTGGAGCGAGGCACCTTGTCCGAAGCATGGCGAGAGGACATGTTGCAGTAATTGGGGTTCCCGGTCACTGTACGGAAAAAACAACACAAAACCCCCCATTAAATACTCATGTCGACTTTTTGACCTAGCATGGTCGACCTAAACACTATCGCCCCTATGAACCACACCCATTTAGGGTTGCTCTCTATTAATAAGCAGGAGACTTGTAATATTTCTCAACAGCAATTTTTATTCAAAAATATATATTTATTTTCAGCAGAAAACACAAAAAAAAAACATAATAGCGATATCACATATGAAAACAGCACATAATTAGAATGAAAAAGAAAACACATATATAAAGTCAATGTTACATTTTAAAACCACTTATTCATATGCTTCAATGTATCTGTATTAAATTTGCAACTAAGTCATTAGTTTGTTAGAGGTCAGCAAAGCAGTAACCACATACGCTGCCATTCTCAGAGCTTGCAAATGTTTTTATTACAGATATGGAGCAGCTTTGATAATAAGCAGATATACAGTAGATGCGTGGTTAGTAATCAACTAGCATCCCAGTATATAATATTCACATGCAAGGCTCCATTGTGACTCTCTAATCAAAGAGTGACTTGTATTAAAGCGGTTACAGACGCTATATTTACCCCAGCTGTAGTCCAAGCGTTGCCACGCTATACGTATTTTGCAGCCACATTTCTCTGACGTCCTAGTGGATGCTGGGAACTCCGTAAGGACCATGGGGAATAGACGGCTTCGCAGGAGACTGGGCACAACTAAAGAAAGCTTTTAGGTCTATTTGGTGTGCACTGGCTCCTCCCCCTATGACCCTCCTCCAGACCTCAGTTAGATTTTTGTGCCCGGCTGAGTTGGATGCACACTAGGGGCTCTCCTGAGCTCCTAGAAGAAAGTATAGTTTAGGTTTTTTATTTTCAGTGAGATCTGCTGGCAACAGACTCACTGCTACGAGGGACTAAGGGGAGAAGAAGCGAACCTACCTGCTTGCAGCTAGCTTGGGCTTCTTAGGCTACTGGACACCATTAGCTCCAGAGGGATCGAACACAGGACCCGACCTCGTCGTCCGGTCCCGGAGCCGCGCCGCCGTCCCCCTTACAGAGCCAGAAGCAAGAAGGTGGTCCAGAAAATCGGCGGCAGAAGACTTCGGTCTTCAACAAGGTAGCTCACAGCACTGCAGCTGTGCGCCATTGCTCCACATGCACACCTCACACTCCGGTCACTGATGTGTGCAGGGCGCTGGGGGGGAGCGCCCTAAGCAGCAATAATAACACCTTGGCTGGCGAAAAATACACCATATATAGTCCCAGAGGCTATATAGGTGTAAATTAACCCCTGCCAGAATTAAAGAAAAAGCGTGAGAAAGTCAGCCAAAAAAGGGGCGGAGCCATCTCCCTCAGCACACTGGCGCCATTTTCTCTCACAGCTCCGCTGGAATGATCGCTCCCTGGCTCTCCCCTGCAGTCCTGCACTACAGAAAGGGTAAAAAAGAGAGGGGGGGGGCACTAAATTTAGGCGCAGTATATGTAATACAAGCAGCTATAGGGGAAAACACTCTGTATAGTGATATCCCAGTGTTATATAGCACTCTGGTGTGTGCTGGCATACTCTCCCTCTGTCTCCCCAAAGGGCTTTGTGGGGTCTTGTCCTCTATCAGAGCATTCCCTGTGTGTGTGCGGTGTGTCGGTACTTCTGTTTCGACATGTATGATGAGGAAAATGATGTGGAGGCTGAGAAAATGCCGGTAAATGTGATGTCACCCCCTGCGGGGTCGACACCTGAGTGAATGGACTTATGGAAGGAATTACGTGACAGTGTCAGCTCCTTACATAAAAGGTTTGACGACATGGGACAGCCGGCTACTCAGCTTGTGCCTGTCCAGGCGTCTCAAAAGCCATCAGGGGCATTGAAACGCCCGCTACCTCAGATGGCAGACACAGACGTCGACACGGATACCGACTCCAGTGTCGACGACGAGGAAACCAATGTAACTTCCAATAGGGCCATCCGTTACATGATTGAGGCAATGAAAAATGTATTACACATTTCTGATATTACTTCAGGTACCACAAAAAAGGGTATTATGTTTGGTGAGAAAAAACTACCAGTAGTTTTTCCTGCATCTGAGGAATTAAATGAGGTGTGTGAAGAAGCGTGGACTTCCCCCGATAAGAAATTAGTAATTTCTAAACGGTTATTAGCAACGTACCCTTTCCCGCCAGAGGATAGGTCACGTTGGGAAACACCCCCTAGGGTAGATAAAGCGCTCACACGCTTGTCAAAGAAGGTGGCTCTACCGTCTCCGGATACGGCCGCCCTAAAGGAACCTGCTGATAGGAAGCAGGAGGCTACCCTTAAGTCTATATATACACACACGGGCATTATACTGTGACCAGCTATTGCCTCAGCATGGATGTGCAGTGCTGCAGCTGCGTGGTCAGATTCCCTGTCGGATAATATTGATACCCTGGATAGGGACAATATTTTGCTGACAATAGAGCATATAAAAGACGCTGTCTTATACATGCGTGATGCACAGAGGGATATTTGCCGGCTGGCATCAAAAAGAAGCGCAATGTCCATTGCCGCTAGGAAAGGGTTATGGACTCGGCAGTGGTCAGGCGATGCGGATTCAAAAAGGCACATGGAAGTTTTGCCTTATAAAGGGGCGGAGCTTTATGGGGATGGTCTTTCAGACCTTGTTTCCACGGCAACGGCTGGGAAATCAACATTTTTGCCACAAGTTACCCCACAGCAAAAGAAAGCACCGTATTATCAAGCACAGTCCTTTCGGCCCCATTAAAACAAGAGGGCTAGAGGCGCATCCTTTCTACCGAGAGGCAGAGGTAGAGGGAAAAAGCTGCAGCATACAGCCAGTTCCCAGGAGCAGAAGTCCTCCCCCGCTTCCGCTAAGTCCACCGCATGACGCTGGGGCTCCACAGGCAGACCCGGGGACGGTGGGGGCCCGTCTCAGAAATTTCAGCACACAGTGGGCTCGCTCACAGGTGGATCCCTGGATCTTTCATGTAGTATCTCAGGGGTACATGCTGGAATTCGAGACATCTCCCCCCCGCCATTTCCTAAAATCTGCCTTACCAGCAACTCCATCAGCCAGGGAGGCAGTGTTGGAGGCTATACACAATCTGTATTCACAGCAGGTGATTATCAAGGTACCCCTCCTTCAACAAGGGGTTACTATTCCACAATCTTTGTGGTACCGAAACCGGATGGTTCGGTGAGACCCATTTTAAATTTAAAATCCTTGAACACATATATAAAAAGATTCAAGTTCAAGATGGAATCGCTCAGGGCGGTTATTGCAAGCCTGGACGAGGGGGATTACATGGTCTCCCTGGACATCAAGGATGCTTACTTGCATGTCCCCATTTATCCCCCTCACCAGGAGTACCTCAGATTTGTGGTACAGGACTGTCACTATCAGTTCCAGACGCTGCCATTTGGGTTAACCACGGCACTGAGGGTCTTTACCAACGTAATGGCCGAAATGATGATACTCCGGAAGAAGGGAGTTTTAATTATCCCATACTTGGGCGATCTCCTGATAAAGGCGAGATCCAAGGAACAGTTGGTGGGGGTAGCACTTTCTCGGGAAGTGCTACAACAGCACGGCTGGATTCTCAATATCCCAAAGTCACAGCTGGTCCCGACGACCCGTCTTCTGTTCCTGGGAATGATTCTGGACACAGACCAGAAAAAAGTGTTTCTTCCAGTGGAAAAAGCAGAGGAGTTGTCATCTCTAGTCAGAAACCTCCTAAAACCAGGACAGGTGTCGGTGCATCAATGCACGCGAGTCCTGGGAAAGATGGTAGCTTCATACGAAGCAATTCCATTCGGCAGGTTCCATGCAAGAACTTTCCAGTGGGACCTGTTGGACAAGTGGTCCGGATCGCATCTTCAGATGCAACAGCGGATAACCCTGTCGCCAAGGACCAGGGTGTCTCTACTGTGGTGGCTGCAGAGTGCTCATCTTCTAGAGGGCCGCAGATTCGGAATACAGGACTGGGTCCTGGTGACCACGGATGCCAGCCTTCGGGGCTGGGGAGCAGTCACACAGGGAAGAAATTTCCAGGGACTGTGGTCAGATCAGGAAATTTCACTACAAATAAATATTCTGGAGCTAAGAGCCATTTACAATGCCCTAAGCCAAGCAAGACCCCTGCTTCAAAACCAGCCGGTACTGATCCAATCAGACAACATCACGGCGGTCGCCCATGTAAACAGGCAGGGCGGCACGAGAAGCAGGAGGGCAATGGCAGAAGCCACAAGGATTCTCCGATGGGCGGAAAATCACGTGTTAGCACTGTCAGCAGTGTTCATTTCAGGAGTGGACAACTGGGAAGCAGACTTTCTCAGCAAGCACGACCTCCACCCGGGAGAGTGGGGACTTCATCCAGAAGTTTTACAAATGATTGTAAACCGTTGGGAAAGACCACAGGTGGAAATGATGGCGTCCCGCCTCAACAAAAAACTAAAAAGATATTGCGCCAGGTCAAGGGACCCTCAGGCGATAGCTGTGGACGCTCTAGTGACACCGTGGGTGTACGAGTCGGTTTATGTGTTCCCTCCTCTGCCTCTCATTCCCAAAGTACTGAGAATAATACGAAGGGGAGGAGTGAGAACTATACTCGTGGTTCCGGATTGGCCAAGAAGGGCTTGGTACCCGGAACTTCAAGAGATGCTCTCAGAGGACCCATGGCCTCTACCGCTAAGGCGGGACCTGTTGCAGCAGGGGCCCTGCCTGTTCCAAGACTTACCGCGGCTGCGTTTGACGGCATGGCGGTTGAACACCGGATCCTGAAGAAAAAGGGCATTCCGGAGGAAGTCATCCCTACCCTGATCAAAGCCAGGAAGGGTGTAACTGCAAAACATTATCACCGCATTTGGCGGAAATATGTTGCTTGGTGTGAGGCCAGGAAGGCCCCAACGGAGGAATTTCAACTGGGTCGATTCCTGCATTAAGCAGGGGTGACGATGGGCCTCAAATTGGGGTCCATTAAGGTCTAGATTTCGGTTCTGTCGATTTTCTTCCAGAAAGAACTGGCTTCACTGCCTGAAGTTCAGACATTTGTCAAGGGAGTTCTGCATATTCAGCCTCCTTTTGTGCCTCCTGTGGCACCTTGGGATCTCACTGTGGTTTTGGGGTTCCTGAAATCACATTGGTTTGAGCCACTTAAAACCGTGGATTTGAAATATCTCACGTGGAAAGTGGTCATGCTGTTGGACCTGGCTTCGGCCAGGCGTGTATCAGAATTGGCGGCTTTGTCTTGCAAAAGCCCTTATCTGATTTTTCATATGGATAGGGCAGAGTTGAGGACTCGTCCTCAGTTTCTCCCGAAGGTGGTATCAGCTTTTCACTTGAACCAGCCTATTGTGGTGTCTGCGGCTACTGGGGACTTGGAGGATTCCAAGTTACTGGATGTAGTCAGGGCCCTGAAAATGTATGTTTCCAGGACAGCTAGAGTCAGGAAAACTGACTCGCTGTTTTTCTTGTACGCACCCAACAAGCTGGGTGTTCCAGCTTCTAAGCAGACTATTGCTCGCTGGATTTGTAGCACTATTCAGCTTGCGCATTCTGCGGTAGGACTGCCGCAGCCTAAATCAGTAAAAGCCCATTCCACAAGGAAGGTGGGCTCGTCTTGGGCGGCTGCCCGAGGGGTCTCGGCACTGCAACTTTGCCGAGCGGCTACTTGGTCAGGGTCTAACACTTTTGCTAAATTTTACACATTTGATACCCTGGCTGAGGAGGACCTTGAGTTTGCTCATTCAGTGCTGCAGAGTCATTCGCACTCTCCCGCCCATTTGGGAGCTTTGGTATAATCCCCATGGTCCTTACGGAGTTCCCAGCATCCACTAGGACGTCAGAGAAAATAAGAATTTACTCACCGGTAATTCTATTTCTCGTAGTCCGTAGTGGATGCTGGGCGCCCATCCCAAGTGCGGATTGTCTGCGATACTTGTAAATAGTTATTGTTAACAAGTCGGGTTATTGTTGAGAGCCATCTGTTCAGAGGCTCCGTTGTTATCATACTGTTAACTGGGTTTAATATCACGAGTTGTACGGTGTGATTGGTGTGGCTGGTATGAGTCTTACCCGGGATTCAAAATCCTTCCTTATTGTGTCAGCTCTTCCGGGCATAGTATCTTAACTGAGGTCTGGAGGAGGGTCATAGGGGGAGGAGCCAGTGCACACCAGATAGACCTAAAGCTTTCTTTAGTTGTGCCCAGTCTCCTGCGGAGCCATCTATTCCCCAAGGTCCTTACGGAGTTCCCAGCATCCACTACGGACTACGAGAAATAGAATTACCGGTGCGTAAATTCTTATTATTTGTAAATCTTTGGAACCATGCAAAAGGAACAATTACATATTTTTTTAATACTAGTATGACGAAGCACCCCAGCTGTATGGAGACTGTGAGTCCAATGGGGATATTCAATTAGCCGTGGATTGCTGGAGCAATCCAATTAGTGGGAGTTATCCCACATGTGACTGCTCGATGTTGGACAGAACCTCGTAATTCAGTGTAAAAATTGTAAAATTGTGGGTTTGCGTGGGAAAAACTCATCGATTCTGCAGTTTACATGGAATCAGTGGGTTTTTCCGCCTGAAACAAGATTTTAAGACACAGGAAAAATAAGAATTTACTTACCGATAATTCTATTTCTCGGAGTCCGTAGTGGATGCTGGGGTTCCTGAAAGGACCATGGGGAATAGCGGCTCCGCAGGAGACAGGGCACAAAAAGTAAAGCTTTACTAGGTCAGGTGGTGTGCACTGGCTCCTCCCCCTATGACCCTCCTCCAGACTCCAGTTAGGTACTGTGCCCGGACGAGCATACACAATAAGGGAGGCATTTTGAATCCCGGGTAAGACTCATACCAGCCACACCAATCACACCGTACAACTTGTGATCTAAACCCAGTTAACAGTATGACAACAGAAAGGGCCTCTTAAAGATGGCTCCTTAACAATAACCCGAATTAGTTAACAATAACTATGTACAAGTATTGCAGATAATCCGCACTTGGGATGGGCGCCCAGCATCCACTACGGACTCCGAGAAATAGAATTATCGGTAAGTAAATTCTTATTTTCTCTATCGTCCTAAGTGGATGCTGGGGTTCCTGAAAGGACCATGGGGATTATACCAAAGCTCCCAAACGGGCGGGAGAGTGCGGATGACTCTGCAGCACCGAATGAGAGAACTCCAGGTCCTCCTTTGCCAGGGTATCAAATTTGTAAAATTTTACAAACGTGTTCTCCCCCGACCACGTAGCTGCTCGGCAGAGTTGTAATGCCGAGACCCCTCGGGCAGCCGCCCAAGATGAGCCCACCTTCCTTGTGTAGTGGGCTTTTACAGTTTTAGGCTGTGGCAGGCCTGCCACAGAATGTGCAAGTTGAATTGTGTTACAAATCCAACGAGCAATCGACTGCTTAGAAGCAGGTGCGCCCAACTTGTTGGGTGCATACAATATAAACAGCGAGTCAGATTTTCTGACTCCAGCCGTCCTTGCAATGTATATTTTTAAGGCTCTGACAACGTCCAACAACTTGGAGTCCTCCAAGTCGCTAGTGGCCGCAGGCACCACAATAGGTTGGTTCAGATGAAATGCTGATACCACTTTAGGGAGAAAATGCGGACGAGTCCGCAGTTCTGCCCTATCCGAATGGAAGATTAGATAAGGACTTTTATAAGATAAAGCCGCCAATTCAGATACTCTCCTGGCAGAGGCCAGGGCTAGTAACATAGTCACTTTCAATGTGAGATATTTCAAATCCACCTTTTTCAATGGTTCAAACCAATGGGATTTGAGGAAATCTAAAACTACATTTAGATCCCACGGTGCCACCGGAGGCACCACAGGAGGCTGTATATGCAGTACTCCCTTGACAAAAGTCTGGACCTCAGGGACAGAGGCCAATTCTTTTTGGAAGAATATTGACAGGGCCGAAATTTGAACCTTAATGGATCCCAATTTGAGACCCATAGATAATCCTGATTGCAGGAAATGTAGGAAACGACCCAGTTGGAATTCCTCCGTCGGAACCCTCCGATCCTCGCACCACGCTACATATTTTCGCCAAATGCGGTGATAATGTTTCACGGTGACTTCCTTCCGTGCCTTAATCAAGGTAGGAATGACTTCTTCTGGAATGCCTTTCCCTTTTAGGATCTGGCGTTCAACCGCCATGCCGTCAAACGCAGCCGCGGTAAGTCTTGAAAAAGACAGGGACCCTGCTGTAGCAGGTCCCTTCTCAGAGGTAGAGGCCACGGTTCGTCCGTGAGCATCTCTTGAAGTTCCGGATACCAAGTCCTTCTCGGCCAATCCGGAACCACTAGTATTGTTCTTACTCTTCTTTGCCGTATGATCTTCAATACCTTTGGTATGAGCGGCAGAGGAGGAAACACATACACTGACTGGTACACCCAAGGAGTTACCAGTGCGTCCACAGCTATTGCCTGTGGATCTCTTGACCTGGCGCAATATTTGTCCAGTTTCTTGTTGAGGCGAGACGCCATCATGTCTACAATTGGTCTTTCCCAACGGTCTATTAACATGTTGAAGACTTCTGGATGTAGACCCCACTCTCCCGGATGAAGATCGTGTCTGCTGAGGAAGTCTGCTTCCCAGTTGTCCACGCCCGGGATGAACACTGCTGACAGTGCTATCACGTGATTCTCCGCCCAGCGAAGAATCTTGGCAGCTTCTGCCATTGCACTCCTGCTTCTTGTGCCGCCCTGCCTGTTTACATGGGCGACCGCCGTGATGTTGTCCGACTGAATCAACACCGGCTTTCCTTGCAGGAGAAGTTCCGCCTGGCTTAGAGCATTGTAGATTGCTCTTAGTTCCAGAATGTTTATGTGAAGAGACTTTTCCAGACTCGTCCATACTCCCTGGAAGTTTCTTCCTTGTGTGACTGCTCCCCAGCCTCTCAGGCTGGCGTCCGTGGTCACCAGGATCCAATCCTGAATGCCGAATCTGCGGCCTTCTAATAGGTGAGCCTTCTGCAACCACCACAGAAGTGACACCCTTGTCTTTGGTGACAGGGTTATTCGCAGGTGCATCTGCAGATGCGACCCTGACCATTTGTCCAACAGATCCCTTTGGAATATTCTTGCATGGAATCTGCCGAATGGAATTGCTTCGTAAGAAGCCACCATTTTTCCCAGGACTCTTGTGCATTGATGTACTGACACTTTTCCTGGTTTTAGGAGGTTCCTGACCAGATCGGATAACTCCTTGGCTTTTTCCTCTGGAAGGAAAACCTTTTTCTGAACCGTGTCCAGAATCATTCCTAGGAACAGCAGACGAGTTGTCGGGATTAAATGGGATTTTGGAATATTCAGAATCCACCCGTGTTGTCTTAGCACCTCTTGAGATAGTGCTAAAGCTGTCTCCAGCTGTTCTCTGGACCTTGCCCTTATTAGGAGATCGTCCAAGTATGGGATAACTAATACGCCTTTTCTTCGAAGAAGAATCATCATCTCGGCCATTACCTTGGTAAAGACCCGAGGCGCCGTGGACAATCCGAACGGCAGCGTCTGAAACTGATAGTGACAGTTTTGAACAATGAACCTGAGGTACCCCTGGTGTGCGGGGTAAATCGGAACGTGTAGATACGCATCCTTGATGTCCAAGGATACCATAAAGTCCCCTTCTTCCAGGTTCGCTATCACTGCTCTGAGTGACTCCATCTTGAACTTGAACTTTTTTATGTAGAGGTTCAAGGACTTCAGATTTAGAATAGGCCTTACCGAGCCATCCGGCTTCGGTACCACAAATAGAGTGGAATAATACCCCTTTCCTTGTTGTAATAGGGGTACTTTGACTATCACCTGCTGAGCGTACAGCTTGTGAATGGCTTCCAACACCCTCTCCCTTTCGGAAGAGACGGTTGGTAAGGCAGACTTCAGGAAACGATGAGGAGGATCCGTCTCTAATTCCAACCTGTACCCCTGAGATATTATCTGCAGGATCCAGGGGTCTACCTGCGAGTGAGCCCACTGCGCGCTGTAATTTTTGAGACGGCCCCCCACTGTCCCCGAGTCCGCTTGAGAGGCCCCAGCGTCATGCTGAGGTTTTTGCAGGAGCCGGGGAGGGCTTCTGTTCCTGGGAAGGAGCTGCCTGTTGGTGTCTCTTCCCTCTTCCTCTGCCTCGTGGCAGGTACGACAAGCCCTTTGCTCTCTTATTTTTGTAGGAGCGAAAAGGCTGTGGTTGAAAGGTCGGTGCCTTTCTCTGTTGGGGAGTGACTTGAGGTAAAAAAGTGGATTTCCCGGCAGTAGCCGTGGCCACCAAGTCTGATAGACCAACTCCAAATAACTCCTCCCCTTTATACGGCAAAACCTCCATGTGACGTTTTGAATCCGCATCGCCTGTCCACTGTCGTGTCCATAAGGCTCTTCTGGCTGAAATGGACATAGCACTCACCCGAGATGCCAGTGTGCAAATATCCCTCTGTGCATCACGCATATAGATAAATGCATCCTTTATTTGTTCTAACGACAGTAAAACATTGTCCCTATCTAGGGTATCAATATTTTCAATCAGGGATTCTGACCAAACTACTCCAGCACTGCACATCCAGGCAGTTGCTATAGCTGGTCGTAGTATAACACCTGCATGTGTGTATATATTCTTTTGAATAACTTCCATCTTTCTATCTGATGGATCCTTAAGTGCGGCCGTCTCAGGAGAGGGTAACGCCACTTGTTTGGATAAGCGTGTGAGCGCCTTGTCCACCTTAGGGGGTGTTTCCCAGCGCGCCCTAACCTCTGGCGGGAAAGGGTATAATGCCAATAACTTTTTTGAAATTATCAACTTTTTATCAGGAGCAACCCACGCTTCATCACACACGTCATTTAATTCTTCTGATTCAGGAAAAACTGTTTGTAGTTTTTTCACACCATACATAATACCCTGTTTTACGGTATCTGTAGTATCAGCTAAATGTAACGTCTCCTTCATTGCCAAAATCATATAACGTGTGGCCCTACTGGAAAATACGTTTGAATTTCTACCGTCGTCACTGGAATCAGTGCCCGTGTCTGGGTCTGTGTCGACCGACTGAGGCAAAGGGCGTTTTACAGCCCCTGACGGTGTTTGAGGCGCCTGGACAGGCATTAATTGATTGTCCGGCCGCCTCATGTCCTCAACTGACTGTTTAAGGGAAGATAAACCATCACGTAATTCCACAAATAAAGGCATCCATTCTGGTGTCGACCCCCTGGGGGGTGACATCTGCATATTTGGCAATTGCTCCGCCTCCACACCAATATCGTCCTCATACATGTCGACACCACGTACCGACACACACCGCAAACTCACAGGGAATGCTCTAATGAAGACAGGACCCACTAGCCCTTTTGGGGAGACAGAGGGAGAGTCTGCCAGCACACACCACAAAGCGCTATATATACAAGGGATATCCTTATATTAAGTGCTCCCTTATAGCTGCTTTAATATATATATATATAGCCATTAATGTGCCCCCCCTCTCTGTTTTACCCTGTTTCTGTAGTGCAGTGCAGGGGAGAGACCTGGGAGCCGTTCTGACCAGCGGAGCTGTGACAGAAAATGGCGCCGTGTGCTGAGGAGATAGGCCCCGCCCCTTTTTCGGCGGGTTCTTCTCCCGCTATTTTTCCAGTCAGGCAGGGGTTAAATATCTCCATATAGCCCCTATGGGCTATATGTGAGGTATTTTTAGCCTTGTATAAGGTTTATATTTGCCTCTCAGAGCGCCCCCCCCCAGCGCTCTGCACCCTCAGTGACTGCCCAGTGAAGTGTGCTGAGAGGAAAATGGCGCACAGCTGCAGTGCTGTGCGCTACCTTATGAAGACTGAGGAGTCTTCAGCCGCCGGTTTCCGGACCTCTTCACGCTTCAGCATCTGCAAGGGGGTCGGCGGCGCGGCTCCGGGACCGGACTCCACGGCTGGGCCTGTGTTCGATCCCTCTGGAGCTAATGGTGTCCAGTAGCCAAGCAGCAAATCCACTCTGCATGCAGGTGAGTTTACTACTTTCCCCCTAAGTCCCACGTTGCAGTGATCCTGTTGCCAGCAGGACTCACTGTAAAGAAAAAAACCTAAACTAAACTTTCTCTAAGCAGCTCTTTAGGAGAGCCACCTAGATTGCACCCTTCTCGTTCGGGCACAAAATCTAACTGGAGTCTGGAGGAGGGTCATAGGGGGAGGAGCCAGTGCACACCACCTGACCTAGTAAAGCTTTACTTTTTGTGCCCTGTCTCCTGCGGAGCCGCTATTCCCCATGGTCCTTTCAGGAACCCCAGCATCCACTTAGGACGATAGAGAAAGGCTATTTAATTGTATAGCATTTCCCAATCCCCGCTCCACATGGACTTTAGCCAGCATTTAGCCCACGGCTAACTGTTTAACCCCAGCTGGCAAACTACAAGCAGTCATGTTGCATTAGTTTATTTTAACAACTATACACAAAGTATTATAAAAATCTGACAGCAAATGTGACTGATTTCATTGGAAATAATCACAACTTTGTTCTGTACAAATATCATAACCTAAACAGCCGGAATACATTTAGAAAAAAAAAAAAAACAGAGACAAATATGAAAGAACTCATTATGAAATATACAGAACATATTTGTAGTTATAGAATGTGAGAGCATCACGATGGTTTAAGACTCCCAGTTTCCTGAAAGAATCTGATCACATTTGGTATATTCATCCCTCTAAACTCTGGATGTGTAGCAGCAATATACTGGAAAACGCGGTGGAGCTGGGACGCATCCATATTTTTGATGCTGCTGAAGAAGATCTCTTTAGCGTCACTTTGTTTGGCCAGTTCCGGTTCCAGGCTGGAGCTGACAGCACAATGTGACACAGAAGGAACCGATTCATCTACAGTCTTTGGACTATAACCGACGTGCTCTGGATCAGCCTGGCCTGTGGGTGCTGGAGCCTGGTGACTGCTGGCGGGAGATTCCTGAACCCCCGTTGCGTTTGCTTGCTCTCGCTGGGATATCTTCAGCGCTTTATTACAGTTCTGAAGGATGATTTTAACAAACGAGGCGTCCTCCTCATTCCGTATCTCAAAGTCTCTCATGTACGCAAAGAATTCATCATTGTGTGTAAATGGCGATTGATCCAGAAGTTTCCATTTCTCTCGCTCTGCTTCATATTGATCGCTGCTCTTGGGGCAATCATTTTCATTATGGACATATTTGGCCATTTTGGCCGGTGTTGGACCCTTGTCGGCAATTGCTAACTTTTTCATTTCTTTTCTCCCATACTTATAGTAAATCACTGTGGCAGCGCAACGTATTGCTTTTAGCTTATCACACATTCTTAAAATGTTATGCGTGTAGGAATCTAATGTTTCGGGATGGTGTGTCTGCAAATACTTCTCTATATGCTTCGTCTCACATAAATGGAGGAGCATCTCTTTTCTCCGCAATATCACAGCACAGAGGCGACATATGTACAGGTAGTTGTCCATCTGCACTTCCACAACGTGCTCCAGGCCCAGTATGGGCTCATCCATCATATAGGTGTTCAGGAAGTGCTGGAAGTTCTGTAGGTGAGGAACCATTGCAGGACACCGGTTTTCCATCTGCTCTCTGTGCTTATACCCCATAACATGGTCATTAAAGGAGAAGACTGTACCTACAGTAACATTGCAATACGTACAGCCATACATCTTCTCCCGTTTATCGGTCTCCTTGACTGTACTGAAGCCGCTGCTACTACTCCAGTAGCGTCTAGGATGCCTTTCCCGGAAGGACCTCCTAGTGCACGTCAGGTAATGGGCGGTGTTGGGAAGGTGGAGTCGAAAGAAGCGTCGCGCTGGCCGCGCTGTCACTTCCGGTCTGGAGCTATGGTAGCGTCTAGGATGCGTTCGCCGGAAGGACCTACTGTACGTCAGGCAGTGGGCGGTGCTGGGGGGCGGAGTCGAAAGAAGCGTCGCGCGTACGCGTGGTACGCGGGAACTTTAAACAGCAGTGCAGTCAGTGTGACAGAAGGAAGGGACAGTGCGGACGCGGTATTGCAGCGTTTCGTGGCTGATTTATGTAAGCGGGATCCCAGGACAGGACACGATTAGCAGCTTGTTGCCGTCAGGCTGCTGGAGAGTAAGATTCATTTAATGATCTTTTTGTTTGACTGACGGGTGGCAATCTGACCTATCCCGGGGTTATCTTATCGTGGCCGGGTGTTATGGATAGGAGCTGCTCGATGTGCCCTGTGAGTGTGTTAAAGCCTCCCCCAATGCCTGAACTGAATGGGTCAATGACACCCCCCCCCCCCCCCTCCTCATGCCCTCACTGAGTGGGTTAATGGACCCCCCCCCCCCTCATGCCCTCACTGACACCCCTTTCACATCGCACAAATAATCCGGTATCGACACGGCATATTGCCGTGTCGACCCGGGTCAGTGTGCGATGTGAAAGCACACTGGCAGATTTACCGGGTCGCCTGACCCGGTAAATCAACCCGGTAAAAAAGAAGGGTTTTACCCGGGTTGATTACCGGGTCAGTTGCGGTGTGAATGGGAGCCGTGTCGATGCGACACGGTTCCCATTCACAAGATAGGGAGAGGCGGCGCTGGAGATGAGCTCATCTCCCGACGCCGCCTCCACCCCGCCCATGCTGCTGCTGCTGAGCTCCGTTGCTATGGCAACCGACCCGGTATATTGCCGGGTCGGAAAGCCTGCAACGGAGCGCAAATGCCGGATCCCACCCGGTAAGGACACGTTTCCCTTACCGGGTAGGATCCGGCATTTGCGATGTGAATGCAGCATGAGTGGGTTAATGGACCCCCCCCCCTCATGCCCTCACCGAGTGGGTTAATGGACCCACCTCCCCCCCCCCCCCCCCTCATGCCGTCACTGAGTGGGTTAATGGACCCCTCCCCCCCTCATGCCCTCACAGAGTGGGTTAATGACCCCCCACTCCCCTCATGCCCTCACGGAGTGGGTCAATGACCCCCCCCCCCCTCATGCCCTCACTTAGTGGGTTAATGACCCCCCCCCCCCTCATGCCCGCACTGAGTGTGTTGATGACCCCCCCCCAAACACACACTTGGTTTGCCCCCCTCATGCCCTCACTTAGTGAGTCAATGGGGGGGCCCCCTACCCGCCCCATCATGTTTGCACTGAGTGGGTTAATGGGCTCTCCCCCCTGCCCCCTCATGTCTGCACGGAGTGTGTTGATGCCACCCTATGGTGCATATTCTAATTAACAGCGGCGCTTTCCACATATATCGTTTGGTGGGATATGTGGGTGCTGTAGTGTGAGCTGGCATACTCTGTTTTCTCTATCCGGATTCCTTGTGAGTCTGCCCCTAGCTGAGGCAGTGTGGGTGTGTCGGCATGTCTGACGCTGAATGTTACTCCCCGGAGGAGGTTGCTGGGGGGGCAGATACGGGTATGGAGATGGCTCTGTCGGCACAGCCGACACCTGATTTGCTTACGATGTTAAGTACACTTAATACAAATGTGGCCTCATTGTCTAAGAGATTGGATAAATCGGAGTCTCAGACACAAGTGTGGAGAAAATCCATGGAGGATGCTTTGTCTCGGTGCAGGCCCTGTCAGGGTCGCAAAAGCGTTAGTTTACCCAGATGGTAGATACGGATACCGACACGGATTCTGATTCCGATGTCGACTTCACTGAGGCTACTTTACACCCTAGGCTAGTTGAGTATTCAGTACATGATTGTGGCTATTAAAGATGTTTTATGTATCTCTGACGAACCGGCGGTGCAGGAAACAAGGATTTGTTTGTTTAAAGGGATAAACCTGAGGTGAAGTCCCCCCCCCCCCCCCCCCCCCCCCTCCCCTCTCATGAAATGAATACTTTTTGTGAAAAGGCTTGGGAGTCGCCATTCAGGAGGTGGCAGATTCCCAAGAGAATTTTCATGGCGTATCCTTTCCCCTCTGATGACAGGGAAAAATGGGAGTAGTCTCCGAATGTTGACAAGGCTCTATCCCGTTTGTCTAAGAAGGTGGCGCCTCCGTCCCCTGACACGGCAGCTCTCAAAGATCCGGCGGACCGCAAGCTGGAGACGTCTCTGAAGGCCATTTTCGCTAATATGGGTGCATTGCTCAGACCTGCTGTGGCGTCGGTATGGGTGAGTAGTGCTATTGCTAAATGGGCTGATAATTTATCTTCTGATATGGATACCCTTGATAAAGATAATGTTCTTTTGACTCTTGGTTATATCAAGGACGCTGCAGATGACCTGAAGAATGCGGCGAGGGATGTTGGTCTCTTGGGATCAAGAGCCAATGCCATGGCGGTCTCGGCCAGGAGGGCACTGTGGATCCATCAATGGAATGATTATGCCGATTCCAAGAAAGCTATGGAAGCTCTCCCCTTCAAAGGTAGTGTCTTGTTTGGTGACGGCTTGACTGACCTGGTGTCTACCGCGATTGCGGGTAAGTCATCTTTTCTTCCTTATGTTCCCACACAGCAGAAAAAGGCACCCCATCAGCAGATGCAGTCCTTTCGTCCAAATAAATACAAGCGAGGAAAAGGCTCGTCCTTTCTCGCTTCAAAGGGTAGAGGACGGGGAAGAAAGTCTCCTGCAGTATCAGGCGCTCAGGACCAAAAGTCCTCCCCCGCCTCTACCAAGTCCACCGCATGACGCTGGGGCACCCCTGGGGGAGGCCGGACCGGTGGGGGGCCATCTGCGGATCTTCAGTCATGTCTGAGTTCACTCAGGCCTGGATTCTTGGGTCCTAGAAATAGTGTCTCAGGGATACAGGCTGGAGTTTCAGGAGATGCCCCCTCACCGCTTTTTCATTTCGGCCTTGCCAATGTATCTTCCGGACAGGGAGGTCGTGAAGGCAGCAATACAAAAGTTGTGTCAACAGAGGGTCATTGTTCCCGTTCCCCCGTCCCAACGGGGGGAGGGGTTCTACTCGAGCCTCTTTGTTGTACCGAAGCCGGACGGTTCGGCCAGACCTATTCTGAACCTAAAATCCCTCAATCCTTACTTGAAAGTTTTCAAGTTCAAGATGGAATCACATTGAGCTGTGATCTCTAGCCTAGAAGGGAGGGATTTTATGGCGTTAGTCGATATAAAGTATGCCTATTTACACGTCCCGATATATCCTCCGCATCAAGCTTTCCTCAGGTTTGCGATACAAGATTGTCATTGCCAATTTCAGACGTTGCCGTTTGGGCTTTCCACGGCCCGAGGATTTTCACCAAAGTCATGGTGGAAATGATGGTTCTCCTTCGCAAACAAGGGGTTACAATTATCCCGTACTTGGACGATCTCCTGATAAAGGCGAGGTCCAAGGAAAAATTGTTAAGAAATGTGGAATTGTCTGTCGGTTCTGCGACAACACGGTTGGGTTCTAAATTTACCAAAGTCTCAGTTGATTCCGACCACTCGGCTGCCCTTCCTGGGCATGATTCTAGATACGGAGGTACAGAGTGTTTCTTCCGGAAGACAAAGCTCTGGAACTACAGACAATGGTCAGGGAGCTTCTGAGGCCGACAAGTGTGTAGATTCATCAGTGTACTCGGGTTCTGGGGAAAATGGTTGCGACGTACGAAGCCATTCCGTTTGGCAGGTTTCATGCCTGGGTGTTTCAGTGGGATCTGCTGAGCAAATGGTCCGGGTCTCACTTGCATATGCACCGGAAAATAAGTCTATCCTCCAGGGCCAGGATTTCTCTCCAGTGGTGGCTGCAAATCTCTCACCTTCTAGGAGGGCGCCGATTCGGAATCCAGGACTGGGTCCTACTGACAACAGATGCAAGTCTCTGAGGCTGGGGCGCAGTCACCCAAGGATGAAATTTCCCGGGGAAATGGTCAAACCAGGAATCTTGTCTCCACATAAATGTCCTCGAGTTAAGAGCCATTTACAACGGCCTGCTACGAGCAAAGAGCCTTCTTCAGGGTTGACCTGTCCTGATCCAGTCGGACATCATAACAGCGGTGGCGCATGTAAACCGTCAAGGCGGAACAAGAAGCTGGGCGGCTATGGTGGAGGCCACAAGAATCCTTCACTGGGCGGAACAGCACATGAGCGCTCTGTAGGCATTCTTCCTCCCGGGAGTGGACCACTGGGAAGCAGACTTCCTCAGCAGACGCGATCTCCATCCGGGAGAGTGGGCTCTTCACCAAGAGGTATTTGCAGAAGTGATGAAGCGTTGGGGAATACCTCTGATAGACCTGATGGCGTCTCGCCTCAACAAGAAGCTTCTGAGGTATTGTTCCAGGTCAAGGGACCCTCAAGCCAGTGCAGTGGACGCCCTGGTGACTCCGTGGGTGTTTCAGTTGGTATATGTGTTCCTTCCCCTTCCTCTCATTCCAAAGGTGCTGGGAATTATACGACAAACAAACAAGGGTTTGGGCGATTCTCGTAGTTCCAGATTGGCCGCGCAGGGCCTGGTATCCGGATCTTCAGAAATTATTGGTGGAAGATCCTTGGCCGCTCCCTCTAAGAGGACCTGGTACTACAGGGTCCATGCGTATTTCCGGACTTACCGTGGCTGCGTTTGGCGGCATGGAAGTTGAGCGGCAAATTTTAGTTTGAAAGGGTATTCCTGGGGAGATCATCCCCACTATCCTTAAGGCGAGGAAGGAGGTTACGGCAAAACATACTTTCTCCAAATACGGTGATAATGTTTCGTGGTGTGAGACCAAAACTGCTCCTGCGGAGGAATTTCACTTGGGTCGGTTTCTCCATATATTTTTTCTTTTTTTGCAGGCAGGCGTCGATGCAGGCCTGATATTGGGTTCCATCAAAGTGCAGATTTCAGCTTTTATCTATTTTTATTTATTTATTTTTTTCAAAGGGAATTGGCCGTCCTTCCAGAGGTTCAGACCTTTGAAGGGAGTGCTGCATATCCACCCTCCATTTGTACCGCCTGTGGCGCCGTGGGATCTTGAAGTGGTCTTGCAGTTTCTTATGTCTCCTTGGTTTGAACCTTTTGCGTAAGGTTGAGTTAGTTTCTCACGTGGAAGGTAGTCAGGCTTTTGGCTCTGGCGTTTGCCAGGCGAGTGTCGGAGTTGGCGGCCTTATCTCACAAGAGTCCATATTTGATCTTCCATTCGGATAGAGCAGAATTGAGGACTCGTCAACCATTTCTGCCGAAGGTGGTTTCTTCCTTTCACATTAACCAACTGATTGTGGCTACGGATGCTGTGGCAGTTCCAAAGTCTCTTGATGTTGTAAGAGTTTTGTGTTATGAGCCACGGCTGTGGCTCATTCCTGTTTTGCATTTCTGTTAGGTATTTTATGTTATACTTCTGTTTATGTTCCCCGTGGGTGTCATGGGGTGCTCGAAGCTCTCCCTTAAGGAGAGGATACGGTTATGAACCACAGGTAGTGATTCATTCCTATTTTATGTTTATAGTTCTCTTGCAGGCCAGGATTTCCCTTTACTCTGGTTTAGAAGATTATTGTTTGCTGTCAGTGGTGAGTTTGTGAATTGCAGCCTGTTTCCATGTGGTTGGTCTCACCTGTCTGCTAATTGCATCTTGTCAGTTTGGAGTCGTGCAACAGGGCAGCTGCACGACATAATTAATTAGGCCTCTCTGTTATATGCTGGCTCAGTGCAATTCACAGACGCTGGTGATATTTCTAGGTTTCCAGTCTTCCAGAGTGCTTGAGTTCTGAGCTTGTTCCTGAGCTCCTGTCTAGCTGCTTCCAGTGTCTTTTCCTGTGTCTGATCCCGTGTCCTGCCGTGAAGCGTTCCTGTCCACAGGTCCTGTGGCTTTGCCTGTGCCTGGTCGAGTTTCTAGCTTCTTGGTGTCCACCGGTCTGTCGTTTGGGATTCTGCCTGTCCTCCAGTTCTGAGAGTCTGTGTCGGCAGCATTGGGGGTTCCTGTCCGTTTGCCAGTATTTGTACCGGTTCCGTAAGTAGCGGCTCTGCCGCGTCCGTCAGCCTAGGCCGCTGTATTCCTTGGTTATATCTGTCACTGGTGTTTTGCAGAGGGTTCTGCTTATACGGTCACCGCCGATACACAAAGTATTGTGTCGGCGTGTGGACAGCATTTCCTTTGTTCTTTTCCTTTGGCGGCAAGCCGCACATACATTTAGTTTTAGGTTAGCCAGTAGCCCCTGGCCTTGTTGTTTCAGTTAGAGGGCCCCTTGTTATTACCCTGTCTCAGTTCACTCTTTGTCTCTCCTTAAGACCTGAGGGGGGGGGCATCGGAGTTGGGCAGACTTAATCCGCCCTTCAAATGCGGCTGCCATGGGCCCAAGAAACCATAGTCTCGCAAGAGTGAATTGACAGCACGGGTAAAACAACGGTGGTAGGGTGCCAGGGGCTATTCCCGTTCCATTTCACCAAATCCAGCGTTACGTCCTGGTGCTCTGGACTCTTTATAACATCTCCCTTGTTCTGAGCACCAGGAACCTAACACTTTGAAGATTTACGTCGCCAGAACGGCTCTTGCCAGGAAAACTGAGGCTCTTTGTCCTGTATGCTTCCAACAAGATTGGAAATCCTGCTTCTAAGCAGACTATTGCACGCTGGATTTGTAGTACTATTCAGCAAGCTCATTCTTCGGCTGGGCTTCCGTTGCCGAAGTCAGTGAAGGCCCATTCTGACAGAAAAGTGGTCTAGTCTTGGGCGGCTGCCCGAGGGGTCTCGGCACTTCAGCTTTGCCGAGCTGCTACTTGGTCGGGTTCAAACACCTTTGCTAAGTTTTACAAGTTTGATACCCTGGCTGATGAGGACCTTATGTTTGCTCAATCGGTGCTGCAGAGTCGTCCGCACTCTCCCGCCCGTTCTGGAGCTTTGGTATAGACCCCATGGTCCTTTTTGGAGTCCACAGCATCCTCTAGGACGTAAGAGAAAATAGGATTTTAGTACCTACCGGTAAATCCCTTTCTCCTGGTCCGTAGAGGATGCTGGGCGCCCGTCCCAGTGCGGACTGTTACTTGCAGTGTATTATTGCTGGTTAAATTTGTTTACATGTGGGTTGTGTATTAGTTATATTCAGCTTGTTGCTGTTAGTTCATACGGTTATCTGGTTTCATGCTACTCCGGTTGTATGGTATGTTTGTGGTGTGGGCTGGTAGGTTTTCTCGCCCTTGGTTTAAACAAAAATCCTTTCCTCAAAATGTCCATCTCTCCTGGGCACAGTTCCTATAACTGAGGTCTGGAGGAGGGGCATAGAGGGAGGAGCCAGTTCACACCCAGTCAGTCTTTTCAGTGTGCCCAAGCTCCTGTGGATCCCGTCTATACCCCATGGTCCTTTTGGAGTCCCCAGCATCCTCTACGGACTAGGATAAAAGGATTTACCGGTAGGTACTAAAATAAATAAATATATATATATATATATATATATATATATATATATATATATATATATATATATATATATATATATATATATATATATATATATATATATATATATATATGTGGTGTAGACCTAATTATGCGCTATAAAGAGCTCCAAACCTTAATGACGTACTCCCTGTTAGATGGAGTACAAAATAAGAATACAAAAACAAGATGTCATAAGGGAGCTACAAGTATTGTGTATGCATAATATTTTTCCAGATTCTGACCACACAATAATAAAAACAGTAGAATTTATTCACATATTATCTATGTACATTTTCAGTAAACATAGACTATCGCATAAAATCCAACATTGGATACAATAAAAATTGCAGTATTACAATTTTGTTGTAGACATGAAGCAATCAGTATATCCCATCAAGTAGTATAATTTGCAGGATGCCTGATGTTTTTGCTAGAGACAGTACCCGACGCGTTTCGTCCTCACGGACTTCATCAGGGGTTCATGTCAATCGAACTAGGGGCCAAAGACCGATTTTTAGCGGTATACAATAGTCCCACAACAATTTCAAAATAGTTTAAAATCAAATGGTCATATTGATTGTATCAGTGTTCGCAATAGGTCCAGCCCTCATAGGAGTGCAAACCGTGAAATTGTGCTGTTATAGTCACTAATTGTTAGACCAGATTAGTAGTGTTCAGCTTTGAGTAGTGAACATGCTCTCCAGACAGACAGACAGACTGCCTGGACCGGCACTCCCCTCCTCACTTTACTGCTTAGGTGCCATCTCAGGAATGGATAAGAAGGTGAAACATGAAGCAAGCGGCACTCAGTCTGGTGAAAAGTCAAATATATTTCACACACATAGGTGAACCAACGTTTCGGGGACCAAGCGCCCCCTTGACAAAGACTTTGAGTGCCGCTTCATGTTTCACATATATATATATAGGCACCGCATCTGTTGTATACATCTTTGACTGTTTTGCATCTTGGGACGGATGAACAAGCCACCACTGGCGGACACAGCAGTGCCTCACTAGCTGACACCCTCTGGGATTCACAGGGGCTTTCCTGGAAACCCAAATACCAGGTGTCAGCCCACCAAACGACACGCTTTTGACACACAGCACTGCACTGCAAATTCACTGCACTGCTCCACGGCCATGGATTAGAGCATGTTTTCAGGCATGAGTTCTAGTGCCACTGCAACTAATGCGGACGAGGTCAGAGGCTACAAACACCTCAACATTGCTAGAGGAGACCTATACAGCTTTACGGACGAGGATGCTGACAGGCTACGCTTTAAAGAACAATTATCTTCTACAGAACAACCCTATGGCCCAGAGGACTTGTACCAGCAGCTATATAAGCTTAAACGGAGAGAAATTGATTTTCTCATGCATGGCATATCCCTGTCGGATTACCACAGGGAATGCATGATCCCTCGGGGCTTTAGGGTCAAGAATGCACCCACCATAGGGAGATTCAATCCAGAATTTTGCAAAAAGTGGGTTGGAATCACCAACAAGTGCAGTCTCGACCTAATGTTGCTGGTAATTGAGGAGGTGGGCAGAGAGATAAAATTGGTCAAAGAGAAAATTGTGACATTTGAATCTGACCATCTGCAGACCCTGCGACAGGACGAAGCCCAGGATTGGTTGTCCAAATTGCGCACACAGTGCGACAACTATCGCAGGGATCTGATTAAATTCAAAAAGAACAAATTAAACATCGTGCAGGATGACTACGAAAGTAATCGGGTATACCATTGGCTAATGGGAGGTGGCCCAGGAGGCTTTACAAAGGCCCATCAAAGGCCCAAGCAAGGGTGGCGCCGTCGCAGAGAAAACAACTCCAGGACGGCAGCATCGTCAAACAGCGACAGTGAATTTGCAGTCGCCGACTCTGATGGCTCACTGGAAACCATGCGGCCCCTTTGGAGCAAACAGCACCTCAGTCTTCAAAGACAAAAGGGCGGCCACCCGTCGGGGCGGCCAGAACACGAGACTCAAGAGATCGAGCTGTAAAAAACAAGACCTAGTATATAACCTCTCTAGCCGCACTCTCACACCAATCGAGTCTAAAGTCCTCAACAATGGCCTTTCATTTGTACCCACCAATTTACATAACGAGCTTTCTTGGAAAATTGACCTTTTTCAATTTTCAAGGAAGTTACGTCGACAGGAATATTTTTCCCAGCAGACAGAGCAGAATTCATCATCTACTCCAGTCTTTCAGTCATTCCTCAACAAAAGGAGTCACTCTCTCTTCGATCCCCCCTCCATCAATCCCTCCATCAAAGCGTATATACGACTATTGGACGAGTCGGTGGATAAATATTCCAAGGCCACACAGAGGCATCACTACAATTTAACCAAACAGGAACAGGTGGCACTCAAAATCCTTGGTTCCTACAAAGACATCATCATTCGCCCCGCAGACAAGGGCGGGGGGGTAGTGATTCTTGACCTTGCATATTACAGGTCAGAAATCATAACACAGTTGTCGGATTCCAATACATACAGCCCGTTAACTGCTGATCCCACCGGCACTTACAAGCAAGAACTGGATAACATTCTATCTGAAGCACACGCACAGGAACTCATCTCAGATAAACTCCTTAAGGCACTTACGCAAAAGCACCCGGTAGTCCCTATCTTATTCACAGTGCCTAAAATTCATAAGAATTTGAGAACTCTGCCTGGACGACCAATCATCTCGGCACGGCAGTCACTTTATCAACCTATTTCTCAATTTCTCGACAGCATATTGCAACCTCTGGTACTGAAACATCCCACGCGCCTAAAAGATACCACTTCATTTTTGCAGGTTTTGGACACTTTTGGACCGGTCCCAAAAGGGGCACTCCTGTGCACAGTCGACATTTGCAGTCTCTACACCAGCATACCACACGGGGACGGGCTGGCCGCAATGAGAGCGTTTCTAGTCGAGGAAAGGATGACTGATGTAGATCTAGATCTCTACATGAAGCTTCTCGAATTAACCCTTATCAGGAATTACTTCCTATTTGACGGACGCTTTTACCAGCAAAAAACCGGTTGTGCGATGGGCAGCAACGTGGCCCCGTCATACGCCAACGTATATATGTTGAAAGAAGAAGCTACCATGTTCTTCCAGGACCAGGAGTTGTCCAAGCACATTGCACTTTTCACCAGGTATATTGACGACCTGTTTATAATATGGACTGGGGATGAGAGCACTCTGCAGCACCTGCTGGCCTCTATCAACACCAGAACATCTCCTATCAAAATTACTTACCAACTGTCGACCACATCCATTAACTATCTGGATGTGCTTGTCACCATCCTCGAAGGCAAGTTATGTACGAGCGTTTACCATAAGCCAACGGACAAGAATACGCTTCTTCAAGCGAACAGTCACCACCCCCGTCCGCTGAAACAGGGTCTACCCAGATCTCAAATGATCAGAGTTGCTCGCATCCATAACCAACCGGAAGGCCTGGAGGGGGAACTAGACAAGTTGATACACAAGTTTATCGCCAGAGGGTATGAGTGTTCCAGCTTGGAAGCCACCAAAAAAGAGGTGATGCAATTGCCACGTCAAGAACTTATGCAGTCCAAAAAGAAAGTGCTGGAGAAGAGGATACCATGGATTACAACTTTCGACACTTCGAGTCCTGTAATTAATCGAGCCAACAGAGCACTTTGGCCCATAGTTGCCACTGATCCCCAACTCCCCTTCAAACATAAAACACCAATGATGAGCTACAGAAGGGAACGTAATTTACGGGACATGCTGGTACATACCGACATCTCTGACTATCCTAAATCCGCAGATGCCTTACATAAAGACACATTCATCACCAAGAAATCAGGCTGTTATCGTTGCTTGGGGTGTACGACCTGTACTCATATGCTGACAGGGCCCACGTTCACGATGCCGACAACTAACAGGAGGATCCACATCCGTCACACAGTGACTTGTACATCCACCTATATCATCTATGTGATAACATGCCCCTGTGGTTTATGCTATGTGGGGGAAACCATTAGGACCCTAAGGGAACGTATGGCCCTCCACCGTTCGGCTATCAAAGCAGCAATTTCTGGTAAACCTTCCGATCAACCGTGGCCAGACATTTTTTTGAAGCCCAGCATACCTTGTCAGGCCTCAAGCATATCATAATTGATCAGGTACCAAAATCCTTACGTGGGGGCAACAGAGAAGGATTACTTCTCAGAAAAGAATCGTCCTGGATATACAAATTGAACACCATTCAACCTTCGGGTTTGAACGAAAGAATCATATGGAGTACTTTTGGCTAGCATGGATTCTAGCCATATCGATGGCAGTTATTAACTGGCTGGTTAACAGTCATACAAATGGTGCGCAGCGGCTATGACCATTCAGGACATCAGTATTACTTTATGCAATTTTCTCATTTTTTTTCTTTTTTTTCCTTTCACTGCTTGTTATTTGCATATTTTCCCTATGTGCTCATATTTTATTTTATTTCTTTATTTCTTTATTCTTTTTTATTTTTTTATTTATTATTTTTCATATCATTTTGCATCTACAGTTAAGCGCTTATTGTATTGCGTTATATATAAGTGAACCTCTGCTTTGATGTGACATATTGATTCTCATTCACACAGGGCCTTGTCACCACTTTCAACATACCACCATGGTGTCTTAACATATGAGCCTTTAGTAACCTCTTGCCACATTTAGACACCGTCTCAGGCACCGATTACTCTGTTGCTTTCTCTATTACATGACCCTATAGGGCAGTCACTTTACTTTTGCATTTACGTTTCTCATTCATGAGCATGCCTGCCAGCCGTTCTATCCGGGGTGTCATTGACTTTTTCTTTCACTAGCTGCACCGCGATGGGCGCACATTTCCTGCTTGCCGTTGCCTAGCAACACACTCTCGGACATCACACTGACGCGCCGGCACATCACTACTATGCGCGGCACGGCGCACACGGCGGAACACGGATCAGCTGCATCTCTTCACGCTCGGTGGATTTCTTCCTACTTAAGGTGAGTTTTTCTACACACATACACACTTGTACACATCTGGACAAAGGGGTTGGAGTCCCCGAAACGTCGATGGAATGTTTCTGACAATTTGAATACACTTGACTTTTTCTAAAGACCTCGAGTGCCGCAGTCTTTCTTGCAGGATATATATATATATATATCCGTGTGTTGCAGTAGGCACTCCTGTATTGCATGTATAGCCGGGGTGCTCTCCTTCCAATATATGTATATGGCTTGTAACAGTGAAAGAACAATCCTCCGTTCCCAAAGAACAAACACAGGCGGCACTCCACGGACTTGTACGAATAGAAATACTTTAGTGAGTAAAATCACAGCATGAATGGTCCGACGTTTCAACACCACGCAGGGTGTTTTTTTCAAGGACTCATGGTGAGCAAACAAAGTGTAATAAAAACGCTTACCTTAAATACACCAAACTACATGAGCCGGGGAGACGCGGCGGGCGGAAGCCTCCGGCAGCTCCAGCATCCGGTCACAGCATAATGACGTAGCCGTCGCTAGGCAACCGATCAACACACCTCCCGGCGCGTCCCACCGACGTGCTAAAAAAATATAACATTTTGTCATGAGGCAGTCAACACATCTGAGAGATACATCTGATCTATTAAAGATTTTGTCAACCATGGATGAATTACCGGCGGGTACCATCATGTGCACTTTGGACGTCAAGAACTTATATTCAGTGATTCCACATATGGAAGGGTTGGAGACTATGAAGACGTTTTTGGAAAACAACAACTTCCAAGCTCTGGACATTGATTTATTTATCACGTTGTTGCAATTGACCTTACAGAGAAATTATTTTCTACACAATGGTAAATTTTACGAACAAACAACCGGCTGTGCGATGGGTTCATGCATAGCACCGTCGCTAGCAAATGTATATATGTTTGCAAAAGAAAAAGAATTATTCTTTTCAAATCCTGACATTGTCTCTAATATCCTTCTGTACAAAAGATATATTGACGACCTGCTGCTGTTCTGGACTGGGGATGAAGAAAGTTTAAACAAACTGCTAGTGTCTATTAATCTTGCCAACTCACCAATTAGGTTCACATACCAATATAGCAAAGAAATGATACACTATTTGGATATCAACATTGCTATTAAAAATCAGCATATACATACCACGGTGCATAATAAAACAACGGACCGGAACACACTGTTGGAACATTCCAGCTTCCATCCACCAGCTCTAAAAGCCGGGTTACCTAAATCACAGAAGATCCGTGTGGCACGGATCACGAGTAATCCAGAGGAGCTTGATAGAACTTTGACACAGGTGGTGGACAAATTTAAAGCCAGAGGGTACCCACATAGCAAGCTACTACGTGAGAAAGAAGCTGTTTTAAGGATACCTAGGGCCTCTTTATTACAATCAAAAAAAGCTGAGACCCGGCCCCTAAAAATTCCGTTAGTAACTGAATTTTCTACGGCTAGCTCTGTTGTTCCAAGAGCAGTGAGTGCGCTTTGGCCTATTGTGAAAAGTGACAGTGCGTTACCTTGCTTTCACAAGATGTCCGTTATGCCGAGTTATAAACGTGGACGAAATCTACGCGACCTGTTGGTGAAAACAGATGTCTCCCCTAAACCAGTAATGTCGACCAGGAAAGGGTGTTTTAAATGCCCTTCTTGCACTACGTGCAATTATTTAATTGCCGGATCAGCATTCATACATCCGACCACTGGCAAAAAGCACAATATTCATCATTTTGTGACATGCAGCACACAGTATGTCATATATGTCATCATATGTCCCTGTGGCCTATTATATGTGGGCCAAACTATCAGGACTTTTAAAGAGCGCATGGCGCTGCATAGATCGGCTATAAAAGCTGCCATTGAAGGAAAAGACAATGACCAGCCCGTGGCACGTCATTTCAAACTGTGCCAACATCCGTTATCTAGCTTAAAATATCAAATAGTAGATCACATTCCTGCCCCAACCAGAGGCGGTGACCGACAAAAGCTACTATCTAAATGCGAGACAAGATGGATCGTACAGCTGAACTCCTTTAGCGCCTCATGGACTCAATGAAAAATTACCATTGAGTATATTTTTATAATTAGGCAAAAATGTATCCTCTTGTTGTTATGTTTTCTCTTTTTCATCTTTATGCTGTCCCTTCCAATGAATCATAGTGTGTGTGGTATGGTTAGCCTCCACAGATCACTGTTATACTAAAGAATGCTTAATAATGTTCAACAGTGATTCCATACATTAATATGTCCGGGTACAATATCCCTATTTAGGCAAGTTCATTATAGCAGATGATTCAGGCTCTGATGTACAGCGATTTTTAATACACTGTTGCACTTTCTGGAAACTATATTTTGTTTCCTCTTAATGTGTGTTGATATACTATATATCACCATGATTACTTCTCACTGTCACTTGTATGTTATATTTTTTTAGCACGTCGGTGGGACGCGCCAGGAGGTGTGTTGATCGGTTGCCTAGCGACGGCTACGTCATTATGCTGGAGCTGCCGGAGGCTTCCGCCCGCCGCGTCTCCCCGGCTCATGTAGTTTGGTGTATTTAAGGTAAGCGTTTTTATTACACTTTGTTTGCTCACCATGAGTCCTTGGAAAAAAAACACCCTGCGTGGTGTTGAAACGTCGGACCATTCATGCTGTGATTTTACTCACTAAAGTATTTCTATTCGTACAAGTCCGTGGAGTGCCGCCTGTGTTTGTTCTTTGGGAACGGAGGATTGTTCTTTCACTGTTACAAGCCATATACAGTGTGTATATGTATATGTATGTGTGTGTGTGTGTATATATATATATATATATATATATATATATATATATATATATATATAATATATATATTTTTTTTTTAATAAAGCCAGTAATATTTAATAAATATGCCCCTTATGCTTCACATCTAGGTATACCCTGGAAAGACGTGATGCATATTATTTCCATGTAGCTAGTACACTACCTGGTGTATTATGTCATGTCCTGTCTGACACACAGCACATCATATGGGAAGATGCGATGAATGTGTGTAAACCAGATTGTGTTCACACACTACACAAGGGGGGTGCAGTTACAATCCCGACAAGATATCTGCTGCAGAATCCCGAAAGGTGACAGGACACTGACGCTGGAATTCCAACTGTTGGGATCTCGATCATCTACACATTGAGGTAAGTACTACGCCAGGGATGTGAGAGTTAGGTTTAGGCACCCCCCTCCCCCCCCCCCCCCGGGGGACTTAAATCGATATGTACTAAACAGTGATGAAAGTGTAGAAATGAGCCAGAGGAGAAATTGCCAATGGCAACCAATCAGCATTGACGTAACATTTTTAATTTGCATACTATAGAAGTATACAGACCAGCTGATTGGTTGCCATTGGCAACTTCTCTGGCTTGCATCTACACTTTTATCACTGTTTAGTACAGGTCCTTCTTAGAGTGTGTGTGTGTGTGTGTGTGTGTGTGTGTGTGTGTGGGGGGGGGGTAGGGGTACGTTTAGGGAGCGGGAAGGGAGGGCATTTCAGACCCAAACCACACAATGGGCCTAGTTCATATCTGATCACTTCTGTGCATTTTAATACAGCGAGTGGTCAAATCTGAACTGCTTATGCACCACAGTGCGCATTGGACGGCTACAACGGGCATCGTTGATCAGCGACAGGATGTTGCAAAGAATCCAGTTGCACAGGCGTCTGCAAGGAGGAAGCCGTTTGTGGGTGGCAACTGAAAGGTATTCAAGTAGTGTACGGAAGAAACTCGGGTGTGTCCAAGCGTTTTTTAGGAGGGTGTCTGACGTCTGCTCTGGCCCCGTCAAGCAGGATTCAATAGCACTGGATAAGTAATGGTGCCCATACACCTTTGAGATATGGCATACAATCCTTCGATTTCTCATATGTCCTAGAGGATGCTGGGCCCCACTTCAGTACCATGGGGTATAGACTGTTCCGCAGGAGCCATGGGCACGTTTGGACTTTTCAAGGGTGTGAATTGGCTCCTCCAGACCTCAGTTTAGAAAATGTGCCCAGGCAGACTGGATGCACTCCAGAGGAGCTCTGAGTTTCTCTGAAAGACTTTGTTAGGTTTTTTATTTTCAGGGAGGACTGCTGGCAACAGGCTTTGTGGAACTTAGGGGGCAGAAGTAGGAACCAACTTCCTGAATAGTTCCATGGCCCTGCTTCTGGCTGACGGGACACCATTGGCTCCTGAAGGGTACTGAACGCTAGCTGCGGCTATGTGCTCACTCCCACAGCGCGCCGTCAACCCCCTTGCAGAGTCAGAAGACAGGTGAGTTTACAAGAAGAAGGCTCTTCATCGTGACGACTAAAAGGTACCGTGCAGTGGCAGGAACACTGCGCGCCATGCTACCCAGTAACACAGGCACAGCAGGGCGCGAGGTGGGGGGCGCCCTGGGCAGCATGTAACCTACTTAAACTGGCAGATAAGGGGACATAAGATGCTGAGGCACAGTCCTACCCCTGCCAGTATAAAAATGTGTATTAAAAAATCTGAGGAAACTTGCCATTATGGGGGCGGGGCTTCTTCCTCTGTCAGCCAGCACACTGCCCAGCGCCATTTTCTCTCCTAGCGAGCTGCAGAGAAGAACGCTGGTCCTCCACTTCTAAACCAAGTATCTGTGTGCAAAACGGGGGGCACAGTAAAATTTGGTGCTCTATAGTGTATTTATCAATTTAAAAGCACTATAGGTCTGTGGGCATTTTGTGTTTCACAGGTTTTTTTTTATAACTGGCGCTTAGTTGTGAACTGGCAAATCCTATTTGTGTCCTTCTGACAGATTTTACTGTGGGTCTGTCCCCTATAAGTCCCGGAGTGTCTGGTGTAGTTGTGCACGTGTGTGACATGTCTGAGGCAGGGAGCTCTTCCCCTGAGGGAGCCATTTTAGGGACACAGAGTTGTAATGTGGTGGCACTGCCAGCGCACCACGACCCTAAATGGGTGAAAGAAATACGTGATAGTGTGAATTATATCAGTAAGATATTGGATAAGTCTGAGGGTGTGTATACACGGTGAGATCCTTGCTATGCCCGATTTTCACTTGCGATTTCCCTTGAACTCCCTGGAGCCCAGATAGCACAGATTTTGACTAACTTTTCTTGCGATATGGACTGTGTGTGCTTACGATTTTGGCTTATGTGAGAGGTCATTGACATGTGAGATGAAATAGATAGTACACCTATCTAGCAAGGATTGACTTGCCTGCACAGTCTCTTTTCTTGCAATGCCGACCTGGCGGGACCGCGCATCGGGATTGAATCAGGCTTGCAAGGTGACTTTCACCTTGCGATCTGCATTAACTTTTCTTGCGATTTTGACTATATAGTCAAAATTGAAAGAAAATCTCACCGTGTGTACACACCCTTAGTCTCATGCAGAAAACTGGACAAAATCAGTAGAAGATGTGATTTTTCTTAGTTCTGCCTTTTCATCCACAGGGGATCGCTCTGGGTCGCATAAGAGGCCATTTGCACAAATAGTACAAACTGATACTGACACGGACTCTGATTCCTGTGTTGACACTAGTGATTCCAGGGAAATGGGTCCTAAATTGGCAAAATGCATTCAATATCTGATTGTTGCTATAAAGGATGTCTTAGAAGTTACGGAAGCCCCTCCTTTACCTCAGGAGAAGGCTTATTTTTATAAGGAGAAAAAAAAATTAAAGTAACTAACTTTCCCTCATTTTCACGAGCTAAAAACTCGGTGGGGGGGCGTCTTGAAACTCCAGTTTGTATCCATGGGACACTATTTGCAAGACCCATGGGTCCAGGCCAGATTGAACCCAGATCTGACTGAGAAGTTTCAGACGTGCTCCCACCCAAGCGGACTCCCGGAAGGGAGCCCCAGCGTCATGCTGCAGGTTTGGCAGAAGCAGGGGTTGATTTCTGTTCCTGTGATCCTGGGGCAAACCCTGAAAAGAAATTTCAGATTCCCAAAAGTATTCAGGTTGCTTATCCTTTCCCGGCAGAGGACAGGAAAAGGTGGGAGTCACCCCCAGTTTTAGACGGTGCCCTGTCACGATTAACTAAAAAGGTGATGCTCCCTGCGCCTGGGACGGCTTCACTAAAAGAGCCGTCAGACCGCAAGTTGGAGACTACGTTAAAAGCTATTTATGTGGCTGCTCGGACCCATCATTGCTTGTGCGTGGGTGAGTAGTGCTATTGAAAAATGGTCAGATAACTGGTCATCTGAAATTGACACGATGGATAGAGCGAAATACTCCTAACGTTAGGTCATGTCAAAGACACTGCTGCATATATGCTAGAAGCCATGAAAGATATTGGGCTCTACTATGGCAGTCTCGGCTCGGAGGGTATTGTGGATTTGCCAATGGCATGCTGACACAGATTCCAAAAGAAATATGGAGGCTCTCCCATATAAAGGTGAGGCCTTGTTTGGAGATGGGCTGGATGCGTTAGTCTCTACGACTACCGCTGGTAAGTCGACATTCTTGCCTCATGCTTCTGCGCCGGTGAAAGACGCATCACTCTCAGATGTAGTGCTTTCGGCCCAACAGATACAAAAAGGGTAAAGGTTCCCCTTTCTGTGCAGGTAGAGGGAGGGTGAAGAGGAAAAAAGTCCACAGTGTCCCCAGGATCACAGGAGCAGAAATCAACTCCTGCTTCTGCCAAATCTGCAGCATGACGCTGGGGCTCCCTTGCGGGAGCACGCCTGAAACTTTTCAGACAGATCTGGGTTCAATCCCATGGGTCTTGCAAATAGTGTCCCATGGATACAAACTGGAGTTTCAAGACATGCGCCCCCCCATGCCGAATTATTTTTATTATTATTATTATTATTATTATTATATATAAACTGCTCAAAAAAATAAAGGGAACACTAAAATAACACATCCTAGATATGAATGAAATATTCTTATTAAATACTTTGTTCTTTACATAGTTGAATGTGCTGACAACAAAATCACACAAAAATTATCAATGGAAATCAAATGTATTAACCCATGGAGGTCTGGATTTGGAGTCACCCTCAAAATGAAAGTGGAAAAACACACTACAGGCTGATCCAACTTTGTAATGTCCTTAAAACAAGTCAAAATGAGGCTCAGTAGTGTGTTTGGCCTGTGATCGCAGCTCCTGTGCATGTCCCGTTCTGCAGTACGCAGCCTAGAGAATGCGATTGCATCGCATTGACGCGAACACCTCTGCCTGATTGACATGCAGAGGTTCTTGCGGAACGTTGCGGTGTTCTGGTGGTGTAGAATCGGCGTTGACCGGCTGGGTTGACAAACTGTTGTGGTCTCGGTACGTCTTCGTGATGTCACACGCAACCGCTGTGACCGAAAAAATGGGTGAGCTGTGCCAGCCTTCGCAGCCTGACCGCTGAGGCAGGGGGCCTTACACACATCAGCAATGCGGTCATAATTACACTGCAAGCGCATCTCTGGTGTGCGTGCTGTGCGGTCCCCAGCATGCGAATAAGGACCAATTTTGGGTATGTGAATGAAAGGTTAAACAGTGCTATAATTATTATTATTATAATTATTATTATTTTTTTTGTTTAAATTTTGGGTAGAACTACAGTTCCCAACTTGTCCTTGTTCCCCGAACATTAGGGGAGGACCCTGCATTGTCACGGTTCACCATCCCACCCCCACTCCCCCTTCAGGTGATGAAAGCACAAATGCTGGGTACAAATTGTTTGGGTAAACCTCTCACCACCACTCACACGGTAATAAATAAAAAAAAAAGGCATGCAGAAATATTGCAGTTAGTATTGCAGTTAGTATTTGCCTAATTATGACAGGCTGATATTTCATTTGGGTGCAAAGCTTGGTACACACTGGAACGACAGGGATTTGTTTCAACATCGTAACAAATTAAAATAATTTTGAATTGATCATACACTGGATATATTTTAATGAAGGACTGAACGACCATGTTCCGTCCTTCGTTAACATAAACAATGATGCTAGCAACAGACGCCTGGTTTGATTTGCAGCACATCAAACCAAGCAACTGTCGTATATGATTATGGGAGAGCCCAATCCTTGGCACACACTGATCAATATAAGCTATATGTTGCTCCAATTTCTCTGACGTCCTAGTGGATGCTGGGGACTCCGTAAGGTCCATGGGGAATAGACTGGCTCCGCAGGAGACTGGGCACTCTAAAGAAAGATTTAGGTCTACCTGGTGTGCACTGGCTCCTTCCCCCTATGACCCTCCTCCAAGCCTCAGTTAGATTTCTGTGCCCGGCCGAGCTGGATGCACACTAGGGGCTCTCCTGAGCTCCTAGAAAGTATTTGTTAGGTTTTTTATTTTCAGTGAGACCTGCTGGCAACAGGCTCACTGCACCGAGGGACTAAGGGGAGAAGAAGCGAACCTACCTAAGTGGTGGTAGCTTGGGCTTCTTAAGCTACTGGACTCCATTAGCTCCAGAGGGATCGCACACTGTACCTGACCTCATCGTCCGTTCCCGGAGCCGCGTCGCCGTCCGCCTTACAGAGCCAGAAGCAAGAAGGTGGTCTGGAAAATCGGCGGCTGAAGACTTCTGTCTTCTCCAAGGTAGCGCACAGCACTGCAGCTGTGCGCCATTGCTCCTCATGCACACCACACACTGCGGTCACTGATGGGTGCAGGGCGCTGGGGGGGAGGGCGCCCTGAGCAGCAATATTAACACCTTGGCTGGCGAACTGACACCATATATAGCCCCTGGGGCTATATAGGTGTTTTTTAACCCCTGCCAGAACTTTTACAATAGCGGGAGAAAGCCAGCCGAAAAAGGGGCGGAGCCATCTCCCTCAGCACATTGGCGCCATTTTCCCTCACAGCTCCGCTGGAAGGATCGCTCCCTGGCTCTCCCCTGCAGTCCTGCACTACAGAAAAGGGTAAAAAAGAGAGGGGGGGGGTACAAATTAGGCGCAGTATAACTATATTATGCAGCTATAAGGGGAAAACGCGGCGCAGTATAACTATATTATGCAGCTATAAGGGGAAAACGCGTTTATAGGTGATATCCCTGTGATATATAGCGCTCTGGTGTGTGCTGGCATACTCTCCCTCTGTCTCCCCAAAGAGCTTTGTGGGGTCCTGTCCTCTGTAAGAGCATTCCCTGTGTGTGTGCTGTGTGTCGGTACTGCTGTGTCGACATGTATGATAAGGAAAATGATGTGGAGGCGGAGCAAATGCCTGTGAATGTGATGTCACCCCCTGAGGGGTCGACACCTGTGTGGTTGGACTTATGGAAGGAACTGCGTGAAAGTGTCAACTCCTTACACAAAAGGTTTGACGACATAGGACAGCCGGCTACACAGCTTGTGCCTGTTCCAGCGTCTCAAATGTCATCAGGGGCTTTAAAACGCCCGCTACCTCAGGTGACAGATACGGACGTCGACACAGATACAGACTCCAGAGTCGACGATGATGAGACTAGTGTACCCTCCAATAGGTCCACCCGTTACATGATTGAGGCAATGAAAATTGTTTTGCACATTTCTGATAATACCCCAGGTACCACAAAAAAGGGTATTATGTTTGGTGAGAAAACTACCTGTAGTTTTTCCTGCATCTGTGGAACTAAATGAGGTGTGTGAGGAAGCGTGGACTTCCCCCCGATAAGAAATTGATAATTTCAAAACGGTTATTGGCAGCGTACCCTTTCCCGCTAGAGGATAGGCCACGTTGGGAAACACCCCCTAGGGTAGATAAGGCGCTGACACGCTTATCAAAGAAGGTGGCACTACCGTCTCCGGATACGGCCACCCTGAAGGAACCTGCTGATAGGAAGCAGGAAGCTACCCTAAAAGCTATTTACACACACACGGGCATTATATTGCGACCAGCGATTGCATCAGCTTGGATGTGCAGTGCTACTGCTGTGTGGTCAGATTCCCTGTCGGATAATATTGATACCATGGATAGGGACCATATTTTGCTGACGATTGAGCATATAAAAGATGCAGTCTTATACATGCGTGATGCAGAGAGGGATATTTGCCGGCTGGCATCTAGAATAAGCGCTATGTCCATTGCCGCCAGAAGGGGCTTATGGACTCGGCAATGGTCTGACGATGCCGACTCAAAACGGCTCATGGAAGTTTTGCCCTATAAGGGGGTGGAACTGTTTGGGGATGGTCTTTCGGACCTCGTGTCCACAGCTACTGCTGGGAAATCGACCTTTTTGCCACAGACTGCCCCACAGCAAAAGAAAGCACCATATTATCAGGTACAGTCCTTTCGGCCCCAGAAAAGCAAGAGGGCTAGAGGCTCATCCTTTCGGCCGAGAGGCAAAGGTAGAGGAAAAAAGCTGCAACACACCGCGAGTTCCCAAGAGCAGAAGTCCGCCCCCGCGTCCGGTAAGTCCACAGCATGATGCTGGGGCTGCTCAGGCGGACCCGGGTACGGTGGGGGCCCGTCTCAGGAATTTCAGCGCTCAGTGGGATCTCTCACAAGTGGATCCCTGGGTCTTTCAAGTAATATCTCAGGGGTACAGGCTGGAATTCGAGACATACACCCCCCCCCCCCCCCCGCCGTTTCCTAAAATCTGCCTCACCGGCAACTCCCTCTGCCAGGGAGGCGGTGTTGGTGGCTATTCAAAAACTGTATTCACAGCAAGTGATTGTCAAGGTACCCCTCCTTCAGCAAGGAAAGGATTACTATTCCACAATGTTTGTGGTACCGAAACCGGACGGTTCGGTGAGACCCATCTTCAATCTAAAATCCTTGAACACTTATATCAAAAGGTTCAAGTTCAAGATGGAATCGCTCAGGGCGGTTATTGCGAGCCTGGATGAGGGGGATTAAATGGTCTCCCTGGACATCAAGGATGCGTACCTACATGTCCCCATTTACCCTCCTCACCAGGAGTACCTCAGATTTGTGGTACAGGACTGTCACTATCGGTTCCAGACGCTGCCGTTTGGGTTGTCCACGGCACCGAGGGTCTTTACCAAGGTAATGGCCGAAATGATGATACTCCTTCGCAAGAAGGGAGTTTTAATTATCCCGTACTTGGACGATCTCCTGATAAAGGCGAGGTCCAAGGAACAGTTGGTAGTGGGGGTAGCGCTTTCTCGGGAAGTGCTACAGCAGCACGGCTGGATTCTCAATATTCCAAAGTCACAGCTGGTCCCGACGACACGTCTTCTGTTCCTGGGAATGATTCTGGACACAGACCAGAAAAGAGTGTTTCTTCCAGTGGAAAAAGCAGAGGAGTTGTCATCTCTAGTCAGAGACATCCTAAAACCGACACAGGTGCCGGTACATCAATGCACACGAGTCCTGGGAAAAATGGTAGCTTCGTACGAGGCAATTCCATTCGGAATGTTCCACGCATGGACTTTCCAGCGGGACCTATTGGACAAATGGTCCAGGTCCCATCTCCAGATGCATCAGCGGATAACCCTGTCGGCAAGAACCAGGGTGTCGCTGCTGTGGTGGCTGCAGAGGGCTCATCTACTAGAGGGCCGCAGATTCGGAATACAGGACTGGGTCCTGGTGACCACGGATGCCAGCCTTCGGGGCTGGGGTGCAGTCACACAGGGAAGAAATTTCCAAGGACTGTGGTCAAATCAGGAGATTTCGCTTCACATAAATATTCTGGAGCAAAGGGCCATTTACAATGCCCTAAGCCAAGCAAGACCCCTGCTTAAGAACCGGTAGGTGCTGATCCAGTCAGACAATATCACGGCGGTCGCCCATGTAAACAGACAGGGCGGCACAAGAAGCAGGAGGGCAATGACAGAAGCCACAAGGATTCTCCGATGGGCAGAGAATCATGTGTTAGCACTGACAGCAGTATTCATTCCGGGAGTGGACAACTGGGAAGCAGACTTCCTCAGCAGGCACGACCTCCACCAAGAAGTTTTCCGTATGCTGGTAAACCGTTGGGAAAAACCACAGGTGGACATGATGGCGTCCCGCCTCAACAAAAAGCTAAAAAGGTATTGCGCCAGGTCAAGGGACCCTCAGGCGATCGCTGTGGACGCTCTAGTGACACCGTGGGTGTACCAGTCGGTTTATGTGTTTCCTCCTCTGCCTCTCATACCCAAGGTACTGATAATAATAAGAAGGCAAGGAGTGAGAACTATTCTCGTGGCTCCGGATTGGCCAAGAAGAGCTTGGTACCCGGAACTTCAAGAGATACTTGCAGAGGACACTTGGCCTCTGCTGCTCAGACAAGACCTGCTGCAGCAGGGACCCTGCCTGTTCCAAGACTTACCGCGGCTGCGTTTGACGGCATGGTGGTTGAACGCCGGATCCTAAAAGAAAAAGGCATTCCAGAGGAAGTCATCCCTACCCTTATCAAAGCCAGGAAGGATGTCACCGCAAAGCATTATCACCGCATTTGGCGGAAATATGTTGCTTGGTGTGAGGCCAAGAAGGCCCCAACGGAGGAATTTCAACTGGGTCGATTCCTACATTTCCTGCAAGCAGGTGTGACTTTGGGCCTCAAATTGGGGTCCATTAAGGTCCAGATCTCGGCCCTGTCGATTTTCTTCCAGAAAGAACTGGCTTCACTGCCTGAAGTTCAGACTTTTGTCAAGGGAGTTCTGCATATTCAGCCTCCTTTTGTGCCCCCAGTGGCACCTTGAGATCTCAATGTGGTTTTGGAGTTCCTAAAATCACATTGGTTTGAGCCACTTAAGACTGTGGAGTTAAAATAGCTCACGTGGAAAGTGGTTATGATGTTGGCTCTGGCTTCGGCCAGACGTGTGTCAGAATTGGCGGCTTTGTCCTGTAAAAGCCCCTATCTGATTTTCCATATGGATAGGGCAGAGTTGAGCACTCGTCCTCAGTTTCTCCCGAAGGTGGTATCAGCTTTTCACTTGAACCAACCTATTGTGGTGCCTGCGGCTACTAGGGACTTGGAGGATTCCAAGTTTCTGGACGTAGTCAGGGCCCTGAAAATTTATGTTTCCAGGACGGCTGGAGTCAGAAAAACTGACTCGCTGTTTATTCTATATGCACCCAACAAGCTGGGTGCACCTGCTTCTAAGCAGACTGTCGCACGCTGGATTTGTAGCACTATTCAGCTGGTGCATTCTGCGGTGGGACTAAATCTGTAAAAGCCCATTCCACAAGGAAGGTGGGCTCATCCTGGGCTGCTGCCCGAGGGGTCTCGGCTTTACAACTTTGCCGAGCTGCTACTTGGTAAGGGGCAAACACGTTTGCAAAATTTTATAAATTTGATACCCTGGCTGAGGAGGACCTGGAGTTCTCTCATTCGGTGCTGCAGAGTCATCTGCACTCTCCCGCCCGTTTGGGAGCTTTGGTATAATCCCCATGGTCCTTACGGAGTCCCCAGCATCCACTAGGATGTCCGTGAAAATAAGAATTTACTCACCGGTAATTCTATTTCTCGTAGTCCGTAGTGGATGCTGGGCGCCCATCCCAAGTGCGGATTGTCTGCAATACTTGTAAATCGTTATTGTTACACAAATCGGGTTGTTATTGCGAGCCATCTGTTCAGAGGCTCCATTGTTATCATACTGTTAACCGGGGTTCCTATCACGAGTTATATGGTGTGATTGGTGTGGCTGGTATGAGTCTTACCCGGGATTCAAAATCCTTCCTTATTGTGTCAGCTCTTCCGGGCACAGTGTCCTAACTAAGGCTTGGAGGAGGTCATAGGGGGAGGAGCCAGTGCACACCAGGTAGACCTAAATCTTTCTTTAGAGTGCCCAGTCTCCTGCGGAGCCCGTCTATTCCCCATGGTCCTTACGGAGTCCCCAGCATCCACTACGGACTACGAGAAATAGAATTACCGGTGAGTAAATTCTTATTTTTTATTAACATTGCTTCTGGTTGTAGCCAGCTTTAGTCTTAACCATTGTTTGGCAATGCAGGAAGTAGTTCACATTATCCTAGGGATTCTCAACTGGGAAGCGGACTTCCTCAGCCGTCATGACTTACACACCAGTGAGTGGTCTCTACACCCACAGACTCTCCAGCTCCTGGTTTACAAATGGGGCTAGCCAGACGTGTAGCTCATGGCCTCCCGACACAAACAAACACAAGGTTCCGTGTACGGGTCCAGGACAACAGATCCCAAAGCAGCCTTTGTGGATTCCCTGGCTGTGAGGTGGACCTTCCCTCTTCTGTATGTCTTGCTTCCAGTCTCCCTTCTGCGTTTTTTTTTCTTCCTGAAGTTAAAGCAAGGATGCACTGTCCTCTTGGTAGCTCCGGCATGATTCAGTTTCCATTGGTTCCCTGGTCTACAGTCTCTACATAGACGCTCTCATTCCACGTCCTCTACGACTATACCGATTCTCTCATGGTCCTTGTCTACACTCTGAGCTAGCCCATCTGCATTTGATGGCGTGGATTTTGAGTCATCCCTCCTAAGGTTTATCTCGTTCTATGGTGCATAAGCCCTCCTCTGCCTGTATCTATTAATGGGTGTGGCACGCATACTTCCAATGGTGTGCTTCCCAACACTGACCCTATGTGGTGGTTTGTTTGTTTTTTGGGGTGGGGGGCATGGGTTCTGGATCCTTGCCTTTCTTCAAGCTGTATGGTATCTCAGACCCCATCTGACATCAAAGTGCACATCTCTGCTCTTAGTCTTGTTCCAGAGCAGAATTGCTCCACTGCCGTATGTTCGCACTTTTCTCCATAATGTCCTCATTTTTCAACCTACCTTTCTCCCTCCAGTGGCTCTGTGTAATTTGTCAGTAGTTCTCAAAGTGCTTTATGAGCCTCTGTTTGAACCCTCTCTATTCAGAGGATCTCAAGTGGCTAACTGAAGACTATACCTTCTGGCTATTGCACCTGCCTGATTGGTGTCAGATTTGTGTGCGCATCCCTTTTGCTCTCCCTTTTCTGGTCTGTGTGTGGGGTGTTTTTGTTTTGTTTTTTTCCCATAGGGACAGGGCTGTCCTTCGAACTTTGCCTGTTTTTATCCTTCCCAAGTTAGTGTCCCATTTCCACCTTGTAAAATGTGGTACTGCCTTTCCTCTACCTGGAGCTCTCAGTAGTGGAGGCCTCTCTCGATGTGATCCATGCTCCTTTTTTATTTTATCTACGTGGATTGTACCTGTTCTCTACGGATATTGGACTCCCTCTTTTGCCCTCTAGGGCTTCCACAATATGTGCTGTCCTGCAAAAAAACATTCTGGCCAGATGGCTTTGCATGACTCACAGGCGTACAAGCACGCTTACCTTACTGTCCCGGCTACAGTCTCTGCTCATTGTACTTGCTCTGTGGGTCCTTCATGGGCAGCACGCTGTGGTCCGTCTGTCAAACAATTGTGTAAGTCATCTATGTGCTGTTCGGTCCACACATTTCTCAGGTTCTATGCCTTTGATACATTTGCTTCCTACTATGCTTCATTTGGATGCAGGATACTCCTATCCGATCATGAGCGTCCCCTCCCTTGAACTGCTTTTGGACATCTCCATTGTCTCCCTGTGGAGCCTTATGGAACTAGAAGAAGAAAATAATTATTATAGACTTACCTTGGTTAACTCTTTATCCGAGGTCCACAGGGCACACTACCTGACTTCTATGTGTATATTTTCCTTGTTCACCGGTCACCACCTGTTCGTGATTTTGTGTTCTTTTGTTTGCTACTTCTTCCTTCTCTCCTATCCTGCTCCTGCTTTTGTTGACAAAACCGAGTAGCCTGAGCAGGGAGGCGCGGTATAGTGGTGAAGGATCTGAGCATCTTGGCTTACCTAAAAACGTAATTGTTTGCTGCCCATTTTACACCACATTGTCTCCCTTATGAACTTCGAAGAAAGAGTGAACAAATGAAAGTCTACCATAACTTTTTTTTTTTTTTTATATTTTTCTTTTTTTTAGCAGTTAGTTAACTGTTATCTTTAACAAAAATGTAAGCCAGGGAGATCAATAAACACTTGCATTAGGGGTAGGTGTCCTCCTAAAACAGTTACGTTTACCCCACGTTAGCTAGGCATGTGTTCCATGAATTTCTAATGGTATGTAATTGGAATCCCTACTGCTGCCCCGTATGACCACTCATGTGGTGGTCCATGCCACCACCCAAGGGGAAATAAGAGTGTGGTTAGCGAATAACACCACCGTGCCTGATGCGTGCAGCGATACCGCAAGGGGACTTGCTGCGTTCTCAGTTGGGATTCCGGCGTTGGTCTCCTGACTGACAGTATTCTGGCACCAACCCTTTGTAACTGGTATACCAAATAGTTTAATTGTTCCCTGAACCAAATTGCATTCAGGTTAAGTAAACCATGTAAGACCCCTTTTCCACTTCATCAGTAACCTTGTTTATTGCTTGATCTATCTGGCTTGTGGTTCATTGCAATACCCCTTTCAGTCTGCCACAAAAATCTGGGTTATTGCACATAAATCCACGTTGATGTGCAGTCTGAAAAGGGCCAGTTGAAATAATCATGGTTGATCGACATGGTATCTCAAGTCTGGTAGCTACCAGGGTTGAACACTAATTCAACCTGTCTTGCATTGAGGTGTGAACGGGTAAGCCGGGTCTATGCAACCTGTTACAATTTTCCGCTATAAGAAGAGGTGGCACTTGGAGATCATCTCCAAGTGCCACCTACGCACGCGTCACTGTTGAAGTCACCACCCCGGCATATTGTTGTGTAAAAGGGTCAGTTAAAATTAACCCAACTCCAGTGACCTGTGAATCCCAGCCTGTTATCAACCAGATTTGGACCTGGGGAAGTGTGCTGTGTAAACCTGAGTTATGCTTAAAAGATGCTGATTGTCTGTATATGTAGAGGACTGCCTCATGGGAGTGTCTGTGAGTGACATGCAGGGCAGACACTGGCTCGGTGTAAAAGGGGCCAACCTGGGAATAACCTAGGTTCAGGGTGCAGGGTAAACGTTCTTGGGTCATGGTTGTAACAGTCTCTGAAAGCCCAGGTTGGACCTGGCTTTTTTTGTGGGAAAAGTGTTATACGTGTTTGCTATTTTAAATGGCAGATTAGTATTCCAGGTAAGTAATTGTGAACCTTTAGCCATTTGCATTTGCTCATGTAAGTCAGTAAACTCTTGCATTTAGGTTAAATGTGGAAGGGATTGAAGTGTTCTGAAATCACCTTTACTGGTGCTATTCATGTTTTCTCTTGCAGGGTACACAGGTTATACACAGGATAAACAGTGGGATATGATGTATCAACAGCGGATTGGCACCATTGATCAAAGCTTTCGGCCTCACAGCACCAGGCCAGTCCCGCTATATCCCCGCCTCCTTACTCAGGCAATTCAGTTTGTTTGGAGCTGCAGGAGGTAGTGGGCAGAACGCCATTTGCCGGCCATATCAGCAGTGTTTATTCCGGGCGTTCTGAACTGGGAGGTGGACTATCTAAGTCGTCAGGACGTGCACGCCGGAGAATGGAGCCTACATCCAGAGGTGTTTCAACTTCTCGTGGACAAGTAGGGTGTCGAAGTCGAAAAATATTGCTGCACACACGTCACGTATAAACTACACACAGATGGCCTCCGTGCGTGTACTTGTTCGGCCGTGCATGCGTATATTTGCAATTTGTGTATGGTCGGTCCTGCGTATTAGCGTGTGGTATGAGTATTTATGGTAGTGTTTGTAATCGCATGGAAAAGCCATAAAAACATATTACACATTTAATCCAAATAGTGCACAATGTACACATAGTCTCCCTGGACCACAACAGCGAGTTACACTTGTTTAAATGGTATAAGAACAAAGGGATTCACCTTTACAGGATATGAGGGGACAGAACTAGGTTTTCTCTAACGTCCTAAGTGGATGCTGGGGACTCCGTAAGGACCATGGGGAATAGCGGCTCCGCAGGAGACTGGGCACAAAAGTAAAAGCTTTAGTACTACCTGGTGTGCACTGGCTCCTCCCCCCATGACCCTCCTCCAAGCCTCAGTTAGATTTTTGTGCCCGAACGAGAAGGGTGCACACTAGGGGCTCTCCTGAGCTTCTTAGTGAAAGTTTTAGTGTAGGTTTTTTATTTTCAGTGAGACCTGCTGGCAACAGGCTCACTGCATCGAGGGACTAAGGGGAGAAGAAGCGAACTCACCTGCGTGCAGAGTGGATTGGGCTTCTTAGGCTACTGGACACCATTGGCTCCAGAGGGACCGATCTCAGGCCCAGCCTTGGAGCTCGGTCCCAGAGCCGCGCCGCCGGCCCCCTTACAGAGCCAGAAGATGATTCTGGACACAGTCCAGAAAAAGGTGTTTCTTCCGGAGGAGAAAGCCAGGGAGTTATCCGAACTAGTCAGAAACCTCCTGAAACCAGGGCGAGTCTCAGTGCATCAATGCACAAGAGTCCTGGGAAAGATGGTAGCTTCCTACGAAGCGATTCCATTCGGCAGATTCCACACAAGAACGTTCCAGTAGGATCTGCTGGACAAATGGTCCGGATCGCATCTTCAGATGCATCAACTGATAGCCCTATCCCCAAGGACAAGGGTGTCTCTTCTATGGTGGTTGCAGAGTGCTCATCTTCTAGAGGGCCGCAGATTCGGCATCCAGAACTGGGTCCTGGTGACCACGGATGCCAGCCTGAGAGGCTGGGGAGCAGTCACACAAGGAAGAAATTTCCAGGGCTTGTGGTCAAGCCTGGAGACATCACTTCACATAAATATACTGGAGCTAAGGGCTATTTACAATGCTCTAAGCCTAGCAAGGCCTCTGCTTCAGGGTCAGCCGGTGTTGATCCAGTCGGACAACATCACGGCAGTCGCCCACGTAAACAGACAGGGCGGCACAAGAAGCAGGAGGGCAATGGCAGAAGCTGCAAGGATTCTTCGCTGGGCGGAAAATCATGTGATGGCTCTGTCAGCAGTGTTCATTCCGGGAGTGGACAACTGGGAAGCGGACTTCCTCAGCAGACACGATCTCCACCCGGGAGAGTGGGGACTTCACCCAGAAGTCTTCCACATGCTTGTAAACCGGTGGGAAAAACCAAAGGTGGACATGATGGCGTCCCGCCTCAACCAAAAAAACTAGACAGGTATTGCGCCAGGTCAAGGGACCCTCAGGCAATAGCTGTGGACGCTCTGGTAACACCATGGGTATACCAGTTAGTGTATGTGTTCCCTCCTCTGCCTCTCATACCCAAGGTACTGAGGATTATAAGGCGCAGAGGAGTGAGAACCATACTCGTGGCTCCGGATTGGCCAAGAAGGACTTGGTATCCGGAACTTCAAGAGATGCTCACAGAGGACCCATGGCCTTTGCCTCTAAGAAGGGACCTGCTCCAGCAAGGTCCCTGTCTGTTTCAAGACTTACCGCGGCTGCGTTTGACGGCATGGTGGTTGAACGCCGGATCCTAAAGGAAAAAGGCATTCCGGAGGAAGTCATTCCTACCCTGATCAAAGCCAGGAAGGATGTGACCACGCAACACTATCACCGCATTTGGCGAAAATATGTTGCGTGGTGTGAGGCCAGGAAGGCCCCAACGGAGGAATTTCAACTGGGTCGATTCCTGCATTTCCTGCAAACAGGAGTGTCTATGGGCCTAAAATTGGGATCCATTAAGGTTCAGATTTCGGCCCTGTCAATTTTCTTCCAGAAAGAACTGGCTTCAGTTCCTGAAGTTCAGACGTTTGTCAAGGGGGTATTGCATATACAACCTCCTTTTGTGCCTCCAGTGGCACCTTGGGATCTCAATGTAGTCTTGGGATTCCTCAAATCACATTGGTTTGAGCCACTCAAATCTGTGGATTTGAAAATCTCACTTGGAAAGTGTCCATGCTGTTAGCCCTGGCTTCGGCCAGGCGTGTATCAGAATTGGCGGCTTTGTCTTTCAAAAGCCCATATCTGATTTTCCATTCGGACAGGGCAGAACTGAGGACTCGTCCTAATTTTCTCCCTAAGGTGGTGTCAGCTTTTCACCTGAACCAACCTATTGTGGTGCCTGCGGCTACTGGGGACTTGGAGGACTCCAATTTTCTAGATGTTGTCAGGGCCCTGAAAATATATATTTCCAGGACGGCTAGAGTCAGGAAATCTGATTCGCTGTTTATCCTGTATGCACCCAATAAGCTGGGTGCTCCTGCTTCTAAGCAGACTATTGCTCGTTGGATTTGTAGTACAATTCAGCTTGCACATTCTGTGGCAGGCCTGCCACAGCCAAAATCTGTCAATGCCCATTCCACAAGGAAGGTGGGCTCATCTTGGGCGGCCGCCCGAGGGGTCTCTGCTTTGCAACTTTGCCGAGCAGCTACTTGGTCAGGGGCAAACACGTTTGCTAAATTCTACAAATTTGATACCCTGGCTGAGGAGGACCTGGAGTTCTCTCATTCGGTGCTGCAGAGTCATCCGCACTCTCCCGCCCGTTTGGGAGCTTTGGTATAATCCCCATGGTCCTTACGGAGTTCCCACCATCCACTAGGACGTCAGAGAAAATAAGAATTTACTTACCGATAATTCTATTTCTCGTAGTCCGTAGTGGATGCTGGGCGTCCATCCCAAGTGCGGATTGTCTGCAATACTTGTACATAGTTATTGTTGCCAAAATTCGGGTTTTGTTGTAGTGAGCCATCTTTTCTGGAGGCTCCTCATGTTATCATGCTGTTAACTGGGTTTAGATCACAAGTTATACGGTGTGATTGGTGTGGCTGGTATGAGTCTTACCCGGGATTCAAAAATCCTTCCTTATTGTGTACGCTCGTCCGGGCACAGTTTCTTAACTGAGGCTTGGAGGAGGGTCATGGGGGGAGGAGCCAGTGCACACCAGGTAGTACTAAAGCTTTTACTTTTGTGCCCAGTCTCCTGCGGAGCCGCTATTCCCCCATGGTCCTGACGGAGTCCCAGCATCCACTACGGACTACGAGAAATAGAATTATCGGTAAGTAAATTCTTATTTTAAATGGTATAAGAACAAAGGGATTCCCCTTTACAGGATATGAGGGGACAGAACTAGGTTATAAGGTGGTGTTTGGTATCCAGCTGTAGGGTATTTTAAGAGCAATATTCCGGTGTTTGCAGAAGATTGCACGCTCCTGAGAATAGTGATGCGCAGGAACAGAATATAAATATTAACTGTATTTACTGTACACTTGATATGCGGTGGGAACCCAGAGGAGAACAACTGCACCTGGAACAGTCATCGTCCACCTATTCAAACTGACCTATGACCTCTACTGTACTGTAAATGACCATCCCTGTGTCCAATGGACAAAGATTACAATTTCCATTGTGTTAGGTTTTGGACAAATGTATAAATAGCCAGCTGCAGGCTAGGTCACTCTCAATCTCTGAAGGTCATCTACCTTGATGACTGAGGACCGGGAAGCGCAGGCGAAACCAAACATATGTACCATTGACTGTAGCCTTTTTCTCTAATTGTATTGTACTATTATTGTAACCACCTGCTAGTAAAGATAACCGTTGTGGGTTGGATCTCAACATAGTTTTTGAATTACAATTGGTGTCGTGTCCCATTTCCTTGCTAAGGTTTAAAGTGTATTTAGAGCCACTTGGGCTGCTGCATTGTGCTAACAGCATATAGGCCTGTGTACGCAAACTGTAGTCACTGCGCCCTTTCGGCGTATGTATGCAGAGTGCGTCCACGGTATGATCTTGTGTATGAAAGGTTTGTAAACAATATAAGGGTGAAAGGTTAATTTGCAGCGGCTCAATATTAAAGTGTATTAAGTTAAGTGTGTTTAAAGTATAGCTTGTAGTCCTGTAACTAAATCAACATTTACAGGGGCCTCCCACATGTGGACCTGATGGCGTCTCAACACAATCACAAGGTTCCGGTCTTTGGAGCAAGGACAAGAGGTCCTCAAGCTGCGTTCGTGGATGCTCTGTCAATCCCATGGAACTTTCGGCTGCCGTACGTGTTCCCTCCGGTGTCACTCCTGCCCAGAGTAATACGGAAGTTCAAACAAGGAGGAAAACCACTTCTGCTAGCTCCAGCGTGGCCCAGACAGCACTGGTTCTCCGATTTGCAGGGCCTCTTGCAAGCTTGTCCCCTTCTACTTCCACAACGACCAGACCTCCTTGTTCAGGTCCTTTTGTTTACCAGGACTTGGCCCGTCTGGCTTTGACGGCATGGCTCTTGAAGCTTCCGTCCCGAGGGCCAAGGGTTTTTCTGAGGCGGTCGCTCTAACTATGTTGAAGGCCCGTAAGCCGGCTTCTGCTCGGATTTACCATAGGGTCTGGAATGCTTACTTTACTTGGTGTGCATCTCACAATCGTGACTTTTTCATGTTTAGCACGGCCAAACTGATGGCCTTCCTACAACAGGGCCTGTACTTAGGCCTTCCTCTGGCCTCCCTCAAGGTTCACATTTCTGCCTTGTCAGTTTGGTTTCAGAGAAAGATTGCCACCCTTCCTGATGTCCATACATTCACTCAGGGTGTGTTGCTGATTCGGCCTCCTTATGTGCCGCCTGTGGCCCCTTGGGACTTGTCGTTGGTTTTGGAGGCCTTGCAAGTGTCTCCGTTTGAGCCTCTTGCCTCTGCTGACCTTAAGTGGCTTTCCCTTAAGGTCCTTTTCTTGCTGGCTATTCCTTCAGCTTGAAGGCTTTCATACTTGGGTGCCTTGTCCTGCAAGTCTCCCTATTTGATTTTTCACCGTGACCGGGCTGTTCTTAGAGCGCGGCCAGGTTATTTGTCTAAGGTTGTGTCTTCTTTCCACCTTAACATGGAGATTGTGGTTTCGGCCTTTAATTCTCCTGAGTTGTCTTCCAAAGAGCGGTCTTTGGATGTGGTACGGGCTCTCCGTATATATGTGAAGAGAACATTCTCGAAGGAATTCTCTTTTTGTATTGTTTGGTTTTCACAAACATGGCTGGCCTACTTCTAAGCAGACTGGCCAGATGGATTAAAATGGTGATTGCACATGCTTATGTAAAGGCTGGTCGTCCGGCTCCTGCTACCATCAAAGCCCATTATACTCTGTCGGTTGGACCTTCCTGGTTGGCCCAGCGTGTTGCGACCCTTGAACAATTGTGCAAGGTGGCTACCTGGTCCTCAGGGAACACATTTATTAGGTTCTATGCCTTCGATACCGCCGCTTCCCAGGATGCTTCCTTTTGGACGCCGAGTTCTTGTGCCCGCTACAGTGCGTCCCCTCCCGTGAGGAACTGCCTTTGAACATCCCCGATGTAATTCTTTGTGTAGCCCAGTGTACCCCGCAGCAGAAAACAAGATTTATGGTAAGAACTTACCGTTGTTAAATCTTTCTGCGAGGTACACTGGGCTCCACAAGGCGTCCACCCTGGCGCACTTGGCTTTTTTTGGGTTGGTATTGGCATAGCCACTGACACCCTCTCCTGCGGTGAGTGTGTGGTGTATTTGGCTACGATCGGTTGTCGTGTCTAGTACCTGCTACTGCATTGGGCTGGTTAACAAAACTGAGCTCACTGGCCTGGAGGCGGGGTTATAGAGGAGGCGGCGCTGTGCATCTAGGGAACAGTCAAAAGCTTTGAGCCTGTTGGTGCCTCGGATCAATATCCTACTCTACACCCCCGATGTAATTGCTTGTGGAGCCCATTGTACCTTGCAGAAAGATTTAACAACGGTAAGTTCTTACCATAAATCTCGTTTTTTCTGATCACAATGTTAAAACAGAAGTATTGCAGTGTATTCAATGCCAAGTTCTCTCCTAGCACAATGGAAAAGGAAAGAAGAGGCTGTATTGTCGATGCACAGAAGGAGAAGTGACCTGATTATCACATCCACCTATATATTTATAAAATGTAACTTTTATTATTATTGAATTAAAATAGTGTGACAATGACTAACACACAATCTACGAGTATAAGCGAAACAGAGGTTAAAATAATGACACATACAACATGTACAAAACGTGCAATGAGAATAATAAATGTGATTAAAATGTGTGCCCGTGTGTTTATTCTAATGCCCAAATGAAAAAAAAATAAAAAAAAAAAAATATATATATATATATATAATTATGTTATTCTTTGTTTAAACCAGTATATTGATCTATCTGATAGTCAAATTACTGACAATCTCCTGGGCCTCCGATTAATACATCGAATGCCGTATTAATCCCATTCGTATAGTGGTACTGATGGCTAACTATACCACTCAATTTCTCTTTAATTGTTATGAATACGTTAATTGTCGTATTTCCACACCTCTTGTAGTAATACTGACAATACTAATAATAAAGTCTGTAATCACACTATGTATTCCTTCAGGAAGGTAGTATCTTTTATTGTGTATATATCACTTATCCAATAATTAATATGTTCTCCCTAGGTATCATAGAACATAGTTACATAAGTTAGTTCCTCCCTTATTTAGCATAGTTGTGGGTAGCACTGAAAAATAATGCAGATTAAATTCTTCTGCCTGAGCAGTAACTCATTTACTATCATAATTAGTGCTAGTTTATTAGTTATAATTATAGATAGTGCCAATGAATCGTATTGATGTGTCTCAAAATATGTTGGTTATTGTACACACAGTTTTATATAGGATTTATTGCAGACATATAAAGCATCTGTATCGGATATTGTACCATTTGGAATAGTAATATTCATCAGCTTAATCCATCTGATGGCAAAAGCAGTGTAGAACACCTGATTAAATGAAATGTAAATGTCCCTTGAGATCCAGTTCTAGTATATAGTATACAACGGGATATCTTTTTTTCTCTCATTCTTCATTTAAGTGTCCCTAAAGAAAAATAAATCTATGATGTCTGATATATCATCTCAGCTCACTGCAAATGCAAATAAGACTCAAGAACTTCAACAAGCAGTGGCTAGCCTTACTGCTAAGCGTCCCTCCCTGCCTGCTTCAGGCACACAAAAACGTGCTCTACCTGCACTCCTATCAGATGATGATGATGATGATTTACACGATGCTGGGGATGATGGGTACCCCATAAGTGGGGATCCCTTCCCGATTCTGGGTATTGAACCCCCTCATATTGTCTATTAGGGAGGTGTTAAAGCTCCCCCTGGGGGATGCAAATACTCGGCAGTCATTTTTCCTCCCTCAAGAGGAACCAAAAGTCACATTCCCTGATTCCATGGAATTGGATGATTTATTTAAAGTAGCCTGGTAGAATCCAGTTAAAAAATATCAAGTGATAAAAAGGTTTTGAATAGCTTTGCCCCTACGGTCAGAAAGTTTTGGGAATAATCTCCAGCAGTAGACATTTCAGTCTCTAGCCTTTTTAAAAAGGCAGTGCTCCCTTATGGTAAAGGACCCGACAGATAGGAAAATATACGTTATGGTAAGAACTTACCGTTGATAACTGTATTTCTCCTAAGTCCACAGGTTCCACAGGATAACAATGGGATATGATGGAGCGACAGCGGATTGGCACCAAATGATCACAAGCTTTCAGTCCTCCCAGGATGCAACATGCCCGTCCATATATCCCTGCCCACTGGCTCAGGCAAATCAGTTGTATTCCCAAGCATTAAGGCAGGAGCATCATGTAGAGCACGGATGGGGAACCTTTGGCCCTCCAGCTGTTGTTGAACTACACATCCCAGCATGCTATGCAACAGTTTTAGCATGCCCAAATAGCAAAACTGTATCAAGGCATGCTGGTATGTGTAGTTCAACGACAGCTGGAGGACCGAAGGTTCCCCATCCCTGATGTAGAGCCCTAATCAGGCGAGAAAAATACACATGCACACCCTTCTGTACAAGAAGGAAGAGGTTTAGTGGGTAGAATGATCCTCAAATCAGGTGCGTCAGGGTGGTATCCCTGTGGAATTTGTGGGTTTAGGAGTAATACCGTTAGCAATGGTAAGTTCTTGCCACAACGTATATTTCTCCGGCAGGGTCCACAGGATATCAATGGGATTTCCCAAAGCAATTTTAGTGGTGGTGGACAGGAGAATATTTCGCCTGAATTCAGCGTCATGAGAGGCAAAAGTATGTAATATTGTCTAATGAATGTGTTAATGGAAGACCATGTGGCTGCCTTACATATCTGTTCTGCTGAAGCACCATTTTGTGCTGCCCATGAAGGACCCACCTTACGAGTAGAGTGAGCAGAGACATTATCCGGAACAGGGAGAACAGCTCGAGAATATGCTTCTGAAATAGTCATTAGAAGACATCCTGCCAGCGTCTGTTTAGTAGCAGGCCATCGTCTTGTGAAATCCGTAGGTAATGAGAGAATCTGTTTTTCTGATGGCACTGGTACAATCCATGTAGATCCTTAATGCCCAGACTACGTCCAACGACGCACCTCCCGCAGAAAGTCCCGATACCTGACAAGCCGGGACTACAATTTCTTCATTGAGGTGGAATTTAGATACCACCTTCGGAAGATACCCAGACCTAGGGGGTCATTCCGAGTTGATCGCTCACTAAAAGTTTTTAGCTGCCGCGCAAACGCTATGCCGCCACCTGCTGGGAGTGTACTTTAGCTTAGCAGAAGTGCGAACGGTTGTATCGCAGAGCACCTGCAAAAAAAAATTGTCGTTTCACAGTAGCTCAAAACCTAATCAGTGCTTGCGATAACTTCAAACTATTCAGTTCCGGATTTGATGTCACACACCCGCCCAGCGTTTGCCCAGCCACGCCTGCGTTTTTTCAAACACTCACTGAATACAGTCAGTTGCCACCCAGTAACGACCACTTCATGTCAATCATTCTGCGGCAACCAGTGTGACTGAAATGCATCGCTAGACCCTGTGAAAAACTACATTCGTTGTGCCCGTACGTCACGCGTGTGCATTGCGCCGCATACTCATGCACAGAATTGCAGGTTTTTTTGCATGATCGCTACGCTGCGAACAAATGCAGCTAGCGATCAACTCGGAATGACCACCCTAGTTCTGAGAACTGCTTTATCTGGATAAAAAAAATCAGAAAAGGAGAACGACAAGACAGCGCTCCTAAATATGACACTCTTCTTGCTGATGCCATAGTCGGTAGAAAGAGAACTTTAGCTGTCAACCATTTAAGATCCACTTTATTAAGTGGTTCAAATGGAGCAACTTGAAGGGCTATCGGGACTAAATTTAAGTCCCAAGGCACTGTAGGAGGAACAATGGGAGGTTGAAGGCACAGCATTCCCTTAAAAAAATTACGCACATCCTGTAAATTTGCAATTTTCTCTTGGAACCATACAGTCAGTGCTGGCACTTGTACTCTCAAGGAAGCCACCTTCAAACCTTTATCCATTCCCGCCTGAAGGAAATCTAAGACCCTAGAAATTTGGAAAGATTTCGGGTCCACCGTTTTCACTGCACCAATGAATATAGGCCTGCCATATTCGGTGATAAATGCGAGCTGAGGAGGGTTTCCTTGCTCTGAGCAATGTTTGAATTACCTGTTGTGAGAATCCTCGACTTCAGAATAGAGGTTTCAAGAGCCACGCCATCAACGATAGTCGATCCAGATGTCTGTGATAACATGGACCCCGCATTACTACATCTGGACGTTGAGGAAGCAGAAGTGAAGCATCCATCAACGTTCTCTGCAGATCTGTGTACCATTGCCTTCTGGGCCAAGCCGGAGCTATTAGAATCATGGCACTCTTTGCTGCTTTTATCTTCCTCACCACCCTTGGTAGCAGGATGATCGGAATAAACAGATAAGCCAGATGAAAATCCCATTTCGCTGACATAGCGTCCACAAAGATCACCCCGGTATCCTTTGTTCTTGATACGGGTACTTTGTTGTTCAGATGGGGCGCCATGAGATCTATCTCTGGCAAACCCCACTTGTCTACTAGAGTCTGAAAGACTTTCGGATGTATAGCCCATGCGCTTGCTTGAATGGCATGTCGACTGAGAGAGTCTGCTTCCCAGTTTAGAACTCTTGGAACGAATACTACGGATGGAGTTCTGCCCATTTTAGTATGTGGCTTACCTCCTTCATTGCTGTTTGACTGGGCATTCCTCCCTGATGGTTGAGGTACGCTACTGCCGTTACATTGTCCAAGTGGATCTGTACTGGTCTTCCTTGCCTTAATCAGTTCCCTGTATATGGTCAAATGTTCTAACAGATTTATTGGCAGGCAACTTTCTTCTGTGGTCCATTGTCCCTGGAACCAAAATCTTCCGGACACTGCTCCCCAGCCCTGGAGACTGGCATCTGTTGTCAGGATCTCCCAATCTGATATCCAAAATGGTATCCCCTTGTCTATATGGGATGTTTGTAGCCACCAGGATAATTACTTTTTTTTTTTTTTACCTTGTGTGAGAGTACCATAGTCTGTTTTTTTTATTGTCTGATGTTTTCCATTCGATCTGGCCAGAATCGGACACTGCAGAGGTCTTGAGTGGAATTGTGCATACTCCACCATGTCGAATGTTGACACCATCAAACCCATCAGTCGCAATGCTGTGTGGATTGATATTGTTTGACTGTGTAACAACTCCTCTGTCCTTGACTGTACCTTGGCTCTCTTGTCCTGAGGTAAAAATAAAAAATTCTGCAGACTTGAATCCAGTACAGCTCCCAAGTGAGTCATTTGGAACTAGAGACGATTTTGCCCAATTAATGAGCCATCCGTGCCTCTGAAGACATGTTATTGTCTTTTGTAGATGGTCCATGAGCATTTCCTGTGATTGTGCAAGAATGAACAGGTCGTCGAGGTATGGAAAAAGTCTTATCCCCTGCTTGGAAAGATAAGCTGCCATAACCACCATGATCTTAGTAAATACTCTGGGTGCCGTGGCTAACCCAAAAGGTAATGCCTGGAACTGAAAAAGCTGCTGCAGGATATCGAACCTGATATAGCGCTGATGGGACAGTACTATAGGAACGTGTAGGTAAGCATCCTGAATATCCATGGATACCATATAATCCCGTTTCCATGGCCAAAACTAAAAAACTATGGAGCGTAACATCTCCATGTGAAACAGTGTGACCCAAATATATTTGTTCAGCATTTTGAGATTGAGAATTGGTCCGAATGACCCATTTGGCTTCTGAACCAAAAACAGTTTGGAGTAAAACCCCTGTCCCCATTGTGCAGAGGGTACTGGAATGATTACTCCTGACTGAAGCAATTTCTGAACTGCTTCTTGCAAAGCTCTGCCCTTCGTCTCTACCCGAGATGGGCTGGTGCAGAAGGACCTTCGAGGAGGATGCTTCTTGAAAGGAAAAACATAACCTACAGATACCACTTCTTGCACCCAGGCATCTGTTGTAGACTGCTGCCATTTCTTTTTCATCCACTAGGGGTCACTGGAGTACTCTTGGGATATGGACGGCTTCCACCGGAAGAAGGCACTGAATAAATTAATTTTGAGACTACTCCTCCCCTCCATATCCTGCAGCACTTCAGTGTTTTTTTCTGTGCTCGACACAGTTAGAAGGCATAGTGGAGCTCGTCCACAAAGTATTGGAATTTTTTCTAAGTTTTTTTTTTTTCTTCAATTTCCACGTCCTTTCCCCCCTTCTAACAGGCGTGGGTCAGGGACAGTGGAAGCGGCTGAGTAGCCGTGAGTGTCGGACCTCTCTGTAAAGAGCTCCCTCACTCCACTTGCAGGCTGCCTGCAGGAAAGCTGGACGGAGCTTGGATGAAAGCCCCGTCATAGACTTTTGTCACGGTCCAGGTATGTTGGGTTGGGGCGGTCAGCGCTTGCTGCCGCTCCACTGTTGGGGATTGTTGGGTACTCACCGCTGCCCGGAGCGCGTGTACATGGGCCGCTTCACGGTCCATGCGGCGCGCTCTCACTCTCCGGCTCCCAGCATCCTAAGAGACCGCTGCTCCCTGCGCAGCAGCAGCGCTGCTTGGCTACACAGACACGCCGCTATGCTGTGTGTGGCGGGCGGGAGCACGTGTGCATAGGCCGCTCCACGGCTCTATGCAGCACGCTCTCTGCTTCCGCCATCCGCCCGCAGCAGCCGAGGAGTTCCGTTGTCCGGGGTCTACAGGACAGGCCGCTCACACGGCCCTTTGCAAAACTTCCACAGGCCCAGACCCGGTGCTGTACACGGAGGTCGTGGGAGTGGGGGGAGACTTTAACAGTATTTGGCAGTGTCAAGCTTTTAGGAAAGACTTGGTGCTTAGTATGTTTAATGTTCTCCTGTCTGTTCCAGGTTTCCTATTTTACATCTCGGCTAAGAGTGGTACTAGGGGAATTTTGGGGTCAGTTTTCGTATTGCTGGCAGGCACTGCACTTGCCTAGATATATACCAGGAACTTTGGTGTTATTACTGAGTCGTGCAGTCTGTCTGTGTGGAGTTTGTATTGTCTGTCTTCATAATGAGTAAGACACCAGCAAAATCTAAGAAACATTTGTCATGTCATGTCTGTAAGAGTGTGTTGCCTGATGGATCCACCACATGTACAGCATGTGTTGTTAATACAGCCATAAATACGATTTCCATTCCAGAAGTAAAGCCAGCATCTCAGGACCCTCCATGGGCTTTACTTGCAGATGTATTAGTTGGTTTACAATCAGAGCTGGCCGCCTCTCGTGAAGAAAGAGAGGCGGCAAGATCTGAGTTTAAGATGAGACCATTTGAGTTACCTGGGGAGTCTCAAACTGGTCATAAGTCCACCTTGAGTGGAAAAGGATAAGTTTCCTTTTCCTACTAATTTTCCTGTCTCTGGGATACTAGATCTCACTGAACAGGAGTATGAGGAGGGCGAAATAGAACAACAGTCAGAAGGTGACGACTTTGACAGCCCAGGTATTGACAATCTCATCAGAGCAGTTCGTCAGTCGCTGGAGTTTACGGAAACTGAGGAGCCACTGACGAATGATGAAGTAGTCTTTACTAAACGACAGAGATCTCCGATGTGTTCCCTATCTCGGAATCTCTTAATAAAATGTTACTGGAGTCACGGAAAAATCCGGACAAACGGTTTTCTATTCCTCGTAGATTTAAATCGAGTTACCCGTTTCCAGAGGCCATGACAGCTACATGGGAGAACCCACCATTGGTGGATTCATCCGTATCTAAACTTACGAGGAAGTTAACCATACCAGTACCAACTGCTACTACGCTTAAAGACCCTGCAGATCGTAAAATAGAGGCTATGCTAAGGTCCATGTATACAGCAACTGGAGTGCTGTTAAGACCTGGGTTGGTTGGCATTTGGGTTACTAAAGCTTTAATGGTATGGATAAAAGAGCTCAAATCGGCTCTGCAAGATGATCATCTTATACTTCTCGCGGATCAAATCTGGGAAGCTGCTGAATATCTATGTACAGCTTCTACTGACGTCTGTCAGCTTACTTCTCGCCTGTCCTCATCGCTAGTCACAGTACGACGAGCACTTTGGCTGCGTTCGTGGCAGGCGGAGACGGAGGTTAAAAAAGGTATAGAGGCATTGCCTTATGATGGCGAGAAACTTTTTGGTCCTGAATTGGACAAATGGATTTCTGAGGCTACTGGAGGGAAGTCTGTTTTTCTTCCATCGCCTACAACTATACCTAAACGGAAATATTCTGGTCCGGCGTTCAAATCCTTTAGAACTCAGCCCTTTCGTGGGCAGGGAGGAGCAGTCACGCCGGGCAGAAGAGGTCGGGGACGTAGTGCCCGACAATCCAATGCACGTCGTCAAGACACCAAGACCACTAACAAACCAGTGGCATGACGGGCTCCCAGCCCATCTCGGATCTCCAATTGTGGGAGCACGCCTTCAGAGCTTTCAGGGGGCGTGGCTGCAGACGTCCACAGATGGGTGGATCCGCAATTTAGTATTAGAGGGTTACAAAATAGAGTTCGATTATCTTCCGACAGGAAGATTTTTCACGACAGGACTGCCTGTGTCGGACGACAAGAAAGCAGTTCTGCAGGTTGCCATTCAGTCTCTGCTGAATGCTGCAGTGATAATTCCGGTCCCTGTGCAGGAACAGGGGCAGGGTTATTATTCCAGTCTGTTTCTGGTACCAAAACCAGATGGCTCAGTCAGGCCAATATTGAACCTAAAAGGTCTCAATCATTACGTCACTTACCACAGATTCAAGATGGAATCTCTCAGGTCAGTAATTGCAGGGTTAGAGCCACAGGAATTCATGATTGCACTAGATCTCAAGGATGCGTATTTGCACATTCCGATTTGGCCACCTCACCAGAGTTTCTTAAGGTTTGCGATAAGGCGAGACCATTACCAATTTCAGGCTCTACCGTTTGGCCTCTCATCAGCGCCTCGGGTATTCACCAAGGTAATGTCCGTGATGACAGCTCATCTCAGGTCCCTAGGGGTAATAATTGTTCCGTATTTAGACGATCTACTCATAAAGGCTCCGTCTCAACAATTGCTTCTCCAACATGCCTTACTAACGTACAATGTACTAGTTCAGCACGGTTGGATAGTCAGTTTAAAGAAATCACATCTAATTCCGTGTCAACGACTTCAATTCCTAGGGATGATTCTCGATACAGTAAAACAAAGGGTTTACCTGCCACAACAGAAAGTACAGGGCATTCGTCATCTGGTGCAATTAGTGCTCAAGCCACGCACAGTCTCAGTACATTTGTGCATTCGCCTTTTAGGCACAATGGTGGCGGCTTTCGAAGCACTTCAGTTCGGAAGATTTCACTCACGTCCGTTTCAACTGGAGGTGTTAGCACAGTGGTCGGGATCACATCTGCAGCTGCACCACAGGGTGAGGTTGTCACCACAAGTCAGGGTGTCTCTTCTCTGGTGGTTAAAAATACACAATCTATCTGCAGGGAGACGATTCGGCGTCGCGAATTGGATAATTCTGACAACAGACGCAAGTCTCAGAGGTTGGGGAGCTGTAGTTCAGAGTTATCGGCTCCAGGGCCTCTGGGCGGATCACGAAAGATCGCTATCCATAAATGTTCTGGAACTCAGGGCGATTTACAATGCTCTAAGACAAGCGGTGTACATGTTTCGTTTTCAGACTGTTCAGGTGCAGTCAGACAACGCGACGGCAGTCGCATACATAAACAAACAAGGAGGAACGAGAAGCCGCATGGCTATGCGGGAAGTAGCTCGGATCCTCAGATGGGCCGAATATCACCAGGTGATATTATCGGCAGTGTTCATTCCTGGAGTGGACAACTGGGAGGCAGATTTTCTCAGTCGTCGGGATTTTCATCCAGGAGAGTGGGCATTAAATCCAGAAGTATTTCAGATGTTGATCCAGAAGTGGGGTTACCCTCAGGTGGATCTAATGGCATCCCGCCACAATCATCAGGTGTCAAGATATGTGTCCAGAACAAGAGATCCAAGGGCAGTGGCGGTGGATGCTCTCACAGCCACGTGGCCATACAGCCTTGTGTATCTGTTTCCACCGTTTCCGCTGCTCCCGTTGGTGCTAAAACGGATCAAGAGAGGGTTCGTCACAGTCATTCTAATAGCGCCTCATTGGCCTCGGAGGGCTTGGTTCTCGGATCTCCTCGGGTTACTCGCAGACGATCCGTGGCCACTCCCACTACGTCCGGACCTGTTACAACAGGGTCCGTTCCTTTACCCCGATTTAGCGCGGCTGCGTTTGACGGGGTGGCTGTTGAAAAGGCCATCTTAAGGAAAGAGGGCATTCCTGAGTCTGTTATACCAACCATGGTACGAGCTAGGAAGCCGGTTACGGCAGCTCATTATTATAGAATTTGGCGTACTTATATAGGTTGGTGTGAAGCTCGGAAAGTTCCGACATCGTCTTTTAAATTATCCCGTCTTTTGTTATTTTTACAAATGGGGTTAGATGGAGGACTACGTCTTTCCACACTAAAGGTGCAGGTATCTGCGTTGTCAATTTATTTTCAAAGGAAATTGGCCTCGTTGCAGTCAATACATACGTTTCTACAGGGTGTAAAGAGGATACAGCCTCCTTTCATTCCACCTACAGCACCATGGGACTTGAATCTGGTTTTAGATTTCTTACAGTCCGATTACTTTGAACCCTTACAACAAGTGGATATTAAATTTCTCACTTGGAAAACGATTTTTCTTTTAGCCTTAGCTTCGGCTAAGCGTGTTTCAGATTTGGGTGCCTTGTCATGCAAGTCACCGTATTTAATTTTTCATGATGACAGAGCGGAACTTCGGACGAATCCCGTTTTTCTACCAAAGGTAGTGTCGTCTTTTCACATCAATCAACCAATAGTAGTTCCTGTGTTAACAGGAGATTCTGGAACGTTGGATGTGGTTCGCGCATTGCGCATCTATGTTTCCCGAACGTCTACTGTGCGTAAGACAGATACGTTGTTTGTTCTCTATGACGCAGCTAAGAGGGGTTGGCCAGCCTCTAAGCAGACCTTATCCAGATGGATCAAACTGACTATACGTCAGGCTTACCTTTATGCTAAGTTACAGCCACCTACTTCAGTAACAGCTCATTCCACACGTTCTGTGGGGACGTCATGGGCAGCGAGTCGTGGGGCTTCTACGACACAGCTTTGCCGTGCGGCTACTTGGTCGTCAGTGCACACGTTTGTGCGCTTTTACAAGTTTGATACGTTCGCGGCATCAGCATCTAGCTTTGGCCGTTTAGTGTTACAAGTGCCAAACAGCTCTCCCGCCACGGAGGAGACTTTGGTACATCCCAAGAGTACTCCAGTGACCCCTAGTGGATGAAAAAGAAAATAGGATTTTGGTACTTACCAGGTAAATCCTTTTCTTTGAATCCATAGGGGGCACTGGACGCCCACCCAGAGCAGTTTACCTGTTTTAGGAGTCCAGTGGTTCTTATGGTAACACACTTTCACGACTGGTTTAAATTTAACAAGGGTTAATCAGTTATGGTGTCAACTGTTTAGTTGTCTGTTACGTTGTGTCAACTTTATTGTTGTCTGTGAGACTATATGTAATTCTCCTTTTGTCAATCTCTCTATCGATCCTGTTCGGCTCAGTAAAAAACACTGAAGTGCTGCAGGATATGGAGGGGAGGAGTAGTCTCAAAATTAATTTATTCAGTGCCTTCTTCCGGTGGAAGCCGTCCATATCCCAAGAGTACTCCAGTGCCCCCTATGGATTCAAAGAAAAGGATTTACCTGGTAAGTACCAAAATCCTATTATCTGTGCAAACTGAAGAAGTCGGCCCCCTACCATGGGGTCCCCCAGGAGGATGCCCGCACCATCTGACTGATGGCTTATTCTCTGTTTTTGAGGCTGGCGTTCTGGTAGCCCTTTGCTTTTTTTCCTTACCAAATTTATTATATTAGGGCTGCTTAGGATCACTTTTTCAACTTGCTTTTCCTTGTGACCCAAAGGGCCGAAAATAGGGACCCCTACGTTTGGGGTTATATGTGGAAGGAAATTTTACCTTTTTGGAGTCTGCTTCTGACTCCAGAATATCTGTCAATTCTTTTACCAAACAGAATGCTTCCAGTAAAAGGCAAAGATTCCAGAACCACCTTAGATTCTGAATCCGCTTTCCATGTACGTAACCAAAGTGCTCTGCGAGCTGCTATTGTTGAAGCTGATGCCCTGGAGACAATAGTGCCCATATCTATTGCTGCAGCTTCCAAGAATATTGCAGCCTGTTTTATATGAGCTATATAGGATTCTTGCTCCCTTGAAGGTGCTGAAAGACCGTCTTCCAGTACCTCTATCCAGGCAGCAACTGCTTTTGCCAACCAAACTGAAGCCATGGCTGGCATTGTGACTGCCCCAGACAGAGAAAATATGTTTTTCAGAAAACCATCCACACTCCTGTCCGTGACATCATCCAATAACGTTGATGGCAAAGGCAATATAGATTTTCACACTAATCGAATGACATGCGTATCTTCTTTTGGAGCCATTTCCCATTTCTCTATCGTCCTAGTGGATGCTGGGGTTCCTGAAAGGACCATGGGGAATAGCGGCTCCGCAGGAGACAGGGCACAAAAGTAAAGCTTTCCGATCAGGTGGTGTGCACTGGCTCCTCCCCCTATGACCCTCCTCCAGACTCCAGTTAGATTTTTGTGCCCGGCCGAGAAGGGTGCAATCTAGGTGGCTCTCCTAAAGAGCTGCTTAGAAAAGTTTAGCTTAGGTTTTTTATTTTACAGTGAATCCTGCGGGCAACAGGATCACTGCAACGAGGGACTTAGGGGAGAAGAAGTGAACTCACCTGCGTGCAGGATGGATTGGCTTCTTGGCTACTGGACATCAGCTCCAGAGGGACGATCACAGGTACAGCCTGGATGGTCACCGGAGCCTTGCCGCCGGCCCCCTTGCAGATGCTGAAGTAAGAAGAGGTCCAGAATCGGCGGCAGAAGACTCTTCAGTCTTCTAAAGGTAGCGCACAGCACTGCAGCTGTGCGCCATTTTCCTCTCAGCACACTTCACAGTCACTGAGGGTGCAGGGCGCTGGGGGGGGGCGCCCTGGGAGGCAAGATGAAAACCTTTGTTGGCTTAAAAATACCTCACATATAGCCTCCGGAGGCTATATGGAGATATTTAACCCCTGCCAGAATCCACTAAAAAGCGGGAGACGAGCCCGCCGAAAAAGGGGCGGGGCCTATCTCCTCAGCACACAGCGCCATTTTCCTTACACCGCTCCGCTGGTCAGGACGGCTCCCAGGTCTCTCCCCTGCACTGCACTACAGAAACAGGGTAAAACAGAGAGGGGGGGCAAAAATAGTGGCAAAATTTATATTATAAAGCAGCTATACAGGGAGCACTTATAATAAGGCTATCCCTGTCACATATAGCGCTTTTGGTGTGTGCTGGCAGACTCTCCTTCTGTCTCCCCAAAGGGCTAGTTGGGTCCTGTCTTCCTTAAGAGCATTCCCTGTGTGTCTGCTGTGTGTCGGTACGTGTGTGTCGACATGTATGAGGACGATATTGGTGTGGAGGCGGAGCAATTGCCAAATATGGGGATGTCACCTCCTAGGGGGTCGACACCAGAATGGATGCCTTTATTTATGGAATTACGGGATAGTGTCAACACGCTTAAGCAGTCGTTTGACGACATGAGACGGCCGGACAATCAATTAGTGCCTGTCCAGGCGCCTCAAACACCGTCAGGGGCTGTAAAACGCCCTTTGCCTCAGTCGGTCGACCCAGACACAGGCACTGATTCCAGTGGCGACGGTGACGAATCAACCGTATTTTCCAGTAGGGCCACACGTTATATGATTTTGGCAATGAAGGAGGCGTTACATTTAGCTGATACTACAGGTACCACTAAACAGGGTATTATGTGGGGTGTGAAAAAACTACCTATAGTTTTTCCTGAATCAGAAGAATTAAATGACGTGTGTGATGAAGCGTGGGTTGCCCCCGATAAAAAGATGCTAATTTCAAAGAAGTTATTGGCTTTATACCCTTTCCCGCCAGAGGTTAGGGCGCGCTGGGAAACACCTCCTAGGGTGGACAAGGCGCTCACACGCTTATCTAAACAAGTGGCGTTACCCTCTCCTGAGACGGCCGCACTTAAAGATCCAGCAGATAGGAGGATGGAAAATATCCAAAAAAGTATATACACACATACAGGTGTTATACTACGACCAGCTATAGCGACAGCCTGGATGTGCAGTGCTGGAGTAGTTTGGTCAGAGTCCCTGATTGAAAATATTGATACCCTGGATAGGGACAATGTTTTACTGTCGTTAGAGCAAATAAAGGATGCATTTCTTTATATGCGTGATGCACAGAGGGATATCTGCACACTGGCATCACGGGTAAGTGCTATGTCCATTTCGGCCAGAAGAAGTTTATGGACGCGACAGTGGACAGGCGATGCGGACTCAAAACGGCATATGGAAGTTTTGCCGTATAAAGGGGAGGAGTTATTTGGAGTCGGTCTATCAGATTTGGTGGCCACGGCTACAGCCGGGAAATCCACCTTTTTACCTCAAGTCACTCCCCAACAGAAAAAGACACCGACTTTTCAACCGCAGCCCTTTCGTTCCTTTAAAAACAAGAGAGCAAAGGGCTATTCATATCTGCCACGAGGCAGAGGAAGGGGGAAGAGACAGCAACAGGCAGCTCCTTCCCAGGAACAGAAGCCCTCCCCGGCTTCTACAAAAGCCTCAGCATGACGCTGGGGCTTCTCAAGCGGACTCGGGGGCGGTGGGCGGTCGTCTCAAGAATTTCAGCGCGCAGTGGGCTCACTCGCGGGTAGATCCCTGGATCCTGCAGATAATATCTCAGGGGTACAGGTTGGAATTAGAGACAGATCCACCTCGCCGTTTCCTGAAGTCTGCTTTACCAACGGCCCCCTCCGAAAGGGAGACGGTCTTGGAAGCCTTTCACAAGCTGTAATCTCAGCAGGTGATAGTCAAGGTACCTCTTCTACAACAAGGGAAGGGGTATTATTCCACTCTATTTGTGGTACCGAAGCCGGATGGCTCGGTAAGGCCTATTCTAAATCTGAAGTCCTTGAACCTGTACATAAAGAGGTTCAAGTTCAAGATGGAAACACTCAGAGCAGTGATAGCGAACCTGGAAGAAGGGGACTTTATGGTATCCTTGGACATCAAGGATGCGTATCTCCACGTTCCAATTTACCCCTCACACCAGGGGTACCTCAGGTTCGTTGTACAAAACTGTCACTATCGGTTTCAGACGCTGCCGTTTGGTTTGTCCACGGCACCTCGGGTCTTTACAAAGGTAATGGCCGAGATGATGATTCTTCTTCGAAGAAAAGGCGTATTAATTATCCCATACTTGGACGATCTCCTAATAAGGGCAAGGTCCAGAGAACAGCTAGAGATGGGATTAGCACTGTCTCAAGAAGTGCTAAAACAGCACGGATGGATTCTGAATATTCCAAAATCCCAGTTAATGCCGACAACTCGTCTGCTGTTCCTAGGGATGATTCTGGACACGGTTCAGAAAAAGGTTTTTCTTCCGGAGGAAAAAGCCAAGGAGTTATCCGAGCTTGTCAGGAACCTCCTAAAACCAGGAAGGGTGTCTGTACATCAATGCACAAGAGTCCTGGGAAAAATGGTGGCTTCTTACGAAGCAATTCCATTCGGCAGATTCCACGCAAGAATTTTCCAAAGGGATCTGTTGGACAAATGGTCAGGGTCGCATCTTCAGATGCACCTGTGGATAACCCTGTCTCCAAGGACAAGGGTATCTCTTCTGTGGTGGTTGCAGAGTGCTCATCTATTGGAGGGCCGCAGATTCGGCATACAGGATTGGATCCTGGTGACCACGGACGCCAGCCTGAGAGGCTGGGGAGCAGTCACACAAGGAAGAAACTTCCAGGGAGTGTGGACGAGCCTGGAAACGTCTCTTCACATAAACATTCTGGAACTAAGAGCAATTTACAATGCTCTAAGTCAGGCAGAACCTCTGCTTCAGGGAAAACCGGTGTTGATCCAGTCGGACAACATCACGGCAGTCGCCCATGTGAACAGACAGGGCGGCACAAGAAGCAGGAGTGCAATGGCAGAAGCGGCAAGGATTCTTCGCTGGGCAGAGAATCATGTGATAGCACTGTCAGCAGTGTTCATCCCGGGAGTGGACAACTGGGAAGCAGATTTCCTCAGCAGGCACGACCTTCACCCGGGAGAGTGGGGACTTCATCCAGAAGTTTTCCACATGCAAGTAAACCGTTGGGAAAGACCAATGGTGGACATGATGGCGTCTCGCCTCAACAAAAAACTGGACAGGTATTGCGCCAGGTCAAGAGATTCGCAGGCAATAGCTGTGGACGCGCTGGTAACACCTTGGGTGTACCAGTCGGTGTATGTGTTTCCTCCTCTGCCTCTCATACCAAAAGTATTGAGAATTATACGGCAAAGAGGAGTAAGAACGATACTAGTGGCTCCGGATTGGCCAAGAAGGACTTGGTACCCGGAACTTCAAGAGATGGTCACGGACGATCCGTGGCCTCTACCTCTGAGAAGGGACCTGCTTCAGCAGGGCCCCTGTCTATTTCAAGACTTACCGCGGCTGCGTTTGGCGGCATGGCGGTTGAACGCCAGATCCTAAAGGGAAAAGGCATTCCGGAAGAAGTCATTCCTACCTTGATTAAAGCAAGGAAGGAAGTCACCGCGAAACATTATCACCGCATTTGGCGAAAATATGTTGCGTGGTGCGAGGATCGGAGTGCTCCGACGGAGGAATTTCAACTGGGTCGATTCCTACATTTCCTGCAATCAGGATTGTCTATGGGTCTCAAATTGGGATCTATTAAGGTTCAAATTTCGGCCCTGTCAATATTCTTCCAAAAAGAATTGGCCTCAGTTCCTGAGGTCCAGACTTTTGTTAAGGGAGTACTGCATATACAGCCCCCTGTGGTGCCTCCGGTGGCACCGTGGGATCTAAATATAGTTTTAGATTTCCTCAAATCCCATTGGTTTGAACCACTAAAAAATGTGGATTTGAAATATCTCACATGGAAAGTGACCATGCTACTAGCCCTGGCTTCAGCCAGGAGAGTGTCAGAACTGGCGGCTTTATCTTATAAAAGCCCATATCTAATTTTCCATTCGGATAGGGCAGAACTGCGGACGCGTCCGCATTTTCTCCCTAAGGTGGTATCAGCGTTTCACCTGAACCAGCCTATTGTAGTGCCTGCGGCTACAAGCGACTTGGAGGACTCCAAGTTGTTGGACGTTGTCAGAGTTTTAAAAATATACATTTCAAGGACAGCTGGAGTCAGAAAATCTGACTCGCTGTTTATACTGTATGCACCCAACAAGTTGGGTGCTCCTGCTTCTAAGCAGTCGATTGCTCGTTGGATTTGTAGCACAATTCAACTTGCACATTCTGTGGCAGGCCTGCCACAGCCTAAATCTGTTAAGGCCCATTCCACAAGGAAGGTGGGCTCATCTTGGGCGGCTGCCCGAGGGGTCTCGGCATTACAACTTTGCCGAGCAGCTACGTGGTCGGGGGAGAACACGTTTGTAAAATTCTACAAATTTGATACCCTGGCAAAAGAGGACCTGGAGTTCTCTCATTCGGTGCTGCAGAGTCATCCGCACTCTCCCGCCCGTTTGGGAGCTTTGGTATAATCCCCATGGTCCTTTCAGGAACCCCAGCATCCACTAGGACAATAGAGAAAATAAGAATTTACTTACCGATAATTCTATTTCTCGGAGTCCGTAGTGGATGCTGGGCGCCCATCCCAAGTGCGGATTATTCTGCAATACTTGTACATAGTTATTGTTACAAAAATCGGGTTATTGTTGTAGGAAGCCGTCTTTCAGAGGCTCCTTTGTTATCATACTGTTAACTGGGTTTAGATCACAAGTTGTACGGTGTGATTGGTGTGGCTGGTATGAGTCTTACCCGGGATTCAAAATTCCTCCCTTATTGTGTACGCTCGTCCGGGCACAGTACCTAACTGGAGTCTGGAGGAGGGTCATAGGGGGAGGAGCCAGTGCACACCACCTGATCGGAAAGCTTTACTTTTGTGCCCTGTCTCCTGCGGAGCCGCTATTCCCCATGGTCCTTTCAGGAACCCCAGCATCCACTACGGACTCCGAGAAATAGAATTATCGGTAAGTAAATTCTTATTTTTAAACAGTCCCCAGGTGGAAAGGATAATCAGAATCCCATTTTTTGTGAATTCTTTATTTTTTACTGGGTGTAGCGCAAGCCTCTTCCATTATTTTCGTTCGCTGGTCTGACCCTGTAAACTCAGTCTTACCTGCTTTCGGACGTTAAAATACAAGGGCCTTGGTTTTTAACACAGGCTCTGCTGAATACTCTAAGGATAGAAAGGCCTTTATTGCTCTAATTAACTCAGCTATAGACGCTGAGCTGAGACCTACTTGTTCTTCGTATGCCGAAGTAGAGTATATAGAGCTTTCATCGTCCAGTGAATCATCCTGTGTAGCCTGTGAAGTTGACGGTTTACTTACACTTGGTTTATCAGCTTGTCTCTTAGGAGAAGCTGGTGAGGGAATATATATACCATAAGTATGGAGCTGCATATATAGGTTATTAGTGTACCCCATCCCTGGCATCAAAGCTGTAGGAATTGCCAGTTCAGCTATACTGGAGAAGGTCTGTGCAAACATCGCCCAAGGTGGAGCTATCTGTACCGAACGTTGAACAGGAATCTGCCGTGTAATCTGCTGAAACACAAAATTTGCACATAAACCATTCTGTACCAGTTCCTGAGAGGATAATATAGTTTTGCAAGACAAACATGATATGAGTGTTGGTGTTACTGTGAGTGTACCCTTGTCACCTTTGCCGCTCTTAGACATGATAAATAATCAGCACTTTCACAATGTACTACGCAATTTGTGACTGTAATCACTTTAACCTTCTAAAGTGATATCAATCTTACTCTACCTATTCACCAGCATTGAGGACCAGAAGAAACAACTGACAAACATATCTTAAAGTCAGCAGTCACACTAGCAGTCACTCGCATGTTATATATTAGTCATATGAGCACATAATCAACTACAAACACATTTTAAAGTATGTAAGAGTACATATTACTGAATTCTGTTTTATACAGATCTTAAAGTATTCAGACGCAATGCGAAGAAAACCGCAGTAACGTACACAGACTAATATGCAAAAGGCACTTAAATTTAACTATTCATACTGACAAAGTAAATAGAAATTTCTCTTACGTCCTAGAGGATGCTGGGGACTCCGTAAGGACCATGGGTTATAGACGGGCTCCGCAGGAGACATGGGCACTCTAAAGAACTTTTAGTATGGGTGTGCACTGGCTCATCTCTCTATGCCCCTCCTCCAGACCTCAGTTAGATTCTGTGCCCAGAGGTGAATGGGTGCACTACGGGGAGCTCTACTGAGTTTCTCTGATAAAACAATTTTGTTAGGTTTTTCATTTTCAGGGAGCACTGCTGGCAACAGGCTCCCTGCATCGTGGGACTGAGGAGAGAGAAGCAGACCTACTTAGATGATAGGCTCTGTTTCTTAGGCTACTGGACACCATTAGCTCCAGAGTTTTCGGAACGCAGATCTCCCCCTGCCGTTCGTCTCAGAGCCGTGCCGCCGTCCTCCTCACAGAGCCGGAAGATAGAAGCCGGGCGAGTATAAGAAGAAAGAAGACTTCTAAGGTGGTAGAAGACTTCAGATCTTCACTGAGGTAAGCGCGCAGCGGTAACGCTGTGCGCCAGTGCTCCCACACGTTACACACACTGACAGGCACTGATGGTTGCAGGGGGGGCACCCTGGGCAGCAATATAAACTTCTGTTTTGGCATTTTTCACATATGGGCTGTGGAGTCAGTAGATATGTACATACCATTCCCGCCCCCCCCCCCCCCATTAATTGTAATTTTGAGCGGGACCGAAGCCCGCCACTAAAGGGGGCAGAGCTTGGTCTCACAGCACTAACCAGCGCCATTTTCTCCAGAGTGATCTGAAGAGAAGCTGGCTCCCAGGACTCTCCTCTGCAGATTGGTGACACAGGGCTGAAAGAGAGGGGGGGGGGGGGGCACATTTAGGTGCAGTGAGTGTATTACACTGTTAATATATATAAAAGCGCTGTATCTGGGAATCGTTTCCAGTGTCAATTGGCGCTGGGTGTGTGCTGGCATACTCTCTCTGTTTCTCCAAAGGGCCTTGTTGGGGAATTGTCCCCTTATAGAGATATCCCTGTGTGTGTGGACAGGTGTCGGTACGCGTGTGTCGGCATGTCTGAAGCGGAAGGCTCATCCAAGGAGGAGGTGGAGCAGATGATTGTGGTGTCTCCGTCGGCAACGCCGACTCATGATTGGTATGATATGTGGAATATTTTAAATGCTAATGTGACCTTATTACATAAGAGAATGGACAAAGCTGAGTCCAGGGAAACAGCAGGGAGTCAATCCGCGGATTTGACTGGGTCACAGGCCCGTCGGGGTCTCAAAAGCGTCCCCTATCACAAATAGCAGGCACGGATTCTGACTCCAGTGTCGACTATGATGAGGCAAGGTTACACCCTAAGGTGGCCAAAAGTATTAATTATATGATTATGGCAATAAAAGATGTTTTGCATATCACGGATGACCCCTCTTTCCCTGACACGAGGGTACACATGTTTAAGGGAAAGAAACCTGAGGTAACGAATTATTTGAAAAAGCTTGGGAAACTCCAGACAAAAAACTGCAGATTCCCAAGAGGATTCTTATGGCGTATCCTTTCCCTGCAAAGGACAGGATACGGTGGGAATCCTCGCCCAGGGTGGACAAGGCGTTAATGCGTCTATCCAAGAAGGTGGTGCTACCGTCTCCAGACACCGCGGCCCTTAAGGATCCTGCGGATTGTAGACCGGAAACTACCTTAAAGTCTATTTATGCACACACGGGTGTTTTACTCAGACCGGCAATAGCATCGGCATGGGTTTGTAGCGCGGTTGCAGCATGGACAGATACCTTGTTGGCTGACATGGATACCCTGGACAAGGATACCATTGTACTGACTTTAGGTCACATTAAAAATGCAGTCTTATATATGAGAGACGCCCAAAGAGACGTGGGGCTGCTTGGGTCCAGAGCCAACGCCGTAGCAGTTTAGGCAAGACGAGCTCTGTGGACCCGCCAATGGTCAGGTGATGCCGACTCAAAGAAGCATATGGAGGTTTTACCTTACAAGGGTGAAGTTTTGTTTGGGGATGGTCTCGCAGACCTGGTTTCCACAGTTACCGTGGGTAAATCTACATTTTTGCCTTTTGCTCCCCCACAGCAAAAGAAAACACCACAATATCAGATGCAGTCTTCGGTCGCATAAGTCCAGAAGAGGTCGGGGCTCCTCTTTCCTCGCCAGAGGTAAGCGTAGAGGTAAGAGAACACCTGCTTCAGCTAGTTCCCAGGAGCAGTAGTCCTTCCCGGCTTCTGCTAAAACCACCACATGACGCTGGGGCTCCACGGAGGGAGTCCGCACCAGTGGGGGCACGTCTTCGACTCTTCAACCAGGTCTGGGTTCTATCAGACCTGGATTCTTGGGCGTTGGAAATTGTATCCCAAGGTTACAAACTGGAGTTCGAAGAGGTGCCCCCTTGCCGATTTTTCAAGTCGGCCTTGCCAACCTCTTCCCCGGAGAGGGAAGTGGTATTAGTTGCAATTCAAAAGCTGTGTCAACAGCAAGTGATTGTCAAGGTCCCCCTAGGCCAACAAGAAAAAGGGTAATATTCAACACTGTTTGTGGTCCCGAAACCGGATGGTTCGGTCAGACCTATTTTGAATCTAAAATCCCTGAACCTATACTTGAAAAAGTTCAAATTCAAGATGGAATCACTCCGGGCTGTGATATCCAGTCTGGAAGCAGGGGATTTTATGGTGTCGCTGGACGTGAAAGATGCATACCTTCACGTCCCCATATTTCCTCTTCATCAGGAATACCTGCGTTTCCCGGTACAAGACTGTCATTACCAGTTTCAGACGTTGCCGTTTGGCCTTTCCACGGCCCCGAGAATTTTCACCAAAGTAATGGCGGAAATGATGGTGCTCCTGCGCAAGCAGGGAGTCGCAATTATCCCGTACTTGGACGATCTCCTGATAAAGGCGAGATCAAGAGATCAATTGCTGAAATGCATGTCGCTCTCCCTGAGAGTGTTACATCAACACGGTTGGATTCTCAATCTGCCAAAGTCACAGTTGATTCCAACGACTCAAATATCTTAACTAGGCATGATCCTAGACACGGAACAGAATAGGGTTTTTCTACCAATAGAAAAAGCCCAGGACCTCCAGAACATGGTCAGGGACCTGCTAAAACGAAAAAGAGTGTCTGTTCATCAATGCACTTGAGTTCTGGGAAAAATGGTGGCAGCTTACGAGGCCATCCCCTTCGGTAGGTTCCATGCGAGGACGTTTCAGTGGGACCTTCTGGACAAATGGTCGGGGTCCCACCTACACCTACATCAAAAGATAAGCCTGTCTCCAAGGGCCAGGGTGTCTCTCCTGCAGCCACCACAGTCGGTCTATGTGTTCCCTCCTCTACGGCTGTTGAACACCGAATCCTAGCTGAGAGAGGTATTCCGGAGGAAGTTATTCCTACTCTGATAAAGGCTAGGAAGGAAGTAACGGCAAAACATCACCATATCTGGGGGAAGTATGTATCTTGGTGTGAAACCAAACATGCGCCTACGGAAGATTTCCATCTGGGCCGTTTTCTCCACTTCCTACAGACAAGAGTGGATATGGGCCTGAAATTAGGCTCCATTAAGGTACAGATTTCGGCCCTATCTATATTTTTTCAGAAGGAATTGGCTTCACTCCCAGAATTCCAAACTTTTGTAAAGGGAGTGCTGCACATCCAGCCTCCTTTTGTGCCTCCTGTGGCACCATGGGACCTTAACGTGGTGTTGCAGTTCCTTAAATCACACTGGTTTGAACCTCTTCAAACGGTGGAATTAAAAATTTTCACTTGGAAAGTGGTCATGTTGCTGGCCTTAGCATCTGCAAGGCGGGTGTCAGAGGTGGAGGCCTTGTCTCAAAAGAGCCCCTACTTGATTTTTCATGTGGATAGAGCAGAGTTGAGGACTCGTCCTCAATTTTTGCTTAAGGTGGTTTCTTCTTTTCATATGAACCAACCTATTGTGGTGCCTGTAGATACGGGGGACTTGAAGGACTCCAAGTCCCTGGATGTAGTCAGGGCCTTAAAAATTTACGTAGCGAGGACGGCTAGGGTTAGGAAAACAGAGGCTCTGTTTGTCCTGTATGCAGCCAACAAGGTTGGCGAGCCTGCTGCTAAGCAGAATATTGCTCGCTGGATCTGTAACACGATCCAGCAGACTCATTCTACGGCTGGATTGCTGGTACCAAATTCAGTAAAGGCCCATTCCACTAGGAAAGTGGGCTCTTCTTGGGCGGCTGCCTGAGGCGTCTTGGCATTACAGTTGTGCCGAGCAGCTACTTGGTCGGGTTCAAACACTTTTGCAAAATTCTACAAGTTTGATACCCTGGCTGAGGAGGACTTCGCGTTTGCTCAATCGGTGCTGCAGAGTCATCTGCACTCTCCCACCCGGTTTGGAGCTTTGGTATAAACACCATGGTCCTTACGGAGTCCCCAGCATCCTCTAGGACGTAATAGAAAATAAGATTTTAAACCTACCGGTAAATCTTTTTATCCTGGTCCCAGTGCGGACTAAATCCGCAAGACTTGTATATAGTTGTTGCTTACATAAGGGTTATGTTACAGTTAAGATCGGTCGTTGACTGATACTGTTTTTTGTTCATACTGTTAGCTGGTTGTGTATATTCCAGGTTATACAGTGTGTTTGGTGTGGGCTGGTATGAATCTTGCCCTTGGATTAACAAAATCCTTTCCTCATATTGTCCATCTCCTCTGGGCACAGTTTCTCTAACTGAGGTCTGGAGGAGGGGCATAGAGGGAGGAGCAAGTGCACACCCATACTAAACGTTCTTTAGAGTGCCCATGTCTCCTGCGGAGCCCGTCTATACCCCATGGTCCTTACGGAGTCCCCAGCATCCTCTATGGACTAGGAGAAAAAGATTTACCGGTAGGTTTAAAATCTTATTTTAATGCTGTATAACCCGTACTCAGTAGAGTGCGGGTCAGAGAGACTTGCCTCACTTCCAAGATCGATCAATACATTAGCGAATGCTGAGTGGATCTAGAGGCTACTAGTATACACTGCCACTATGGGAAATCTTAAGTGGACACAGAAGCACTTTGCATACAGACGCCTGTACTGCGACCGGGTCTCCTCGCGGTAGCTCTTTGTGAACACAGATGCAGCGGCCTATGCGGCAACTGAGACCCCTCGTGGTAGCGTCTAAGACGGAAGTGAGGCAACAGTTCATGGTAGGAGACTCGCGGAAACTGGTCATGAACTGGGGGGGAGAGCATCTAACTCCCCACCGCTGACATCAACCCTAGGGATCGCAGCCTCATATTAATCCTGGTGCCTTCTAATCCCAAGGCCTAGCGTTGGAGCACCCGTGGTGGTGGCGCGTCAGCTACTGTTTGGTATTCTCCTCCCAGTACAGTGCAACTGTGTTCGTATTCCGCGACTACGTGGAACCGATGCCTTACCTTCTCCCCGTGCTCCGGCCACAGCCTAGTAACGTCTGCTGTACCTGCTAGTATATCCAACACAGATGCCCGTTGAGACAGCACTGTGCACATGGGTAATCGTTGCGACCCGGCGTAGAGTTGTTGGAGCAACTCTTTACAATATGCATATAAGTCGCTGTAAAGAAAGATCGCTCAAAAACAGTAATACTATAAAATAAGAAAGCTTAGGGCTGCCAAGAACAGCAGCCCACTGACCGTGGTCCGGCTCCTACCGCACAAAACAAAAAACTGATTTGCCTGAGCCAGTGGACGTTGGATATATGGATGGGCCCGTTGCATCCTGGGAGGACTGAAACCTTGTGATCGTTTGTTACTCCATCATATCCCATTGTTATCCTGTGGATAATCTGTGGACCCTGCCGGAGAAATAGAGACCACTCTAAACTCTATTTACATTGCTGCAGGTGTAGCACAAAGGCCGTTCATTGCATGTTGCTGGATGATGCATGCAATGCATTCCTGGGATAGTCAAATAAAGGAAGTCTCTCGGGTGATATGACCGTAGTCGATACAGTTGCTTTCATGATTCACATTCAGGACACGGTAAGAGTCCTTTGTGAGTCCCTAAAAGAGATTGGCACTATTAATGCTAGAACCATGGCTATGTCTGTGTCTGTGCGCAGAGCCATATGGTTACGTCAGTGGATTGCTGATACTGACTCAAAACTTAATGTGGAATCTCTTCCCTTCACAGGTGAATTGCTCTTTGGAGTGTCTACTCGGTCCTTTCGGTCCACAAGATTTTGATCCAGAGCCAGAGGAGCCTCCAACGCACGAGAGGCTCCAGAGGAAAACCTAGAAAACCAGCAGTTGCTGGGTGTCAGGACCAGAACACCAGTTCTGCTTCTGCAAAAATTTCAGCATGATGGTGCCCACCCACCCCAGAGAGATCTCATGGTGGGAGCTCGGTTGCGCCACTTCAGCAACATCTGGGACTGTTCTTGCCAAGATGCTTGGGTAAGGGACCTTATCTCTCAGGGCTACAAGCTGGAGTTCGACGGTACTCCTCCCCAATTATTTTTCATATCTGGCTTACCAGTTTTGGGAAGTTTGCGTGGCACTCTGCTACTGGCCAGAGACAAGTTGGTCCAGTTCCAGGTCATTGTTCCAGTGCCACTACTGCAACAAGGACAGGGTTACTACTCCAGTCTGTTTGTAGTACCAAAACCAGACGGGTCTGTGAGACCCATTCTGAATCTGAAGTCCTTGAATTCTTACCTGAAGGAATTAAAATTCAAGACGGAATGTTTGAGCGCGGTCATCGCAGGCCTGGACCCATCGAAATTCCTAGTATCTATGGATATCAAGGACGTTTACCTACATATCCCGATTTGGCCTCATCAGGCCTATCTGAGGTTTGCCCTGCTGAACGATCACTACCAATTTCAGGCGTTACCCTCTGGCCTGTCTACAGCTCTGAGGGTGTTCACAAAGGTGATAGCGGAAATGATGTTTCAGCTCAGGGTCCAGAGCGTCAATGTGATTCCATTCCTGGACGATCTACTGATAAAAGCGAGCTCCAGGGAGCTTCTATTGCTCCTTATAGATTGTACTATCCAACTTCTGTCTTACCACGGGTGGATCCTCAATCTACAGAATTCCGACCTGGAACCGTCTCAGCGGCTCCTGTTTCTGGGCATGCTACTGGATACTGTAGCACAGAAATTGTTCCTCCCCGAGGACAATCCTGCATAGGAGACCACAAATAGGTTGAACTCGATGGACAATTGTCTTTTTTCAACCTTAGATACTATGTTACTATGACAAAGCAAGAACACTCCAGGAAATGGTTCGCATGGTACTCAGACCTGCTTGAGTCTCCGTCCATCTTTGCATAATATTACTGGATAAGATGGTGGCCTCCCATGAGGCGATACAGTTCTGAAGGTTCCACGCCAGACCCTTCCAATTGGACATCCTTAACAAATGGTCCGGTTCCTATAGTCAGATGCACCGGATGATTCAGCTGTCACCCCAGACCAGTATTTCACTCCTGTGGTGGCTATAGTCGTCCAACCTCCTGAAATGCAGAAATTTTGGGATTCAGGATTGGATCCTCCTCACGACAGATGCGAGTCTACAAGGATGGGGAGCTGTCACCCAAGGAGCGCAGTTCCAGTGCATGTGGTCTGCCCAGGAGGCCCTTCTTTGAATCAACATTTTGTAACTTCGGGGTATCCACAATTCTCTGCTTCAGGCGTCTCCTCTACTAAGAGATAGGGCAATTCATGTGTAGTCGGACAACGCCAAGACTGTGGCATACATCAATCGACAATGAGGGACAAAAAGCAGGGCCTGCATGCAAGAAGTGCCAAGAATACTCCCCTGGGCAGAAAAACATGCAAGAGCGCTGTCCGCACTGTTAATTCTGTGGTTGGACAACTGGGAGGTGGACTTCCTAAGTCGCCACGACCTCCACCTGGGGGAGTGGGGACTACACCTTCAGGTATTCCAAATTATCATCGACAGGCGGGATCAACATTGATGTCCTCTCGTCTCAACAAGAAGCTTCGCTGCTATTGCTCACGAACCAGGGACCCTCAGGCAAGCACAGTGGATGCGCTGACTTCGCCTCGGCCTTACAGGCTGGTCTACCTGTTTCCTCCGATTCCTCTGATCCCAAGGGTGCTTAAGCAGATCAGACATCAAAGAGTGGAAGCAATCCTGATTGGCCTCGAAGAGTGTGGTAGGTGGCTTTCCTGGACATGTCCGTACAGAACCCTTGGCATCTACCACTAAGAAGGGATATTCTTCAACAAGGACCGTTTGTCTACCAGGACTTACGGCGTCTTCGACCGACGGCAAGGAAGTTGAGCAGAACATCCTAGCTCACAAAGTGCTCTCCAAAAAGGTCAACCTGTGACGTCAAAACACTATCATCATATCTGGCGAAGATATGTCTCTTGGTGCGAGGAACGGACATATCCTTCTGCGGAATTCACTTAGGAAGGTCCCTGCATTTCCTGCAGGCTGGAGTGGATTACGTCTGATCCATTAAGGTTCAGATTTCATCTTTCCATCTTCTTCCAGAAGAAGTTGGCTCTCTTGTCTGAAGTTCAGACCTTATTGCGAGCGGAGCTTCATTTACAACATACTTTTGTGCTGCCTACGGCACCTTGGTATCTGGATGTTATGTTACGCTTTCTACAGTCCTCCTGGTTTGAACCTCTGACGACAGTAGAGGATAACTACCTCATGTGTAAAACAGTGATGTTCCTGGCCCTGGCTTCTTCTAGGCATGTCTCATAATTGGTGGCCTGGTCGTGCAAAAGTCCGTACTTAGTCTTTTACAAAAATAGATCGGAGCTCAGGACTCGACAGCAGTTCCTGACGAAGGTGGTCTCCACGTTGCACTTGAATCAACCTATTGTGATTCCATCCAGTTATGACACTGCTTCTATTCCTTAGACATTGGATGCTGTCCAAGCCTTGCAGATCTATCTCAAGAGGACGGCTCGGATCAGGACGACGAATTCCTTGTTCGTGCTGTATGATGCATGAAAAAAGGGTTGCTCTGCTTCAAAGCAGTCCATTGCTTGTTGGATTAAGCTTACTATCCAAAAGGCTTATGCATCAGCAGCCTTACCGGTTCCACAGTCTCTGAAGGCCCACTCTACTAGATCGGTGGGCTCTTCCTGGGCGGCTGCCCGTGGAGTGTCTGCCCTACAACTGTGGCGAGCTGCTACCTGGTCGAGGACTAATACCTTTGTGAAGTTTTACAAATTTAATAAACCTGATCAAAGAGGTTACCCAGTTTGGGTAGGCGGTGCTGCAATTGTCTCCGCACGTTCCTGCCCATTCTTGAAGCTTTGGGACATCCGCAGCGTAATAATTCTGTCCCCAATATGCTTTATGGATGCTAGAGAAAATAGGATTTTAATATACCTACAGGTAAATCCTTTTCTCCTACTCCATAAGGGATATTGTGCGACCGCCTCTGTGTGGTGACTTTCTGCAGGTTCTCTGTTACGTGTTCCTGTTCAGCTGTTGCTGTTAATGTTGCCAGACTTTTCTGGCTGAGCTTATGTTAATGTTACCAGACTTTGCTTGCTTAGTTTTGTATTGGTGAGCTGGTGTTTATATCTCACCACACATGATGTTGTTATGTTCCTTCTCTCAAGTATGCCATTCTCCTTCAGGAACTGTTTTACCTGTAACTGAGCTGTATGAGGAGGCATAGAGTGGAGGAACCAGCACACCCAATGGAAGAATTTTAAAGTGCACTTGCTCCTTTGGACCCGTTTATACCCCATCATACTAATTCTGTCCACAATATCCCTTATGGACTACGAGAAAAGGATTTACCTGTAGTTATATAAAAATCATATTTTATTTTTTTTTGTTAAATCATTGACCGGCCAATCCCGAGATCCCTGGACTAAGAATTTTTCAATCCCAATTCCCAGGATTGAAAAAATGCACCGAGATTGGCCTTCCTAGAATTTACTAAAAGAGTTATGAGTGATTCATATTGTCCACTTGCAGAACGAAGACGTTTGAGTTTTAATAGTCTCTTATACAGGTTGAGTATCCCATATCCAAAATGCTTGGGACCAGAAGTATTTTGGATATCGGATTTTTCCATATTTTGGAATAATTGCATACCATAATGATATATCATGGCGATAGGACCCAAGTCTAACCACAGAATGCACTTATGTTTCATATACACCTTGGCCCTCATTCCGAGTTGATCGGTCGCAAGGCGATTTTAGCAGAGTTACACACGCTAAGCCTACGCCTACTGGGAGTGTATCTTAGCTTCTTAAATTTGCGACCGATGTATTCGCAATATTGCGATTACAAACTACTTAGCAGTTTCTGAGTAACTTCAACCTTACTCTGCCAGTGCGATCAGTTCAGTGCTTGTCGTTCCTGGTTTGACGTCACAAACACACCCAGCGTTCGCCCAGACACTCCCCCGTTTCTTCGGCCACTCCTGCGTTTTTTCCGGAAACGGTAGCGTTTTCATCCACACGCCCATAAAACGCAGTGTTTCCGCCCAGTAACACCCATTTCCTGTCAATCACACTACGATCGCCGGAGCGATGAAAAAGCCAAGAGTAAAAATACTATCTTCATTGTTAAATTACTTGGCGCAGTCGCAGTGCGAATATTGCGCATGCGTACTAAGCGGATTTTCATTGCGATGCGATGAAAAAGAACGAGCGAACTACTCGGAATGAGGGCCCTTATACACACTGAAGGTCATTTTAGCCAATATTTTTAATAACTTTGTGCATTAAACAAAGATTGTGTACAGTGAGCCATCATAAAACAAAGGTTTCACTATCTCAGTCCTACTCATATAATTCTGTATTTCGGAATATTTGGATATGGGATACTCAACCTGTACAGATTTAGAGATTTATGCTGAACCCATCACTTAGGGTATTTGGACACAGCAGCAATTTGTTAATGCATTGGATCCCCATGTCGACCATTGTTTTCAATGTTACCAGCATGAACCTTACACTGGTTGCATCCTGACTGTTTGACAGGCAAGGAAATCATCTTCCGCCTATGAAGACCCTGGCTTGTGCACTCACAGGAAACTGAGTTGACATGCCACCATTTCCATGAATGGAGGATGGCACCACCCTATCCCAGCCTCAAAACCTAGGCCCTCATTCCGAGTTGTTCGCTCGCAAGCTGCTTTTAGCAGCATTGCACACGCTAAGCCGCCGCCTACTGGGAGTGAATCTTAGCTTCTTATAATTGCGAATGAAAGATTCTCAAAATTGCGATTACACACCTCTTAGCAGTCTCAGAGTAGCTCCAGACTTACTCGGCATATGCGATCAGTTCAGTGCTTGTCATTCCTGGTTTGACGTCATAAACACACCCAGCGTTCGCCCAGACACTTCTCCGTTTCTCCAGCCACTCCCGCGTTTTTCCCAGAAACGGTAGCATTTTTTCCCACACGCCCGTAAAACAGCCTGTTTCCGCCCAGAAACACCCACTTCCTGTCAATCAAACTCCGATCGCCTGAACGAAGAAAAAGCCGTGAGTAAAATACCTAACTGCATAGCAAATTTACTTGGCGCAGTCGCAGTGCGAACATTGCGCATGTGCACTAAGCGGAAAATCGCTGCGATGCGAAAAAATTTAACGAGCGAACAACTTGGAATGACCACCTTAATCATCATTTTAGTCATGCTACAGTTTTTTCTCACTTCGAGTAGTCACGAAATCTGTTTCTGCACATGTGCAGAATGTCTTAAGTGAAAGCTCTCCACAAAGGAAAATGTTGTTTAACTATTGAGTTTAGGTTTTTTAACTATTGAGTTTGAGGCAGAAGGATATAATCATGTTGCACTCAATATACAAATCAGCATACAAATAAAAAAAAAATTCTTATACAAAAAATAACTCCCGTGAGTTGAAAATATATAAAAAATGAATAGATACCAACACTTAATAACAAACTGCAGTAACAAAACAGTTAATTGCTGAATATTAAAACTTTCCTAAATAGCTGCAATTAATTTGTAATTAATATCCAGAAATCAACTGTAATGGTGCATCCACACCCATCGATGTGTGGCCGACGATCAAAATTTAACCACACTAATTACAATAAATTTATTAAAGAAAGACCATTTCACAAACTAAAAACAAGAATACGTCTTTACACCTAGCCAGTCTAGAGTCACATCTATGATAATTTGATCATGGAATTTTGACTGGCTGCAATAGCCCAGTGGATGAGCTGGTATCCGGATTCCAGGTCGACAACAAAAAGGTCGACACACCTTAGGTCGCCGCCAATTGGTCGACACACCTTAGTTTGACATGGACAAAAGGTCGACAGGAACAAAGTCTACATGGAAAAAGGTCGACATGAGTTTTTCACAATTTTTTTTCTTTTTTGTAACCTTTTCATACTTAACGATCCACGTGGACTACGCTTGGAACGGTAATCTGTGCCGAGCGAAGCGAAGGCACCATGCCCGAAACATGGCGAGAGAAGCGGTGCACTAATTCGGGTTCCCGGTCACTCTACGAAGGAAACGACACCAAAAAAACTCATGTCGACCTTTTTCCATGTCGACCTTGTTCCTGTCAACCTTTTGCCCATGTCGACCTAAGGTGTGTCGACCAATTGGCATCGACCTAAGGTGTGTCGACCTTTTTGTTGTCGACCTGGAGTCCCAGACCTGATGAGCTACCACTGGCAGAATTACAGTTGGACAAGGTATTGCTCATAGAAATGGAACACAGAGTGTCTTTACGCCTCACCAGAACTGTATTCTCCATTTTCTGATGCGATGACAGCGATCTTGTGGGCTCTGCTTATGTGTGCATCATCAGCATGTTCGGGTGTTCATGAAATTCAGCTATGCTCCTGTAGTGTTCACTCTAGGCTGTTTTAGCAGGGCGCCGCGCCCTGCCCGTTTTTTAACAGGCAAAACCCGCCCTGCCCCTTTTGCGGCGTCCTGCTAGAACAGCCGCCCGCTCCCTGCCCTCCCGGCGTGTATAGATGCCGTGCGCATGCTCGCGGCATCCATTCACGCATTGGGAGAGGGCTGGGGGAAGCCCAGCACCGACGGAGGTGCTGGGCACGCCCCCAACAGTGACGTCGCCGGCCACAGACGCTCTCTATAGTAGCGTCTGTGGGCCGCACCGCCCCCTAAAATGACGGAGGCGTGGCCATGCCCCCTAATTTGCGTGGCCGCGCCCCCATTTCGGGCGGGCGCGCGGCGATGCCCCCCTGAGTCCGGCGCCCTGCCCCAGTTCACTCCTAGAGTGAACACTACTCCTGCATGTACACCAATAGATTGCTGTGGACATTACCTTATGAAGCATATGCTTTTTAAAACTCTGGGGGTAATTCCAAGTTGATCGCAGCAGGATTGTTGTTAGCAATTGGGCAAAACCATGTGCACTGCAGGGGGGGGGGGGCAGATATAACATGTGCTGAGAGAGTTAGATTTGGGTGGGGTGTGTTCAATCTGCAATCTAATTTGCAGTGTAAAAATAAAGCAGCCAGTATTTACCCTGCACAGAAGCAAAATAACCCACCCAAATCTAACTCTCTCTGCACATGTTATATCTGCCTCCCCTGCAGTGCACATGGTTTTGCCCAATTGCTAAAAAAAATCCTGCTGCGATCAACTTGGAATTACCCCCTCTGTTGCTTAGCTGTCTTCAGAGACTAATAGGCCCTACACACTGGCCGATATACTGAAAGATATGAACGATCTCGTTCATAAATGAACGAGAACTCGTTCATATCTTTCAGTGTGGAAACTCCAGCGATGAACGATGCGCGTCCCCGCGCTCGTTCATCGCTGGTCTCCCGTCGGCTGTGCATGCAGGCCAATATGGACGATCTCGTCCATATTAGCCTGCACTTCAATGCAGCCGGGTGACGGGGGGAGTGAAGAAACTTCACTCCCCCCGTCACTGCCCCCCCGCCGCCGGGTCGCTCGTCGGCCGTATCCGCCGTCGGGCAGCTCGGCGGCGGGTCGGCCAGTGAGTAGGGCCCTTAAGGTAAGCTGCCAAAATATCTGACAGTAGCACTTACTATGAGCCTGTCAGGATCCGCAGTCTCCCTGTGCTATGAGGATTTAAAATAAAAAAGGTTGTTCAACCCTTTAGCTTTCAGTTCAGTGCCTGGATTGGATTGTTTGAGATTTCCAGGATGTAAAATTATCCTGTTCATCATTTTATTCCCGCATGGTCTTGTGCCTAAGAGCGTGCATGCAACTTAGTGTTGCCCATAGGTTGTGGCCAGGATGTGTCATGCCTCAAGAGCTCGCTTGAGCTAGGATTCATTTTCTGCTCAGCAAGATTCAATAAAGTAACTAGAGCAACCTACCCATTTTACAAGGGACTGACACCCACTGATGTCCTTTCAACCATACTGATCAGGCAGCATTAAATTCTCAGATCTATCTCACTTCATACCAACTTAACTCATGCAGACTTTCCTTCTCTTCCCAGATAACAGCGGCTCTAAGAATTGAAAACATTGTGTGCTGCACGTACCCCTGAAAGGCTTTGTCTGAATGTCTGGACATTGTAATTACAAGACCTTTAATAAAGGTCACCAATTGCTGCGACTTGTGATTGGACTGATTTTTTTTTATTTATTTTTTTAAATTAGGCACAAAAAGGCCATTTATCATTTTGAAATGTGGTTTTACTCATTTAAGGCCACAATGTATCCTGTGATTATATTACAGTTCAATAACTTCAGATATTTTGGATTCCCATAATGTTATGAATTTAGCCAACTTTAAAACTGCATGTTTTAACACCATAAAAGAATGCCTCCTCTTCTGTGCAGTAAACGGATAATTGATTTAGTCTTTATTTTAAGCTAAATCAACATTCTCTTTTAGGGGTGGTTATTCACCATAATGATTGGCTCACAAACAATATAGTCAACTATTTTCCTTGAATTCCCTGGTATCTCCTGCAGCTCCTGGAAAAATGATGTGTTCAGTGTGAATAACAATTTTCACCAAACACCCAGACTGATTGTTAAATCTTGACTGCAGCATGTAAGATAAGAGGATCGATCTAACGACAGGCGGGACTGCGCGCAGGTTCGTTACTGTATGTGAAAACAACAGTTTGCACAAATTAGAAAAGATGCGTAGTCCGTTACATAGTTATTGTTAAATTGGTGCTCTAATTGGTCTGTTGATTTCCCAGCATAAAATTTGTTTTCTGAACCAACAGACCTTTAAAAAAAAAAAGTATCGTCTGTCTGGTTTTCCCCTTGGAAAATAATTCAGTTACATGTGGACTTCATTCCATTTTAATAAACCAAATACATATTGTATTCAAACCAAAATATAATTTCTTCAAATTTGTCAAGAAAACAAGGATGCCATCATTTGTCAATATATTAAGTAAAAATTAAGCCTGATCTGGTTTGTATTATTATTGTATGTCTACTGTTTTTATCTTGACAATCATTAGGTGTTATACTATGGCACAGGTTCTCAAACTCGGTCCTCAGGACCCCACACAGTGCATGTTTTGCAGGTCTCCTCACAGAATCCCAAGTGAAATAACTAGCTCCACCTGTGAACCTTTTAAATTGTGCCAGTGATTAATACACCTGTGCACCTGCTGGGTTACCTTCAAAACATGCACTGTGTGGGGTCTTGAGGACCGAGTTTGAGAACCTATGTACTATGGTGTAAACAAATGTGATCAAATTCTGTTTTCAGGTACACAAACGGTTAATGTTTTTAAAAAAATTCTCATACGTCCTAGAGGATGCTGGGGAAGACATCAAGACCATGGGGCATAGACGGGATCCGCAGGAGACATGGGCACCCCAAAGACCTTTCATTGGGAGTGAACTGGCCCCTCGTGGCTCTGGGGTGGCAGAAGTAGGAACCAACTTCCTGAAGAGTTTCATGGCTCTGCTTCTGTCTGACAGGACACCATTAGCTCCTGAAGGGTACTGAACGCTAGCCGTGCCTAGATGCTCACTCCCACAGCACGCCGTCACCCCCCTCACAGATCCAGAAGACAGGTGAGTAGAAGAAGACCGATCTATCAAGAAAAGTGACGGCTGAGGTACAGCGTGGCTGGCGGGAGCGCAGCGTGCCATTGCTGCCCACACACAGACACTGCAGGGTGTGTGGGGGGGGGGTGCCCTGGGCAGGAAAAACACCTCTATAAACTGGCAAAAAGGGGACACAGCCCTACCCCTGCCAGTATAAATATTATGAAAAGTTTATGAGGTAAAAAGGGCGGAGATTCTTCCTCAGGCAGACAGCACACTGCTCAGTGCCATGTTCTCTCTCAGGCTGCAGAGAAATCGTTGGTCCTCCTTCACTTCTGACTAGAAGTATCAGAGTGCAAAACGGGTGGGCACAAGCGAATTTGGTGCTTTACAAGTGTGTTTTACTGTGTAAAAAGCGCTGCATGTCAGTGAGCATTCTGTGTTCACAGGCATTAGATACTGGGGTTGTGAACTGCCTGCTCCTAAACTGTCCCTCTGACAGCTTTTACTGTGGGTCTGTGCCCTAATAAGTCCCAGTGTGTGTGTTGTACACATGTGTAAGACATGTCAGAGGCAGGAAGTTCCTCCCCAGAGGAAACCATTTTAGGGGCACAGAAGTGTAATGTGGTGACGCTGCCGGCACACCAAGAGCCTGCATGGGTGAAAGAAGTATGTGATAATATGCATCATATCAATAGGAGATTAGATAAGTCTGAATCTCGTGCTGAGTGCTGGAGAAAATCTGGAGGATGTGATCAGGGCCGTCTTAACAGCAGTGTAGGCCCCTGGGCACAGCGATGCACTGGGCCCCCTACCCATCCTCCAGCGGTAGGAGTGGGGGTGCTATCAGCCGCAGCATTGATGTCCCGTGGGCGGTAGCTGGTGTTCTATCTGCCAATCAGTATATAGGACCTGGAGCAGTAATTTCTGCTAATTACTCCTTTACTGCACAGATGGTGTAAGATGGGGTGGAAGGGAGAACACTAAACTGTAGAAGAGGCATTGGGATGAATAAAGGGGCCCTTTTACATAACTTCCAGGGTGGTAAGGGTGTGTAATACGCAGGGGAGGGGTGGATAGTGGAGTGGACTTAATATTCATCATTTTTGGTGGGAGGGCAGCTTGGTTGACTGCAGATATCTCCAGTTCCTGGAAATAGATTTCTTAGCTTTGAATGCGATAAAAAACTAGAGAGTCCCACCTTTCAAGAAGTTCTGGGAACTTGGGGATTACAGTTCAGGAGCCAGAGCAATCACCCGGCAAATGTATAAAACTGCAAACCAGATGTGTGGAACTGGAGCAGGGACCAGTTGCTTGAAGGCTCATATCTCTGGTTCTGGGCATAGTAGAGACAAGCTACCAATGTCCACTGAAAGGGGGGAGTCCTATAATTTAGAAAATATCATCAAAAAAAATCTAAGTCAGACAGAACCAGAGATATCTGGCTGGGAAGAGCAATTAACAGTCTTGGACGGGGACCACTCCTTCGAAGTCAGATATCTCTGGTTCCCCTAAGCCAATTTTCAAAAATCTGGTACCCCTGGAAAGAGGGTACCCTCAGCTATCAGCCTAGGGCCCTTAGACTCCTGGGGCCCTTGGGCAAGAGCCCATTGAGCCCATACGAAAAGACGGCCCTGGATGTGATTTGTCAGGGCTCTGTTCTTCCATCCGCAGGCGACCCCTCTGGGTCACGTAAGAGACCATTTGCAAATATTGTGAATACTGATACCGACACGGACACTGATTATTGTGTCGATGATAGTAACTCCAGGGAAATAGATCATAAATTGGAAAAAAATATACAATATATGATTGTGGTTATAAGGAAAGTTCTGGAAGTAACAGAAGCCACTCCTGTACCTCAGGAGAAGGCTTATTTCTATAAAGAAAAGAAATCTAAGGTCACTTTCCCTCCTTCCCACAAGCTTAATACACTCTTTGAAGGGATGTGGGTGAATCCTGAAAATAAATTTCGTATTCCCAAGAGAATTCAGATAGCTTATTCTTTCCCGGTGGAGGACAGGAAAAATTGGGAGTCACCCCCTGTGTTAGACAGTGCACTGTCCAGGTTGACAAAGAAGGTAATTCTCCCTGCACCTGGCATGGCTACACTAAAAGAGCTGGCAGACCAAAAGATGGAAACCACATTGAAATCCATTTTCTCTAACGTCCTAGTGGATGCTGGGGACTCCGTCAGGACCATGGGGAATAGCGGCTCCGCAGGAGACAGGGCACAAAAGCAAGCTTTTAGGATCACATGGTGTGTACTGGCTCCTCCCCCTATGACCCTCCTCCAAGCCTCAGTTAGGTTTTTGTGCCCGTCCGAGCAGGGTGCAATCTATGTGGCTCTCCTAAAGAGCTGCTTAGAAAAAGTTTTTAGGTTTTTTATTTTCAGTGAGTCCTGCTGGCAACAGGCTCACTGCATCGAGGGACTTAGGGGAGAGATTTTCAACTCACCTGCGTGCAGGATGGATTGGATTCTTAGGCTACTGGACATAGCTCCAGAGGGAGTCGGAACACAGGTCTCACCCTGGGGTTCGTCCCGGAGCCGCGCCGCCGATCCCCCTTACAGATGCTGAAGATCGAAGGTCCGGAAACAGGCGGCAGAAGGCTCTTCAGTCTTCATGAAGGTAGCGCACAGCACTGCAGCTGTGCGCCATTGTTGCTACACACTTCACACTGAACGGTCACGGAGGGTGCAGGGCGCTGCTGGGGGCGCCCTGAGCAGCAATATTTAATACCTTTTATGGCAAAAGAATACATCACATATAGCCATTGAGGCTATATGTATGTATTTAACCCAGGCCAGATATCTCAAACGCCGGGAGAAAAGCCAGCCGAAAAGGGGGCGGGGCTTATTCTCCTCAGCACACAGCGCCATTTTCCTGCTCAGCTCCGCTGTGAGGAAGGCTCCCAGGACTCTCCCCTGCACTACAGAAACAGGGTAACAAAGAGAAGGGGGGCATATTTTGTCGATATTTATATATTTTAAAGCGCATATAACAGAAACAACACCTTTTAGGGTTGTTTATATACATTTTATAGCGCTTTTGGTGTGTGCTGGCAAACTCTCCCTCTGTCTCCCCAAAGGGCTAGTGGGGTCCTGTCTTCGATAAGAGCATTCCCTGTGTGTCTGCTGTGTGTCGGTACGTGTGTGTCGACATGTATGAGGACGATGTTGGTATGGAGGCGGAGCAATTGCCGGTAATGGTGATGTCGCCCCCTAGGGAGTCGACACCGGAATGGATGGCTTTAATTATGGAATTACGTGATAATGTTAGCACATTAAAAAAGTCAGTTGACGAAATGAGACGGCCGGAAAACCAGTCAGTACCTGCTCAGGCGTCTCAGACACCGTCAGGGGCTGTAAAACGTCCCTTACCTCAGTCAGTTGACACAGGTACCGACACAGATGAATCTAGTGTCGACGGTGAAGAAACAAACGTATTTTCCAATAGGGCCACACGTTATATGATCACGGCAATGAAGGAGGCTTTGCAGATCTCTGATACTGCAGGTACCTCAAAAAGGGGTATTATGTGGGGGGTGAAAAAACTACCTGTAGCTTTTCCAGAATCAGAGGAATTGAATGACGTGTGTGATGAAGCGTGGGTTAACCCAGATAGAAAACTGCTAATTTCTAAGAAGTTATTGGCATTATACCCTTTCCCACCAGAGGTTAGGGCGCGCTGGGAAACACCCCCTAGGGAGGATAAAGCGCTCACACGTTTATCAAAACAAGTGGCGTTGCCGTCTCCAGATACGGCCGCCCTCAAGGATCCAGCAGATAGGAGGCTGGAAACTACCCTGAAGAGTATATACACACATACTGGTGTTATACTCCGACCAGCAATAGCCTCAGCCTGGATGTGCAGTGCTGGGGTAGTGTGGTTGGATTCCCTGACTGAAAATATTGATACCCTGGATAGGGACAGTATTTTATTGACTTTAGAGCAATTAAAGGATGCGTTTCTTTATATGCGAGATGCTCAGAGGGATATTTGCACTCTGGCATCGAGAGTAAGTGCGATGTCCATATCTGCCAGAAGAAGTTTATGGACGCGACAGTGGTCAGGTGATGCGGATTCCAAAAGGCATATGGAAGTATTGCCATATAAAGGAGAGGAATTATTTGGGGTCGGTCTATCGGATCTGGTGGCCACGGCAACTGCCGGCAAATCCACTTTTTACCTCAGACCCCCTCCCAACAGAAAAAGACACCGTCTTTTCAGCCGCAGTCCTTTCGCTCCTATAAAAACAAGCGGGCAAAAGGACAGTCTTATCTGCCCCGAGGCAGAGGAAAGGGTAAGAGAGGGCAGCAAGCAGCCCCTGCCCAGGAACAGAAGCCCGCCCCGGGTTCTACAAAGCCCTCAGCATGACGCTGGGGCTTTACAAGCGGACTCAGGAGCGGTGGGGGGTCGACTAAAGATTTTCAGCAATCAGTGGGCTCGCTCACAGGTGGACCCGTGGATCCTGCAGATAGTATCTCAGGGTTACATGTTGGAATTCGAAAGGTCTCCCCCTCGCCGGTTCCTAAAGTCTGCTTTACCAACGTCTCCCTCAGAAAGGGCGACGGTATTGGAAGCCATTCACAAGCTGTATTCTCAGCAGGTGATAGTCAAGGTACCCCTCCTACAACAGGGAAAGGGGTATTATTCCACACTATTTGTGGTACCGAAGCCGGACGGTTCGGTAAGACCTATTCTAAATCTGAAATCCTTGAACCTGTACATACAGAAATTCAAGTTCAAGATGGAGTCACTAAGAGCAGTGATAGCGAATCTGGAAGAAGGGGACTTCATGGTGTCCCTGGACATAAAAGATGCTTATCTGCATGTCCCAATTTACCCCTCACACCAAGGGTATCTCAGGTTCGTGATACAAGACTGTCATTATCAGTTTCAAACGCTGCCGTTTGGTTTGTCCACGGCACCTCGGGTCTTTACCAAGGTAATGACCGAAATGATGGTTCTTTTACGAAGAAAAGGCGTATTAATTATCCCTTACTTGGACGATCTCCTGATAAGGGCAAGGTCCAGAGAACAGCTGGAAGTCGGTGTAGCACTAACCCAAGTAGTGCTTCAACAACACGGGTGGATTCTGAATCTTCCAAAATCTCAATTGACCCCGACAACACGTCTGCTGTTCCTGGGAATGATTCTGCACACTGTTCAGAAAAAGGTGTTTCTCCCGGAGGAGAAAGCAAGGGAGTTATCTGAACTTGTCAGGAACCTCCTAAAACCAGGAAATGTGTCAGTACATCAATGCACAAGAGTCCTGGGAAAGATGGTGGCTTCTTACGAAGCAATTCCATTCGGCAGATTCCACGCACGAATATTTCAGTGGGATCTGCTGGACAAATGGTCCGGATCGCATCTGCACATGCATCAGCGGATAACACTGTCACCAAGAACAAGGTTGTCTCTCCTGTGGTGGTTGCAGAGTGCCCATCTGTTAGAGGGCCGCAGGTTCGGCATACAGGACTGGGTCCTGGTGACTACGGATGCCAGCCTACGAGGCTGGGGAGCAGTCACACAGGGAAGAAACTTCCAGGGTGTATGGTCAGACCTGGAGACGTCTCTTCACATAAATATACTGGAGCTAAGAGCGATCTACAATGCTCTAAGCTTGGCGAAACCGCTGCTTCAGGGTCAGCCGGTGTTGATCCAGTCGGACAACATCACGGCAGTCGCCCACGTAAACAGACAAGGCGGCATGAGAAGCAGAAGAGCAATGACAGAAGCTGCAAGGATTCTTCGCTGGGCGGAAAATCATGTCATAGCGCTGTCAGCAGTGTTCATCCCGGGAGTGGACAACTGGGAAGCAGACTTCCTCAGCAGACACGACCTTCACCCGGGAGAGTGGGGACTTCATCCGGAAGTTTTCCACATGATTGTGAACCATTGGGAAAAACCAAAGGTGGACATGATGGCGTCTCGCCTCAACAAAAAACTGGACAGATATTGCGCCAGGTCAAGAGACCCTCAGGCAATAGCTGTGGACGCTCTGGTAACAACGTGGGTGTACCAGTCAGTGTATGTGTTCCCTCCTCTGCCTCTCATACCAAAGGTACTGAGAATTATACGGAAAAGGGGAGTAAGAACAATACTAGTGGCTCCGGATTGGCCAAGAAGAACTTGGTACCCGGAACTTCAAGAGATGCTCACGGAAGATCCGTGGCCTCTACCTCTAAGAAGGGATCTGCTTCAGCAGGGACCTTGTATGTTCCAAGACTTACCGCGACTGCGTTTGACGGCATGGCGGTTGAACGCCGGATTCTAAAAGAAAAAGGCATTCCAGAGGAAGTTATTCCTACCTTGATTAAAGCTAGGAAGGAAGTGACCGCACAACATTATCACCGCATTTGGAGAAAATATGTTGCGTGGTGTGAAGCCAAGAAGGCCCCAACGGAAGAATTTCAATTGGGTCGATTCCTACATTTCCTGCAGGCAGGATTGTCTATGGGCCCTTAAATTGGGGTCTATTAAGGTTCAAATTTCGGCCTTATCGATTTTCTTTCAGAAGGAATTGGCTTCAGTGCCTGAAGTACAAACTTTTGTAAAAGGTGTACTACATATACAGCCCCCGATTGTGCCTCCAGTGGCACCGTGGGATCTCAACGTAGTTTTGGATTTTCTCAAATCTCATTGGTTTGAGCCTCTCAAATCGGTAGATTTGAAGTATCTTACATGGAAAGTAACCATGCTACTGGCCCTGGCTTCAGCCAGGAGAGTTTCAGAGTTGGCGGCTTTATCGTACAAAAGCCCATACCTGATTTTCCATTCGGACAGGGCAGAATTGCGGACACGTCCTCATTTTCTCCCTAAGGTGGTTTCGGCTTTTCACTTGAACCAGCCTATTGTTGTGCCTGCGGCTACTAGCGACTTGGAGGACTCCAAGTTACTGGACGTTGTCAGAGCATTGAAAATATATATTTCAAGGACAGCTGGAGTCAGAAAATCTGACTCGTTGTTTATCTTGTATGCACCCAACAAGATGGGTGCTCCTGCGTCTAAGCAGACGATGGCTCGTTGGATCTGTAGCACAATCCAACTTGCACATTCTGTGGCAGGCCTGCCACAGCCTAAAACTGTAAAAGCCCACTCCACAAGGAAGGTGGGCTCATCTTGGGCGGCTGCCCGAGGGATCTCGGCATTACAACTTTGCCGAGCAGCTACGTGGTCAGGGGAGAACACGTTTGTAAAATTTTACACATTTGATACTCTGGCTAAAGAGGACTTGGAGTTCTCTCATTCGGTGCTGCAGAGTCATCCGCACTCTCCCGCCCGTTTGGGAGATTTGGTATAATCCCCATGGTCCTGACGGAGTCCCCAGCATCCACTAGGACGTTAGAGAAAATAAGAATTTACTTACCGATAATTCTATTTCTCATAGTCCGTAGTGGATGCTGGGCGCCCATCCCAAGTGCGGATTGTCTGCAATACTTGTACATAGTTATTGTTACAAAAATCGGGTTATTATTGTTGTGAGCCATCTTTTTTAGAGGCTACTTCATTGTTATCATACTGTTAACTGGGTTCAGATCACAAGTTGTACGGTGTGATTGGTGTGGCTGGTATGAGTTTTACCCGGGATTCAAGATCCTTCCTTATTGTGTACGCTTGTCCGGGCACAGTACCTAACTGAGGCTTGGAGGAGGGTCATAGGGGGAGGAGCCAGTACACACCATGTGATCCTAAAAGCTTGCTTTTGTGCCCTGTCTCCTGCGGAGCCGCTATTCCCCATGGTCCTGACGGAGTCCCCAGCATCCACTACGGACTATGAGAAATAGAATTATCGGTAAGTAAATTCTTATTTATGTTGCCAATGGTACGCTGCTCAGTCCCACAATTGCTTGCGCGTGGGTGAGTCGCGCTATTGTAAAATGGTCAGAAAGCGTGTCTTGAGAAATTGACACGATTGATAAAGATGTGATACTCCTTAAATTAGGGAATATCAAAGACGCTGCCGCATACATGCTAGAAGCGATGAAAGATATTGGACTCTTAAGTTCACAAGCCGCTACCATGGCAGTATCAGCTCGGCGGGCATTGTGGATTCGCCAGTGGAACGCGGATGCAGATTCCAAAAGAAATATGAAGGCTCTCCCATATGAAGGTGAGGCTTTATTTGGCGATGGACTGGATGCGTTAGTCTCGCCGGATACCGCAGGTAAGTCAACATTTTTTCCCTCCTGCGCCTGCACCGGCAAAAAAGACATATCACCCGCACATGCAGTCCTTTCGGCCCAATAAATACAAAAAAGGGAAAGAAGTCCACAGCAGCTTCAGGTTCCCAGGAGCAGAAGTCTACACCTACTTCTGTCAAATCTTCAGCATGACGCTGGGGCTCCTTTGCGGGAGGCCGCTCGGGTGGTGGCATGTCTCAAACTGTTCAGCCAAGGTTGGATTCTGTCTGACCTGTATCCCTGGGTGTTGCAAATAGTGTCCCAGGGATACAAGCTGGAGTTTCAAGACGTTTCCCCATGCTGATTTTTCAAATCGACCTTGCCAGCTTCTCTTCCAGAAAGGGAAGCAGTAACAGCGGCAATCCAAAAATTATGTCAGGATCAGGTCATAGTCCTGGTACCTTTGTCACAACAAGGGGAGGGGTTTTATTCAAGCCTTTTTTGTAGTTCCGAAGACGGACGGCTCGGTCAGACCGATCCTAAACCTGAAAAATCTGAATCTCTACTTGAAACGATTCAAGTTCAATATGGAATCACTGAGGGCAGTGATTTCTAGTCTGGAGATGGGGGACTACATGGTGTCGGTAGATATAAAAGATCCTTACCTGCATGTTCCCATTTATCCTCCTCACCAGGCTTATCTGAGATTCGCGGTTCAGGATTGCCATTACCAATTCCAGACGTTACCTTTCGGTCTCTCCACGGCGCCGAGGGTATTCACCAAGGTGATGACGGAGATGATGGTTCTCCTGCGTCAAAAAGGAGTCAATATAATACCTTATCTAGACCATCTAATAAAAGTGAGATCCAGGGACCAGTTGTTACAAAACATCACACTCTCCCTGTCAATACTCCAACAACACGGTTGGATCAGAAATTATCCAAAGTCACAGTTGGAACCGACAACAAGATTGTCTTTTCTCGGGATGATTCTGGACACAGAAGTTCAGAGGGTATTTCTTCCGGTGGAAAAGGCTCTGGAAATCCAGAAAATGGTAAAACAGATATTGAAACCATCGAGTGTGTCGATCCATCAGTGCATTCGGTTGTTGGGGAAGATGGTGGTGGCCTACGAGGCCATACAGTTTGGCAGGTTCCATGCCAGGGTATTCCAGTGGGACCTGTTGTACAAGTGGTCGGGATCACACCTACATAGGCACCGGAAGATAATCCTTTTGTCAAAAGCCAGGATTTCGCTCCTGTGGTGGCTACACAGTTCTCACCTACTAGAGGGACGCAGGTTCGGGATTCAGGACTGGGTCCTGGTAACCACGGATGCAAGTCTCTGAGGCTGGGGAGCAGTCACGCAAGGAGAAAGCTTCCAGGGAAAATGGTGAAGTCAGGAAGCCTGCCTTCACATAAACGTGCTGGAATTGAGAGCCATTTACAACGGCCTTCAACAAGCGGTACATCTTCTTCAAGATCATCCCGTGCAGATCCAGTCGGACAATGTAATAGCAGTCGCGTACATAAACAGGCAGGGCGGAAAGAAAATCAGAGCGGCAATGGCAGAGGTGACGAAGATCCTCCTCTGGGCAGAAAGACATGTAAAGGCTCTGTCTACAATTTTCATTCCGGGAGTAGACAACTGGGAAGCAGTATTCCTCAGCAGACACGATCTCCATCCAGGAGAGTGGGGCCTACACCAAGAAGTCTTCACAGAGGTGACAAGTCTTTGAGGAGTTCCTCAAGTAGACATTATGGCATCTCATCTCAACATGAAGCTTCAGAAATATTGTTCCAGGTCGAGAGACCCTCAAGCAATAGCAGTGGATGCACTGGTGGCCCAGTGGGCGTTCCGGTCGATGTATGTCTTCCCTCCACTTCCGCTGATCCCAAAAGTGCACAGGATCATAAGAAGAACAAGAGTTAGAACAATTGTCATTGCCCCAAACTGGCCAAGGAGGGCTTGGTACCCAGATCTTCAGGAGTTACTAATAGAATATCCTCGGCCTCTTCCTCTTCGCGAGGACCTACTGCAGCAGGGGCCGTGCGTGTATCAAGACTTACCACGGCTACGTTTGACGGCATGCCTGTTGAGCGCCGGATCCTAGCCCGAAAGGGAATTCACAAGGTAGTCATCCCCACCCTTATTCAGGCCTGGAAAGGAGTAACTGTCAGACTTGGTTTTGTCTGTGTCCCCGGAGGGGGCGCTAGTGGGTCAGTGGAGGTAGATGGGAGAAAGCGAGGAGGCTGGATTATGTTTCTGCGCATGAGCGCAATGATATTTATTTATACAGATGGTTCACAAAACGGCAGCAGAAAATAACAGTAAGAAATGCAAATGTCAATAGTACAGCGTGGAAGCTGAAAGTCTATGGTAACAGAAGTATGGCAAATGAATGAATGGTAACTGATGAAATGATAACCGGTAGTAATGATAACAGATGAATGAACACAGATGAGTAATAACTTGGCAGAGAATATTCTGGTATGGGAACCAGAGCAGATTAAAACGTGGAGCCAGCAGAGATGGTGTTGTATGGCAAACCTGGTAGCAGAGGCAGGAGTCTGACTATGTCCACAGTGCAGGTGATGAGGCACTGGCAGCAAGCAAGCTGCGTCACAGGTGGAGAGATGGAACACACCTGGAGTCAGTCTCTACTGCTAGGCTGAAGCACACTGAGATGGTGGTGAGTGTGAAGCCTGTAGATGGAAGCAGGTGTTGCTGAGGCTTGTAGTTCCATGGAGCTGTGAGAAGTAACCAGGAGTACAGAGTCTCAGGTAAATAGCCAGGAACACGGAACAACAGGCAGGTATCCAGGTACACGGAGGAAACAGGAACCAGATCCTTACACATGAGTCGCAGGAGTGACACAAAGTTCAGGATGCCTGCAGACCGATCCTGCAGCTTCATATATACCCCCTGTTGCACAGTCATTGGTGGAGTGAGGAAAAGTGGGTGCGGCCAAGCACCGGATTGGCCGCCGTATGCTGACTGCTGGAGGCTGTCATGGCGGCGCCCATGCCGCGGCCCAGCGGGAACGCGGCGTGCTACACGCCCGCTGTCACAGGAGCGCTCCCAGGCCCAGGATGGCGTCTGATGGCAGAGACGCGGATGACAGATGAACGTAGGGACCCAGGACGGAGTCCGCAGCGGCGGACAGATGTCACCGTGGTGAGTCGATTCCTGACAGTACCCCCCCCTTTAAGGGTGGGTACTGAACACCCACGTGGTTTGGAAGGATGAGTGTTATGGAAGACACGGACCAACCTCGGAGCATGGACATCCAACGAATTTACCCAACTTCTCTCCTCTGGGCCATAGCCGGACCAATCAACAAGGTATTGAAGTCCATACCGGCAACGGGAATCCAGAATCTTCCCAATTTCGAACTCCACGCCCCGCTGAGTTCGAACTTTGGGGCCGACTGGAAGAGCTCTTTGGAAACGATTCAGGACTAAAGGTCTGAGGAGAGAAACATGAAAAGCATTAGGTATTCGCAGAGAAGGTGGTAACTTCAGCTTGTAGGCCACAGGGCTGATGACTCTTTCGACAGGAAAGGGGCCAATGAAACGTGGTGCAAATTTCATAGACGGGACCCTAAGACGGAGGTTCCGGGTAGACAGCCAAACCTTGTCCCCAGGTTTCAGGCTAGGAACTGCGCGTCTTGCGATCAGCAAAGTATTTATACCGGCTGGAGGCCTTTTTGAGAGAAGTGTGAATCTTCCTCCAGGTTAAAGAGAACTGACTCAGGGCAGTAGTGGCAGCAGGAACATCCATGTGAGGGAGTTCTTGGAAGTCTGGAACACGAGGATGTTGCCCATATACTGCAAAGAATGGAGTTGTCTCAGTAGCAGTGTGATAGCGGAAGTTGTGGGCAAACTCGGCCCATGGGAGCAGATCAAACCAGTCATCCTGAGAGGATGAAACATACAACCTTAAAAATGTCTCTAGTTCTTGATTTACCCTCTCTGTCTGCCCATTCGTCTGAGGGTGGTAAGATGACGAGAACTTCAGTTTAACCTGCATGGCAGAACAGAGAGCCCTCCAAAACCTCGCTACAAACTGTACACCTCGGTCGGATATTATTTCTGAGGGTAGACCATGTAAGCGGAAAATCTCCCGTAGGAAGATTTGGGCGAGTTTTGGGGCAGAAGGGAGACCCTGGAGAGGAACAAAATGGGCCATCTTGGTAAATCTGTCCACTACAACCCAGATGGTATTGTATCTGTCACAACTGAGGGCCTGAGCTGACGAGAGGCAGCCTCAGTTGTAGGGGCTGAGATGTACCGGAACCTGGGAGGTTGTATCAGACCCCTGGACATGTAAGTAACATGAATAATAACTGCCCGAAGGCGTGACCACGACAACTTGGATAAAAGTCAATGATGTTTATTATGACAACTCCGCAACACAGCAGCAGTAAAAGAAAACGTAAAAGTCAGCAAAGAATAAATACAGTTCCTGAGTACTACAGGATGGCAGGAGCCACAGGGCACTGGTAGTGTGAGATAGTTCTTATGATCTTCTAGATGGAAAGTCCTTACCAGGCCTGACTGTAGCAATGGAGATAACCCAGGATTGTGCCAGCTGGTGTTCCAGGAAAAGCTGGGTTGCTGAAGGTAAAACAGCTGCTGTGGATACTGGCTGGAACCAGACTGTTGTTAGCACGGAGTGGATACTGGCTGGAACCAGTTAAATAATAAATGAACTTGGGAGCGATGAAATATGAACTGAAATGTAGAACTTGAGAGCGGAGAAATAATAATACCGGTGGAGAGTGGTAAAGTGTAGAAAGGACACCGGCCCTTTAAGGGAAGCTGTACTCTGCTGGAAGCTGAGCTGGAAGCAGGTAATGTTGTAGCTGGAAACAGATGAATCCACAGTGGATTGGAGAGTCAGGCTACACCGCAGGTGGAATGCTGGTGCGGGTCTCTATGGTGGAAGTCTTGAGACAGGAGCTGGAACCTGGAAGACAATCACAGGAGAGAGACAAACAGGAACTAGGTTTGACAACCAAAGCACTGACGTCTTCCTTGCTCAGGCACAGCTTACTTATACCTGCAGCAAGGAAGGGGTTGGCTAGGCAATTATGCAAATCAACAATACAGACAGCAGATTGGTGGAAATGATCAGATGACAGAATCCAAGATGGCTGCGCCCATGCAGACACTTGGAGGGAAGTTTGGTTTGTAATCCATGTGGTCTGGGAAACAGTAATGGCGGCGCCGGCCACCGGAGACAGGAGACGCCAGGCTGATAGATGCACATTTAACCACGCGGGCACAGCGGAGGCCGCGGCTGATGAAAACACCACTCTGACACTCTGCATGTGGAAACTCAGGAACAGCGGGATCCGGTCCTGGAACGCTGAGCCCGCCTTAGGAGGCATCTGAAGGGTAAGTAATGGCGTCCAGATACCCGGATCGTGACAGCACCCCCCCCCTTTAGGAGTGGCCCCAGGACACTTCTTAGGCTTTAAAGGAAACTTTGCGTGGAAATTTCGGACCAAGGCAGGAGCATGGACGTCAGAGGCATTGGTCCAAGAGCGTTCTTCAGGACCATAGCCCTTCCAGTCAATGAGATACTGAAGTTGACCGTAACGGTGACGTGAGTCCAGGATCTTGGCCACTTCATACTCAACGCCTCGTTGAGTTTGGACTTTCGGAGTTGGTGGAAGTGAGGAATGAAACCGATTCAAGATTAGCGGTTTCAACAGGGAAACATGGAATGTCCTGGGTATTTTTAAGAAGGGAGGTAACTGGAGTCTGTAAGCAACAGGATTGATGATTTGATCAATTTTGAAAGGACCGATGTAGCGAGGTGCAAACTTCATACTGGGAACTCTTAACCTCAAATTCTTCGTGGATAACCATACCCGATCACCCACCTTGAGAGCAGGAACTGCTCGACGCTTCTTATCCGCAAACTTCTTGTACCTGAACGATGCCTTGAGCAGAGCTGATCGTACGCTCTTCCAGATATTGGCAAACTGATGCAAGGTGATATCCACTGCGGGAACAGAAGTTGCTGGAAGCGGTTGGAACTCAGGGACTTTAGGGTGGAATCCAAAGTTGGTGAAGAATGGTGTTGAAGAAGATGAAGAATGATACTGGTTGTTATGACAGAACTCGGCCCAGGGAAGTAATTGAACCCAGTCATCTTGAGAGGAGGACACATAGATGCGGAGGAAGGCCTCCAAGTCCTGATTCACCCTCTTAGTTTGACCATTGGTCTGAGGATGGTAAGCCGTGGAAAACTTTAACTTGACTTGGAGGACTTGACATAAACTTCGAAAGAATTTGGCTGTGAATTGAACTCCTCGATCTGAGATAATTTCTTCTGGAAGACCGTGGAGTCAGAAGATCTCTTGTATGAATACTTGAGCCAACTTGGAAGCTGACGGAAGACCGGTGAGAGGAATGAAGTGTGCCATCTTGGTGAACCGGTCAACTACCACCCAGATGGTATTGAACTTGTTGCACATGGGCAAATCTGTAATAAAATCCATCGACAAATGGGTCCATGGTCGACGGGGAACAGATAGTGGAACCAGTTGCCCCGCAGGCGACTGGCGGGATACTTTATGTTGAGCACACTTTGGGCAAGATGCAATAAACTCCAAAACGTCCTTTTTCAGAGTTGGCCACCAATAGGACCTAGAGATAAACTCCAGGGTTTTTTGGATACCTGTATGTCTGGCAAAACGGGAAGCATGGGCCCAATGCATGAGCTTCTTCCTTAGTGTCGGCTTCACAAAACTTTTCCCTGATGGGGGCGTAGAGTCCATCCCTACCGTGGAGAATGCCAACGGATTTATAATAGGATGCTTGTCTGAAGACTCTGACTCATTTTCTTGCTCCCATGAGCGGGAAAGGGCATCGGCCTTGCGATTCTGAGAGCCTGGACAGAACTGGAGTTTAAAGTCGAACCTGGAAAAGAAAAGTGCCCATCTGGCCTGACGAGGGTTGAGGCATTGTGCGCCTTTTAGATATAGAAGGTTCTTGTGGTCTGTAAGGATGGTGATTGAATGAGAAGCTCCCTCCAACAGATATCTCCACTCCTCTAGAGCGAGCTTGATGGCTAGCAACTCCTGGTCGCCAATGGCATAGTTGCGCTCCGCTGGGGAGAACTTCCGTGAGAAGAAACTGCAAGGATGTAAATGACCATCTTTAGCCCTCTGAGATAACACCGCTCCTACTCCAACGGAGGAGGCATCCACCTCTAAGATGAAAGGAGAGTCGATGTCAGGCTGTTTCAGGACAGGTGCAGAGATGAACCTCTGTTTTAAAAGATGAAAAGCTTGCATGGCTTCTTCAGACCACTTGGACGGGTTAGCACCCTTCTTGGTGAAAGCAGTAATAGGCGCCACAATGGTGGAAAAGTCTCGTATAAACTTTCGGTAATAATTGGCGAACCCTAAGAACCTCTGGACCCCTTTGAGGGTTAAGGGTACCTGGCAATTCTGGATTGCTTGTAGTTTCTCAGGATCCATCTCTAGTCCGGAACCGGACACAATGTACCCTAGAAACGGAATGGACTTGACTTCAAAGACGCATTTCTCTAATTTGCAGTAGAGATGATTGACACGGAGACGGGACAGAACCTCCTTTACCCAGAAACGATGTTCCTCTAAATCGTTGGCAAAAATGAGGATATCATCTAGATAGACCACGACATGACGGTATAGAATGTCTCTGAAGATCTCATTGACGAAATGCTGGAAGACAGCTGGAGCATTGCTCAATCCGAAGGGCATGACGAGGTACTCATAATGTCCGTCACGGGTGTTAAATGCGGTCTTCCACTCGTCACCCTCACGGATCCGGATGAGATTGTATGCACCTCTCAGGTCCAGCTTTGTAAAGATGGTAGCTCCGCTAACTCTGTCAAAGAGCTCAGTAATCAGGGGTAAAGGATAGCGGTTCTTGATGGTAATGTCGTTCAAACCTCTGTAGTCGATGCACGGCCGCAGACCACCATCTTTCTTCTTTACAAAAAAGAAGCCTGCGCCGGCTGGAGAAGAAGAAGGTCGAATGAACCCCTTTGCTAGGTTCTCTTTAATGTATTCCTCCATAGAATGCGTCTCGGGGAGAGACAACGGATAAGTTCGGCCTCGAGGTGGAACCTTCCCTGGAACGAGATCAATCGGGCAGTCCCATTCTCTATGAGGAGGAAGGATATCAGCAGAAGCTTTACTGAACACATCCGTGAAATCTTGATATGGAGGAGGTGGAACATCAGACGACCTGGGGGAGGAAGAACAGACAGGCAACACTTTAAACAAACATGTCTTAGTACAGGAGGAACCCCATGCCAGGATTTGCGTAGTCGTCCAATCAATTGTAGGATTGTGAAGACGGAGCCATGGAAGGCCCAGGACCACAGGATGTGTGGCTCTTGGAATCACTAAAAGTGAAATAAGTTCGGAATGAAGAACTCCCACTCTCAGACGAACTGGTAGAGTCCTTAGAGAAATAACTGTATCAAAAATTTTACTGCCATCCACAGCAGTTAAGGAAAAGGACGAAGGAAGTCTCTCGGTGGGTAGGGACCACCGTTTAACATAGGCTTCGGTAATAAAGTTCCCAGCTGCTCCGGAATCCAGGAGGGCAATGACGTTCTGATAACGTTGAGCAACTTGAAGCGAGACTGGGAGTTTACAATCTTGAGGAGATGGAGAGGAGATCATTACTCCTAGCCGGCCCTCTCCTTGGCGAGCTAGGATTTGGAGTTTCCCGGACGTTTGGGACAGGCATTAATGGTGTGAGACGGAGCTGCACAATACAGACAGAGAAACTCGGAGAGACGTCTTCGGCGCTCAGCAGGAGTTAAACGGGAACGGTCAATTTGCATGGGTTTATCTTTAGTTGGTGACAGTTGGCGAGGAGGAGGAGCAGAAGATTTTGGAGCAGATGATCTTCCACGCTCAGTTGCTCTCTCTCTGAAACGTAAATCAACTTTCGTACAAAGTGAGATTAGCTCATCTAACTTGGAGGGTAAGTCTCTGGTAGCTAACTCATCTTTAATACGCTCGGATAAACCATGCCAGAATGCAGCATACAGGGCCTCGTCGTTCCATGCCAGTTCGGATGCCAGGATCTGGAACTGTATAAGATATTGTCCTACAGTACGTGATCCCTGGCGTAAACGGAGAATCTCAGACAAAGCTGAAGTTACCCGGCCTGGCTCGTCGAAGATGCGCCTGAATGTTGACACGAATGCAGTGTAAGAAGATAGCAGGGTGTCGGACCTCTCCCATAACGGTGATGCCCAATCAAGGGCTGAGCCACTGAGAAGAGAAATAATGTAGGCAATTTTTGTACGGTCACTGGGAAAATTGCCAGGTTGTAGCTCAAACTGAATCTCACACTGGTTGAGAAATCCCCTGCAGAATCTTGGAGATCCGTCAAATTTTGCTGGCGTTGGAAGATGAAGACGTGGAGCAGAAATGGGTAAGGTGGGTGGGGTTATAGCTGGAGTCACTGTGGTTGACGCACCAGACGCGCCTGATCCACGGAGAGTTGTCTGAATCCCATCCAGCCGAGTAGAGAGATCCTGGAGACAGCGGATGATGTGGCCCTGTGCAGCCTCCTGATGTTCTAGTCGGGCTGCCAGTTCTTGCATCGGCCTGGCCGCTTGATCCTGGTCTCCGGCTGGATTCATTAGGTCAGTGCTTACTGTCACAACTGAGGGCCTGAGCTGACGAGAGGCAGCCTCAGTTGTAGGGGCTGAGATGTACCGGAATCTGGGAGGTTGTATCAGACCCCTGGACATGTAAGTAACATGAATAATAACTGCCCGAAGGCGTGACCACGACAACTTGGATAAAAGTCAATGATGTTTATTATGACAACTCCGCAACACAGCAGCAGTAAAAGAAACCGTAAAAGTCAGCAAAGAATAAATACAGTTCCTGAGTACTACAGGATGGCAGGAGCCACAGGGCACTGGTAGTGTGAGATAGTTCTTATGATCTTCTAGATGGAAAGTCCTTACCAGGCCTGACTGTAGCAATGGAGATAACCCAGGATTGTGCCAGCTGGTGTTCCAGGAAAAGCTGGGTTGCTGAAGGTAAAACAGCTGCTGTGGATACTGGCTGGAACCAGACTGTTGTTAGCACGGAGTGGATACTGGCTGGAACCAGTTAAATAATAAATGAACTTGGGAGCGATGAAATATGAACTGAAATGTAGAACTTGAGAGCGGAGAAATAATAATACCGGTGGAGAGTGGTAAAGTGTAGAAAGGACACCGGCCCTTTAAGGGAAGCTGTACTCTGCTGGAAGCTGAGCTGGAAGCAGGTAATGTTGTAGCTGGAAACAGATGAATCCACAGTGGATTGGAGAGTCAGGCTACACCGCAGGTGGAATGCTGGTGCGGGTCTCTATGGTGGAAGTCTTGAGACAGGAGCTGGAACCTGGAAGACAATCACAGGAGAGAGACAAACAGGAACTAGGTTTGACAACCAAAGCACTGACGTCTTCCTTGCTTAGGCACAGCTTACTTATACCTGCAGCAAGGAAGGGGTTGGCTAGGCAATTATGCAAATCAACAATACAGACAGCAGATTGGTGGAAATGATCAGATGACAGAATCCAAGATGGCTGCGCCCATGCAGACACTTGGAGGGAAGTTTGGTTTGTAATCCATGTGGTCTGGGAAACAGTAATGGCGGCGCCGGCCACCGGAGACAGGAGACGCCAGGCTGATAGATGCACATTTAACCACGCGGGCACAGCGGAGGCCGCGGCTGATGAAAACACCACTCTGACACTCTGCATGTGGAAACTCAGGAACAGCGGGATCCGGTCCTGGAACGCTGAGCCCGCCTTAGGAGGCATCTGAAGGGTAAGTAATGGCGTCCAGATACCCGGATCGTGACAGTATCCTTGAGAAGGAGGAAGGTCGGAGATAAAGTCCATGGACAGGTGTGACCAGGGGCGACTAGGAATAGACAATGGTTGTAACTGACCTGCTGGAGACTGACGAGGACTCTTGTGCTGCGCACACTTAGGACAGGATGCCACAAAATCCTTGATGTCAGCTTTCATCTTTGGCCACCAGTATGTCTCAGAGAGGAACTTGAAGGTCTTCAGAACACCGGGATGACCAGTGAACTTGGATTGATGGGCCCAAGACAGCAACTTGGGATGGAGTTCTGGGGAAACAAAAGTCTTACCAGGAGGAGGAGCTGGGGAGACTTGAGATGCAGCAAATACCACTGGACTCAGGATGGAATGCGGAACTGAGTCAGACGTTTCCTCCACTCCATAGATCGGGATAAGGCGTCAGCTTTAACATTCTGCGAACCTGGGCGGAAATGAAGCTTAAAGTTAAAACGAGAGAAAAACATAGCCCACCGGGACTGGCGAGGATTAAGGCACTGGGCTTTAAATATAGCAGATTTTTATGATCCGTATAGATGTTGAACGGATGTTTAGCCCCTTCCAGGAGATACCTCCATTCCTCGAGGGCCAGCTTAATCGCCAGTAGTTCTTGATCTCCAACGGAATAGTTAGCTTCTGCAGGGAGGAATTTACGGGAATAAAATCCACAGGGGTGGATTTTCCCATCAGTTCCCTTCTGGGAGAGAACAGCTCCAACTCCAACTGTAGAGGCATCCACCTCCAACTCGAACGGCTTGTTTACATCTGGTTGAGACAGAACTGGAGCAGACATAAAGGCCAGCTTGATCTTCTGGAAGGCCGCTAAAGCCTCTTCTGACCAGTTGGAATGGTCTGCCCCTTTCCGAGTTAAATTGGTAATAGGAGCGATGAGAGTGGAGAATCCCCGAATAAATTTCCTATAGTAGTTGGCGAATCCCAGGAATCGCTGAATAGACTTGAGAGAATTTGGAATGGACCAATTGGCAATGGCATCCAACTTTGTCGGGTCCATCTGGAGATCCGATCCGGAAATTATATATCCCAGGAAGGGTATAGAGGAAACTTCAAAGGTACACTTGGATAGTTTACCGTAGAGCCGGTTCTCACGAAGACGTCGGAGGACTTCACGGACTTGTAGACGATGAGAGGGAAGATCTTGGGAGAAGATAAGGATATCATCCAAATAAACTACAAGATATTTGTACAAAACATCCCGGAAGATTTCGTTCACAAAGTGCTGGAACACTGCTGGGGCATTACTCAACCCGAATGGCATTACCAAGTACTCGTAATGACCATCTCGAGTATTAAAAGCTGACTTCCATTCATCACCACTTCGAATTCTAATGAGGTTGTAAGCACCGCGGAGGTCTAACTTGGTGAAGATGCGGGCTCCCTTAACTCTGTCAAATAATTCGGTGATGAGTGGTAATGGATAACTATTTTTGATGGTAATGTCATTGAGACCCCGGTAATCAATGCATGGACGCAGTCCTCCCATCCTTTTTCTTAACAAAGAAGAAGCCTGCACCAGCGGGTGATGACGAAGGACGGATGAATCCCTTCTGTAAATTCTCCCTAATGTAGTCGCTCATCGCTTCAGTTTCTGGAACAGATAACGGGTAGGTACGCCCCCTAGGTGGCTTCTTGCCAGGAAGGAGATCGATGGGACAATCCCATTCTCTATGGGGCGGCAGGACATCAGCGGCTTTTTCACTGAAGACGTCAGAGAAATCTTGATAAGCCGCAGGAAGATTTGACTGGGTTTTTACTTCAGTAGACTTGATAGGACAGACTTGGGCTAAACAGGACTGGTGGCAATGTGAACCCCAAGAAGTAAGTTGTAACGTTAACCAGTCAAACTGTGGATTGTGTAGCTGGAGCCAGGGCATGCCCAAAACGATCTCCTGGGTGGCCTGAGGAATGACTAAGAACTTTATTAATTCTGAGTGTAGAAACCCAACTCCCAAAACCACTGGTGCGGTTTGGTGCGAGATATTCCCCTTGGAGATTCGGCTGCCATCCACGGCGGTAATGTAGACTGGGTAAGAAAGTTCACAGACAGGCAAACAAAACTTATTTACCGCAGCTTGGGTGATGAAGTTTCCTGCGGCTCCACAGTCCACTAATGCAGATGCAGATTGAAGCCCAACTGAAGTCTCTAAAGTCACAGGAAGGATAAGGTCTTGATTAGAAGGAGTTTGTCTAGAAGATCCCAACTTGACTCCTCCTTTACAAGTCAGGATCTGGCGTTTCCCGAACGCACTGTACAAGAATTAATCTGGTGACCTGCAGCCGCACAATAAAGACACAGTCTCTCACGAAGTCTTCTTGACCGCTCCTCAGGAGTTAGGCGGGACCTATTTATTTGCATAGGCTCATCAGAAGGTGGAGACTGGAACTGTACGGACGGTACCATCCTTGATCTGCGTGGCTCACTACGAGCACGTTCATTGTTGCGTTCGCGGATGCGAGAGTCCAACTTGATGCACAAGGAAATTAAATCAGACAACTGCTCAGGAAGATCGCGGGTCGCCAGTTCGTCCTTGATCCGATGAGAAAGTCCATGCCAGAAAGCTGCTACCAGGGCTTGATTGTTCCACTGAATCTCTGCGGCCAACGTCTGGAACTGGATGACATATTGTCCCATACTACGGGTACCTTGACGAAGTTGGATTAGGTCTGCAGAAGCTGAGGTTGCACGACCTGGCTCGTCAAAGATCCGTCTGAAGGTTGACACGAATTCTGCATAGTTATTCATCAGAGGGTCAGCACGTTCCCACAGAGGAGACACCCAACTCAAAGCAGATCCAGAGAGTAGAGAGATGATGTAAGCAACCTTGGATCTTGGCGTGGGGAAATTGTGTGACAATAATTCAAACTGGATTTCACATTGGTTAAGAAACCCGCGACATAACCTTGGACTGCCGTCATACTTGCTAGGCACGGGCAGGTGCAAACGTGACACTGGAGCTGATGTAACCGGCACAAAAGAACTCACATTACTTGCAGGTGCTGGAGTAACAGGAACTGTAGAAGTGAGTACACTAGGCAGGGTTTGCTGTAGTGTATTAACCCGGGAGGACATCCCTTGCAGGAACTGGAACATCTGCTGCTGCACAACCTCTTGACCATCCAAACGGGAGACCAGATTTTGCAAGGCCTCTGACCCCACACTCCGACCACCGTCCGAGTCCATCGATCCTGAACTTACTGTCAGACTTGGTTTTGTCTGTGTCCCCGGAGGGGGCGCTAGTGGGTCAGTGGAGGTAGATGGGAGAAAGCGAGGAGGCTGGATTATGTTTCTGCGCATGAGCGCAATGATATTTATTTATACAGATGGTTCACAAAACGGCATCAGAAAATAACAGTAAGAAATGCAAATGTCAATAGTACAGCGTGGAAGCTGAAAGTCTATGGTAACAGAAGTATGGCAAATGAATGAATGGTAACTGATGAAATGATAACCGGTAGTAATGATAACAGATGAATGAACACAGATGAGTAATACTTGGCAGAGAATATTCTGGTATGGGAACCAGAGCAGATTAAAACGTGGAGCCAGCAGAGATGGTGTTGTATGGCAAACCTGGTAGCAGAGGCAGGAGTCTGACTATGTCCACAGTGCAGGTGATGAGGCACTGGCAGCAAGCAAGCTGCGTCACAGGTGGAGAGATGGAACACACCTGGAGTCAGTCTCTACTGCTAGGCTGAAGCACACTGAGATGGTGGTGAGTGTGAAGCCTGTAGATGGAAGCAGGTGTTGCTGAGGCTTGTAGTTCCACGGAGCTGTGAGAAGTAACCAGGAGTACAGAGTCTCAGGTAAATAGCCAGGAACACGGAACAACAGGCAGGTATCCAGGTACACGGAGGAAACAGGAACCAGATCCTTACACATGAGTCGCAGGAGTGACACAAAGTTCAGGATGCCTGCAGACCGATCCTGCAGCTTCATATATACCCCCTGTTGCACAGTCATTGGTGGAGTGAGGAAAAGTGGGTGCGGCCAAGCACCGGATTGGCCGCCATATGCTGACTGCTGGAGGCTGTCATGGCGGCGCCCATGCCGCGGCCCAGCGGGAACGTGGCGTGCTACACGCCCGCTGTCACAGGAGCGCTCCCAGGCCCAGGATGGCGTCTGATGGCAGAGACGCGGATGACAGATGAACGCAGGGACCCAGGACGGAGTCCGCAGCGGCGGACAGATGTCACCGTGGTGAGTCGATTCCTGACAGTAACGTCGAAACATTACCACCATATTTGGAGAAAATATGTGTCTTGGTGTGGATCCAAGAAGGCTCCTACGGAAGAGTTTGAGTTGGGACGTTTTCTCAATTTTCTGCAGGCTGGTGTGGAGGCGGGCCTACGATTGGGATCAATCAAGGTCCAGATTTCAGCCTTGTCAGTGTTCTTCCAAAAGCAATTGGCCTCTCTTCCAGAGGTTCAGAACTTTGTGAAAGGGGTTCTGCACATCCAGCCTCCATTTGTGCCTCCAGTGGCACCATGGGACCTTAACGTGGTGTTGCAGTTCCTTCAATCAGATTGGTTTGAGCCTCTAAAAGAGATACTTGGAAAGTGGTGATGCTTTTGGTATTGGCATCTGTGTGGCGGGTGTCTGAATTGGGGGCCTTGTCTCACAAGAGCTTACCTGATCTTCCATGAAGATAGAATAGAGTTGAGGACTCAACAACATTTTCTTCCGAAGGTGGTTTAATCTTTCCACATAAACCAACCTATTGTGGTGCCATTAGTTACTGACACGTTCAAAGTCTCTAGCTGTGGTTAGGGCTTTGAAGATTTATGCCGCTAGAACAGCTTGAATACGGAAAACAGTCTTTGTTTGTCCTGTATGCTCCCAACAAGATTGGGTGTCCTACTTCCAAGCAGACTATTGCGCGTTGGATCAAAAGTACGATTCAGCGCGCTCATACTATGGCTGGATTGCCGTTACCAACGTCGGTGAAGGCCCATTCCACTAGGAAGGCGGGCTCATCCTGGGCGGCTGCCCGGGGGGTCTCGCCATTGCAACTTTGCCGAGCAGCTACTTGGTCAGGGTCAAACACATTTGCTAAATTCTACAAGTTTGACACCATGGCCGATGAAGACCTCAAGTTCGGTCAATTGGTGCTGCAGGGTCATCCAGACTATCCCACCCGTACTGGAGCTTTGGTATAGACCCCATGGTCTTGATGTCGTCCCCAGCATCCTCTAGGACGTATGAGAGAATAGGATTTTGATACCTACCGGTAAATCCTTTTCTCCTAGTCCATAGAGTATGCTGGGCGCCCGTCCCAGTGCGTACTTTACCTGCAGTTTAGTTATTGGAATTACACAAGTTGTGTTGTCAGACTTGGTTTTGTCTGTGTCCCCGGAGGGGGCGCTAGTGGGTCAGTGGAGGTGGATGGGAGAAAACGAGGAGGCTGGATTATGTTTCTGCGCATGAGCGCAATGATATTTATTATACAGATGAATCAGAAACGGCAGCAGAAAATAACAGTAGAAATGCAAATGTCAATTGTACAGCGTAACAGCTGAAAGTCTATGGTAACAGAATGAATGGTGACTTGATGAAATGATAACCGGTAGAGATGATAACAGATGAGTGATAACTTGGCAGAGAATAATCTGGTATGGGAACCAGAGCAGATTAAAACATGGAACCAGCAGAGATGGTGATGTATGGCAAACCTGGTAGCAGAGGCAGGAGTCTGACTATGTCCACAGTGCAGGTGATGAGGCACTGGCAGCAAGCAAGCTGCATCACAGGTGGGGAGATGGAACACACCTGGAGTCAGTCTCTACTGCTAGGCTGAAGCACACAGAGATGGTGATGAGTGTGAAGCCTGTAGATGGATGCAGGTATTGTTGGGGCTTGAAGTTCCACGGAGCTGTGTAAAGTAACCAGGAGTACAGAGTCTCAGGTAGAAAGCCAGGAACACGGAACAGCAGGTAGGTATCCAGGTACACGGAGGAAACAGGAACCAGATCCTTACACATGAGTCGCAGGAGTGACACAAAGTTCAGGATGCCTGCAGACTGATCCTGCAGCTTCTTATATACCCCTTGTTACACAGTCATTGGTGGAGTGAGGAAAAGTGGGTGCGGCCAAGCACCGGATTGGCCGCCGTATGCTGACTGTGGGAAGCTGTCATGGCGGCGCCCATGCCGCGGCCTAGCGGGAACGCGGCGTGCTACACGCCCGCTGTCACAGGAGCGCTCCCAGGCCCAGGATGGCGTCTGATGGCAGAGACGCGGATGACAGATGAACGCAGGGACCCAGGACGGAGTCCGCAGCGGCGGACAGATGTCAGCTTGGTGAGTCGATTCCTGACAGTACCCCCCCCTTTAAGGGTGGACACCGAACACCCACGTGGCTTGGAAGGATGAGTGTTATGGAAGACACGGACCAACCTTGGAGCATGGACATCCAACGAATTTACCCAACTTCTCTCCTCTGGGCCATAACCGGACCAATCGACAAGGTATTGAAGACGTCCATACCGGCAACGGGAATCCAGAATCTTGCCAATTTCGAACTCCACGCCCCGCTGAGTTCGAATTTTGGGGCCGACTGGAAGAGCTCTTTGGAAACGATTCAGGACTAAAGGTCTGAGGAGAGAAACATGAAAAGCATTAGGTATTCGCAGAGAAGGTGGTAACTTCAGCTTGTAGGCCACAGGGTTGATGACTCTTTCGACAGGAAAGGGGCCAATGAAACGTGGTGCAAATTTCATAGACGGGACCCTAAGACGGAGGTTCCGGGTAGACAGCCAAACCTTGTCCCCAGGTTTCAGGCTAGGAATTGCGCGTCTTTTGCGATCAGCAAAGTATTTATACCGGCTGGAAGCCTTTTTGAGAGAAGTGTGAATCTTCCTCCAGATGGAAGAAAACTGACTCAGGGCAGTGGTGGCAGCAGGCACATCCATGTGAGGGAGTTCTTGGAAGTCTGGGACACGAGGATGTTGTCCATACACTGCAAAGAATGGAGTTGTCTCAGTAGCAGTGTGGTAGCGGAAGTTGTGGGCAAACTCGGCCCATGGGAGCAGATCAAACCAGTCATCCTGAGAAGATGAAACATACAATCTTAAAAATGTCTCTAGTTCTTGATTTACCCTTTCTGTCTGCCCATTCGTCTGAGGGTGGTAAGATGACGAGAACTTCAGTTTAACTTGCATGGCAGAACAGAGAGCCCTCCAAAACCTTGCTACAAACTGTACACCTCGGTCGGATATTATTTCTGAGGTTAGACCATGTAAGCGGAAAATCTCCCGTAGGAAGATTTGGGCAAGTTTTGGGGCAGAAGGGAGACCCTGGAGAGGAACAAAATGGGCCAGTGACAGTATCCTTGAGAAGGAGGAAGGTCGGAGATAAAGTCCATGGACAGGTGAGACCAGGGGCGACTAGGAACAGACAATGGTTGTAACTGACCTGCTGGAGACTGACGAGGAGTCTTGTGCTGCACACACTTAGGACAGGATGCCACGAAATCCTTGATGTCAGCTTTCATCTTTGGCCACCAGTATGTCTCAGAGAGGAACTTGAAGGTTTTCAGAACCCCGGGATGACCAGTGAACTTGGATTGATGGGCCCAAGACAGTAACTTGGGACGGAGTTCTGGGGAAACAAAAGTCTTACCAGGAGGAGGAGCTGGGGAGACTTGAGATGCAGCAAATACCACAGGACTCAGGATGGAATGTGGAACTGAGTCAGGCGTTTCCTCTTCGGATTCCATAGATCGGGATAAGGCGTCAGCTTTAACATTCTGCGAACCTGGACGGAAATGAAGCTTAAAATTAAAACGTGAGAAAAACATAGCCCACCTGGACTGGCGAGGATTAAGGCACTGGGCTGCCCTTAAATATAGCAGATTTTTATGATCCGTGTAGATGTTGAACGGATGTTTGGCCCCTTCCAGGAGATACCTCCATTCCTCGAGGGCCAGCTTAATCGCCAGTAGTTCTTGATCTCCAACGGAATAGTTAGCTTCTGCAGGGAGGAATTTACGAGAATAAAATCCACAGGGGTGGATCTTCCCATCAGTTCCCTTCTGGGAGAGAACAGCTCCAACTCCAACTGTAGAGGCATCCACCTCCAACTCGAACGGTCTGTTTACATCTGGTTGGGACAGAACTGGAGCAGACATAAAGGCCAGCTTGATCTTCTGGAAGGCAGCTAAAGCCTCTTCTGACCAGTTGGAATGGTCTGCCCCTTTCCGAGTTAAGTTGGTAATAGGAGCGATGAGAGTGGAGAATCCCCGAATAAATTTCCTATAGTAGTTGGCAAATCCCAGGAATCGCTGAATAGACTTGAGAGAATTTGGAATGGACCAATTGGCAATGGCTTCCAACTTTGTCGGGTCCATCTGAAGATCTGATCCGGAAATTATATATCCCAGGAAGGGTATAGAGGAAACTTTAAAGGTACACTTGGATAGTTTACCGTAGAGCCGGTTCTCACGAAGACGTCGGAGGACTTCACGGACTTGTAGACGATGAGAGGGAAGATCTTGGGAGAAGATGAGGATATCATCCAGATATACTACAAGGTATTTATACAGAACATCACGGAAGATTTCGTTCACAAAGTGCTGGAACACTGCTGGGGCATTACTCAACCCGAATGGCATTACCAGGTACTCGTAATGACCATCTCGAGTGTTAAAAGCTGTTTTCCACTCGTCACCACTCCGGATTCGGATGAGGTTGTAGGCACCGCGGAGATCTAACTTGGTGAAGATGCGGGCTCCTTTAACTCTGTCAAATAATTCGGTGATGAGTGGTAATGGGTAACTGTTTTTAATGGTAATGTCATTGAGACCCCGGTAGTCAATGCATGGACGCAGTCCTCCATCTTTTTTTTTAACAAAAAAGAAGCCTGCACCAGCGGGTGATGATGAAGGGCGGATGAATCCCTTCTGTAAATTCTCCCTGATGTAGTCGCTCATCGCTTCCGTTTCGGGAACAGATAACGGGTAGGTACGCCCCCTAGGTGGTTTCTTGCCGGGAAGGAGATCGATGGGACAATCCCATTCTCTATGGGGCGGCAGGACATCAGCGGCTTTTTCACTGAAGACGTCAGAGAAATCTTGATAAGCCGCAGGAAGACTTGACTGTGTTTTTACTTCAGTAGACTTGATAGGACAAACTTGGGCTAAACAGGACTGATGGCAATGTGAACCCCAAGAAGTAAGTTGTAACGTTGCCCAGTCAAACTGTGGATTGTGTAGCTGGAGCCAGGGCATGCCCAAAACGATCTCCTGGGTGGCTTGAGGAATGACTAAGAACTTAATTAATTCTGAGTGTAAGAACCCAACTCCCAAAACCACTGGTGCAGTTTGGTGAGAGATATTCCCCTTGGAGATTCGGCTACCATCCACGGCGGTAATGTAGACTGGGAAAGAAAGTTCACATACAGGTAAGCAAAATTTATTTACCGCACCTTGGGTGATGAAGTTTCCTGCGGCTCCACAGTCCACTAAAGCAGATGCAGATTGAAGCCCAACTGAAGTCTCTAAAGTCACAGGAAGGATAAGGTCTTGATTAGAAGGAGCTTGTCTAGAAGATCCCAAATTGACTCCTCCTTTACAAGTCAGGATCTGGCGTTTCCCGAACGCACTGTGCAGGAGTTAATCTGGTGACCTGCAGCCGCACAATAAAGACACAGTCTCTCACGCAGTCTTCTTGACCGCTCCTCAGGAGTTAGGCGGGACCTATTTATTTGCATAGGCTCATCAGAAGGTGGAGACTGGAACTGTACGGAAGGTATCATCCTTGATCTGCGTGGCTCACTCCGAGCACATTCATTATTGCGTTCGCGGATGCGAGAGTCCAACTTGATGCACAAGGAAATTAAATCAGACAACTGCTCAGGAAGATCGCGGGTCGCTAGTTCGTCCTTGATCCGATCAGAGAGTCCATGCCAGAAAGCTGCTACCAGGGCTTGATTGTTCCACTGAATCTCTGCGGCCAACGTCTGGAACTGGATGACATATTGTCCCATACTACGGGTACCTTGACGAAGTTGGATTAGGTCTGCAGAAGCTGATGTTGCACGACCAGGCTCGTCAAAGATCCGTCTGAAGGTTGACACGAATTCTGTATAGTTGTTAATCAGAGGGTCGGCACGTTCCCACAGAGGAGACACCCAACTCAAAGCAGATCCAGAAAGTAGAGAGATGATATAGGCAACCTTGGATCTTGACGTGGGGAAATTATGTGACAGCAATTCAAACTGGATTTCACATTGGTTGAGAAACCCGCGACATAACTTTGGGCTGCCATCATACTTGCTTGGCACGGGCAGGTGCAGACGTGACACTGGAGCTGATGCAGCCGGCATAGAAGAACTCACAGTACTGGCAGGTGCTGGAGTAACAGGAACTGTAGAAGTGTGTACACTAGGCAGGGATTGCTGTAGTGTATCTATCCGGGAGGACATCCCTTGCAGGAACTGGAACATCTGCTGCTGCGCAGCCTCTTGACCATCCAGACGGGAGACCAGATTTTGCAAGGCCTCTGACCCCACACTCCGTCCACCATCCGAGTCCATCGATCCTGAACTTACTGTCAGACTTGGTTTTGTCTGTGTCCCCGGAGGGGGCGCTAGTGGGTCAGTGGAGGTGGATGGGAGAAAACAAGGAGGCTGGATTATGTTTCTGCGCATGAGCGCAATGATATTTATTATACAGATGAATCAGAAACGGCAGCAGAAAATAACAGTAGAAATGCAAATGTCAATTGTACAGCGTAACAGCTGAAAGTCTATGGTAACAGAATGAATGGTGACTTGATGAAATGATAACCGGTAGAGATGATAACAGATGAGTGATAACTTGGCAGAGAATAATCTGGTATGGGAACCAGAGCAGATTAAAACATGGAACCAGCAGAGATGGTGATGTATGGCAAACCTGGTAGCAGAGGCAGGAGTCTGACTATGTCCACAGTGCAGGTGATGAGGCACTGGCAGCAAGCAAGCTGCATCACAGGTGGGGAGATGGAACACACCTGGAGTCAGTCTCTACTGCTAGGCTGAAGCACACAGAGATGGTGATGAGTGTGAAGCCTGTAGATGGATGCAGGTATTGCTGGGGCTTGAAGTTCCACGGAGCTGTGTAAAGTAACCAGGAGTACAGAGTCTCAGGTAGAAAGCCAGGAACACGGAACAGCAGGTAGGTATCCAGGTACACGGAGGAAACAGGAACCAGATCCTTACACATGAGTCGCAGGAGTGACACAAAGTTCAGGATGCCTGCAGACTGATCCTGCAGCTTCTTATATACCCCTTGTTACACAGTCATTGGTGGAGTGAGGAAAAGTGGGTGCGGCCAAGCACCGGATTGGCCGCCGTATGCTGACTGTGGGAAGCTGTCATGGCGGCGCCCATGCCGCGGCCTAGCGGGAACGCGGCGTGCTACACGCCCGCTGTCACAGGAGCGCTCCCAGGCCCAGGATGGCGTCTGATGGCAGAGACGCGGATGACAGATGAACGCAGGGACCCAGGACGGAGTCCGCAGCGGCGGACAGATGTCAGCTTGGTGAGTCGATTCCTGACATGTGTTATCTTAGTTTTCAGCATGTTGCTGCAATTGGTTCATGTCTTATACAACCTTTACACTAAAAATCAATGTCCAACCTGGGTTTGCATACACTGCTCCAACCCAGGTCTGACCCTGTTTACACTTCAGCTTGTACCCAGGTCAGCCCCATTTACACTTAACCTGTGTCTGCTCTGCATGTCACTCACAGACACTCCCTTGAGGTGTAGATCTGCATACACAGCCAATCAGCTGCTTTCATGCATAACCCGGTCAGATAATCCATGTTGCACTGTTTACACTGCACCCATACCCGGGTCTGACCCTGGTAGCTACCCAGGTCACTCAACGCCGGTTAATTTTTTGAATTATTACACTGAAATATGATCTTGGTAGACCGAGCAATAACCTGTGTTTTTTGGATTGGTGTAAAAGGGATATGAGTGACCCTGTGTGGGGCCTTGTGTCCCTGTGACTATGAGCTCTGCTCAATATGTTGGAACTAGGAGGACAGAGAACTTGAAACCATTCAGCGTTCCGTCCACCCCATCTAGTCACAATTGAGCCCTGCACCATACACTAGCTTGCTGAGTGACGTTCTAGTGCAGGGAGGTCACACATTGCTGGGATTGGGTCGACTTTACCCTGTATTACGTTATATTAGAAATCACGTGTGCATCTGCAGATTGATTAGTTTCCCTGCTACCTGTCCTAAATTCCCTGGTGACTCTGTCCCCAATAGGCCTATCACCTGGAGATAGATATATATATATAAGATATCAGTGATCGTGGTGAGCGAAAAAACTTGTGGGTCCCAGGGACCCA